>NW_027412528.1:2404676-2826086 GCF_025532065.1 Leptinotarsa decemlineata | reverse complement strand
TATTGTGTGATTAGTGATGCCTCTTGTGCCACTCTCTAACTCAAGAAACTTTTCAGAAAATTTCAGTGGTAATGTTACAGATATTTGAAAATCAAATGATTAGAACCTTTTGGATGAATGATATTTCTGTTACTATGAACACTTTTCAGTTTCCATTACTGGAAGAAAAGCCGCAAACTATCCTGGACTAAAGAAGAGAAAAAAAAGGTAGACGAGGAATTCCATCTTTACATAGGACACTTGCGAAATGCCTTCTGTCGGCGAATGCAACATTTTTATTGAAAGGGAATCATTAAATCGATCCATTGGACAAGTGCGGGGTTATATTTCGAACCAAATAAAGAAACAGAAAGCAAAAGTTTGAGTACATCAAAGCAGAAAAATTTAAAAAAAGGTATATTATAGTTGTAAATCTTACTACTTCGAGGATGTTGAAAAAAAATAGAATTCATGCTAGCACAGTTCAATTATTTAAGCATTACTTATTAACGTCGCAAGCTATTAATTTACTATTAAGTTATCAATCAGATTTCAATAAACAAATCAAGATTGTGATCCAGAAACAATCCTGCAATAAAGTAATAAAATATAACATTTAATTTTATTAATAATAGATTTTTTTGCACGAGTTCTATGTTTTTCAACAACTGATTTTGTTTTATTTTTTGAAATTGAAAAAAAAATGGCGGAGTTACAGCTTGCGGTTGACGAAAACGAGACACCCTGATAAGTATCAAAACTATCATAATAAGAGTAGTGAATTTGAATTCGGCATTCTCAAAAACTTATTGTATGTATAAGGAAAAAAATATTTCGAAATATTAATCTCTCCCAACGTCCTATACAGTGGGGTCTGGTAAACATCTGTCGAAAAACAACTACTTTCCCGGCTAATACCACGCTGGATATTGAATTATATCCGGCAGACATTTATGCAAGATTACTCACAGAGGCAAGTCTCGCAGATATTCTCGTTCATCAGTAGCGGGACCATGCTGAAATAATTCGAATAAATCATCTGCAGACCGCGGTTTCGAGGTATTACCTCTCGTCAGTACAGGAATTCTACCCAGACAGTAAAGTATCTCGGACTCGATCAATTCAAACACGGCTCCGCTACATATATGAAACCTTCATCTGAGAGAAAGATTGTTAACTAGTAACAACTCCATCTCGTAAACAAACCCCGTAAAGGGAAGAAAACATCCCCTATATCAAAACTCTAACAGAAACCAAAAGTGAAAAACTTTGTATGTATCTCTCCTCGTTAGTTTTAACTTTTGACTTATTGTATATATTTATTGCTACGTGAATATTGAATATTGAAGTTGTGGGTTTTCATGAGCAGTTTAACAAAATTTGACTCCAATACTTTAAAAAATGATCCCAGAATTTCTGTATGGTATGTCAAAAGATGGCATTTATATTGAGAATTGCAGCAATATTTCACCCAACTATCATTTGAGGTATTGGAGTGGCAGCGATTACCCTTTTCATCAGTTCGGACTTCCATTGTCTAACAACGCATTTAGTCAAGCTAGCGTAGAGATACATAACATATGGAAACCTCTAATAAAGCAAAAAAACGACCAACTCCCGCCAAACGGTCATCTCCCGTTAAAACCAAATGTAGCAGAAAGAGAGAAGAGGGGAATGACCTATAAATAGTCAGATGTCCAGTTATCACCCGAAGACGATTGTGGATACTAACAATCGAAACGTCATGACGTAACTTGGTTTGAAATCCTTTAATTAATCAATTTATGTTATGTTACACAATGGAAATCCGAACTGATGAAATACACCACGAAACATTGTCAACAACTTCAAACTGCGATTACCCTATTTTAGCGGTCACCCGGTATAATATTTATTTGGTAATTTTTCTATTTCCAATTTAATTTACAGTAAAAAGAACCAGATGGACAAGTCCAGAAAAAAAAGAATCTTTTCGAATTTTGGAAAGGAACTGAGGACCAATACATTACCATCCACAGCCTTTGTCAAGAA
The DNA here is from genome assembly GCF_025532065.1 of Leptinotarsa decemlineata. NCBI lineage: Eukaryota > Metazoa > Arthropoda > Insecta > Coleoptera > Chrysomelidae > Leptinotarsa > Leptinotarsa decemlineata. Next base: position 2,824,076 of record NW_027412528.1, on the reverse strand, counting down.
ATACTTGGAACACAATAGTTTTTTCATAGAGAACACCAGAAATGTTGAGAGCGTTCATCAATAACACGAATAAGAAGAAGAAAAATACTGGTGATTTTATTAAAGATTTTATTAAAGCACTTTTTCATTATTTCTATTTTACCTATCCCAATATTTTCTCATTAATCGATAGTGTATACCATATATAAGGATATTTATTATGATGATATAAAAAATAATGTTGGTTGAACTATAAAAAAATTGTAAATTCCCATTGAACTATATAGCTATTCATGATATGAGTGTTAAAAGTAAGGTTTTATTTTGTGAGTGAAAACGTTTGTGAAACGAGTGTAGCGAGTTGAGCAATTCATGAAAAAATAAAACTTACTTTTAACACAAATATCATACATTTCCGTTATTTTTATTTTTTCACCACACTTTCTGTTTTTAATTTTCTCCCCACACTTTCCGAAATTCTGCTCCGGAATAGCAATAATAAAAAGTTTTTTGTATAACTGTCGTTTTCATACTAAAACAGATAAATTTTAATATTTCTATAAAAACACATTTTTGACATTAAGTTCTTGCTGGTATTTAATGTCGGATATAATGAAGAATAGTGAGGAATTGTGTTCACGACGATATTGAAGAGGCTGCAAAAAGAGCTTCAACTGAATTGTTACTAAAAATATCCTCAGAAAATCGTGTTAAAAATACTTGTACTCAGCTAGAGGTGTTTTCTGGTGTTAATTCGTATTCGAGCGTGTATTTAAAAACGATTCGTAGTGACGTCATCAATTATAAGATTCGCCAGAATGGAATGATTCAATTTGTGTCAGATGTCAAATTCAATAAAAAAACCTCGGAGTAACAAAAGACAATAGAGATGCCTTTTGCATCCTTACATTGAAGGCAGCATAACTTTGTTTACGAGAAGTAAGTTGGACCATAAAACAGCGGCGGTTGGTTCAGTTAATAATTGGAGGGATAGTATATAATATGTTAATTTCAAAAGTAATGACTTTGCTTCATAAAATCAGATGAAAAAATTTGTGATTTATTCTCAGATTTGATAAACAAGCGGTACGGTTTGTGAGATCCAATATGAATAATTTTAGATTAGAAATGATTTCATGCAAACTTGGTATCTAGGGGTCTTTGTGGACCGACATTATAAAAAGGATATTTTTATGTTTTTAATGATCAATTTTTTGAACTCATTCTTATAAATAATGTTTTGAAACTAGGTTTATATTATTTATATTGACATGTCCCAACCAAAAAAAGGTTGAAAAATGATAATCGTCATTCGTATTGAAATATTGTCTGTACGCAACGCGAGAGCCTCGTGGAAAGAAAGAAAAACCAAAACGGAAATCATATTCTTTGTGTGACGTAAGTTAGTTGTTAGGTGAGCAATAACAGATTTAACATCGGTTGCACAAGAATAACTATTTAGTATGCAAACTGAAACAAAGAAAGTTTTTAATCTGTTGATCACAATGATATGACCTATGGCACACATATGAAAACATATTTTTCATTTTTGAATACAGTTTTATTCATTAAATTTATGATTTTTCGTAATTATAGAATTCGTCAGCATGAATTATTAAAAAAAAACATGATGTCGGTCACAAAAGACCCTAGATACCAATTTTAAATACATAATATCAAACCTCAATCGTAATAATTATAAATATTCATGATTTCTAATCGAAAATTCTTTATTATCAGACCTCACAAACCGTACCGTTTGTTCATAAAATCTGAGAATGAATCACAAATTTCTTCATCTAATTATATGAAGCAAAGTTCATTACTTTTAAAATTAACATCTATCATTTATCGCCAATTAATTTTTATTGTTGTTTTATAATTTAATAAACATTTATCATTGTTATGAATTAGTTCATTTGAAATAATTTAATTTTAACCCAGTAAACCAAGCGCTTTATTATAAAACCATTCATAAATAAAAATCTAGTAGGTGATAGAGAAACTGGCCTCATTTCCATTATCAGTAATAATAAATCAGATTTCCTGTAGGAACTATTAAACAGAATACATTTTCACCTGAAATGATTTATTTTATAAATATATAATATCCCTCCGATCATCAACTGAACCAACAGCCACTGTTTTATGGTCCAACTAACTTCAAATGTAAACAAACTCTCCATAACCCCTCATTACCCGCCACCCCACCTAGCCCATAAGTTATACAGATAGTAACGATACCCATTTTCAAAATACATGTACCTATTGTATTGGTATAAGCATGGCAACTCTGTCTTATTATTACTTTGAGATAAAAACAAACTTTTCAATTTTCTCTAACCTCAATTAGAATCATATTTGTGCATACAATAATTTTTCAGCTTTATTTTGTATATCATTACAACGTATTTTATAAAAAGTTTTCCGCACTTTAGGTATAAACTTTAACGATCAAAATAATACAGAAACTCACAACTGACGTAACGTAACGTCAAATTTCGTTTCAAAACCAACCTCACGATAGTTTTGAATCATGAATACGTTTCAAATCATAGTTGATGTGACGTCATCGTTTCAACACCGGAATGAATGTATTTGAGTCACAGACTAAAAAGTTTTGAATACATGAGCGCCAGAAAATGCTTTAACGTAAGGCTGAATGTAACATCTGAAACCATGGACGCTGGTCGGATGGTTATCTGTGGTGGAATTATGAACACTCGAGCCGTAGGAGAAAAATGCTGTGTTTTTTTGATGGCTTGAATCGAAAGGCATGTTGAGTCACGTCAAACTCGCATCGGATCGAGGGTTCATAATCACACCCTTAATCCTGCAACAGTTAAGTGTTGCCCAATGAGCTCATATAGGATATAGGTAGAGGGAGAAGTAAACAAAAGAAAGTGTCCCCAAAATAATGCCAATTTTTCCTACGCAAATGACGCAACTGATTAGCTGAGACATTCGGTTTGTTTCGTAAGTAAACGAAAGGGCCGAATTAGTTCGTGTTTAAACAGTTGCGGCACGTAACCTCGTCGAGGTTCGTTTTCGTCGTTGGTGGAATGCCGGAAAATATAATTTTCTATCATCCTCTCTGTGTGCTAACATAGGAAACATGTTCGAAGTGAATTACCAAAAGTAATTCTGTATCTGTTGATATAATGTAAAAACATTATAGTATTTTAAAAATTCAATTTTTTGTCTCCACCCCTTTTTAAGTAACCGTCACTGGCGGAGTCTTCGCAAGTTCCGTAGGAAAACTGTCAATTGTTTGCGTTATTCTAGAGCCAAACAAACTTTTCACGTTTAGTTAGTTTGACATCGTTGGTGTTGCCCATTTTTTTGTATTTGTTATAATTTTGTTGCCAGTTCTCGTAGCTGGCTGTGAAGGTTAAGTGGTAGATCAAACCTATAGTGTTCTACACTGCAGTTTTGAACTTCGCTTCTTGGTTGTTATATTCTATTTCACTCAATAAAGACTATTATTTAAATTATATGGTGCTGCAGATTTTTCCGGTTTTTCCTGCAGCCGAAAAAGCAATTGCGCCACTGAATATGAACAAGACGCTACGGAGCGCCATATAATTTTTGTTTTCCACGTTTTTACTTATACTTCGAATCGTGCTCATATATATAGTAGCCTATACGAACACCTGTGATGGCAAAAGCCATCACAGATTCAGTGGTGAAGTTCGTAAGTGTGAGGTCGACAGTTACACGCCGTCACGCATTCAATGATCTTTGACACAGGTGTCAATGCGAAACGGGATCGGTTTGAGACTGTTCCATGAAAAATACATAAGTAACAACTATCCTTAGTACAAGCTAATTCTAAGTTACCCCATTGTACTCGCCCAAAAAACATTCCAGGCGACGCACAGCGGGATCGGCATGAATTACAATCAGAGCCTCGCCACCAAAAAGAGTACATCAACATATATAAGTTAGTTGGTGTAATCTTTGCTCGCCACACTAGTACATGATACTATATTTTAAGCAACTCTTCTCATACTCGACAATATATTATGTTTCAAAAATAGCATTGAATATCAGGCTAGGATAAAAAAACCATGTTTGATTATTTTTTCCATCTCAGAGGAAATCGATTTTGTGAAATTAACTATTGGGTGTTTTAAAAACAAGTTTTTTCACTCAATTATTAAAAAATCTGAAAAAAATTCCACTGGGCTGATTTGAACAAACGTACAATATGAATCTGCAGTAAGAATACGCCACAAGATGCATTTTTTCCAGCAATCCGAAAAACTCTTAGCAGTTGTTTTTTCATACTCAAAACATCACCCATACCAATATTCAACCACCAAAGTCAAAGAAGGCACTTCTAACCACGTTTTTTATTCGATCATTCAAGAATCAGAAAAAATTCTACTGAATTGCATTGGACACTCAGAAATCCAGAAAATTTTATTGAATTGATGGAAAATCACTCTCAAATTCTCCACTGTTGGAGTAACGTCTTTGTCAATGGCGCCAATGATTTTTATTACTTGAATAATAATATGCTGGCATCTTGTTGCTATTGAAAAATTCATAGATGTTAAAATTTTGTTTTGAAATATATTATAGTACCTAAGCGAGTACTTTTTAACACGAATAAAAACTATAAAATTTTTGTATAATTTATTTTGGAATGTACGGCATTCAGTTCGCTGAAATCAAAATTTACTGCTCTCCATCAATAGTTTCGAAATTATATTTCCTTTCCAATTATGGAGCCTCATCACCATGCTAGTATAAATGTATTCGGGGACAGTATAATAGATTATACTTATATATCTAAATCTATGTTTGAGGACAGTATAAAACAGTTTATACTAAGATTTCAATTATAGTTCTAGGACAGTATAATGGTACATTTTTGTTCATGAAAGTGTTCGTTCGAGGACAGTATATAGTATATAGGATATACAGTATATACTTTATACTGTCCTCGAATTTATACGTAGCTATACATATATATATATATATATATATATATATATATATATATATATATATATATATATATATATATATATATATATTCAGGTAGTAGGTGCATTTTGAGCATTACTATCAGTCCTGAGAGTTTCATCGTTCCACATCGAATATTACGGAAGATACGGGGATGTTCCCATAAGAAGTGAGACAAATTCGGATTTTTCAGGACTGAAATTTTTTCAGGAAAAAAGTGTAAGTTGGTAGTCCTGATCATGAATCTGAAGGAATTTTGAGCCTATTCTGCCCCCTAACATGTTTAACCGTAAAAATGGGGTGTTCCATCGCGAGTGGCGGACAGTGTATATCACTTTGGCCAACCCATTCAGGTGGTAGGGTAGGTGCATTTTGAGCATTTCCGTCAGTCCTGAGAGTTTCATTGTTCTACCTCGAATATTACGAAAGATACGGGGGTGTTTCCATGAGAAGTGAGACACACTGTATATATATATATATATATATATATATATATATATATATATATATATATATATATATATATATATATATATATATGAACTTCGAATAAGAAAACCTTTTATGATTATCTGAAACATATCTACAACAAAAATATATTATATATGTTTTGATGAGCAGAAAAAAAAATGGTAGCAATAATATCCGAAACGAACAGTAAAAAAAATAATTATGCAATAAATGTTCGAATTGGAGTCCTTCCATTATGAGACAAACAATGCAGCAAATGAGTGTATTGAGGGCAATAAATCATATGAAAAATCAAGTTTAAAAGTGTCTCGAATTGAAGGACTCCAATTCGAACATTCATTGCTCCCATAATTTTTTTGGGTACCTATATAAATTACTTCATTTCAATTTTCATTACAATTATAGTGTTCGTTTCGGGTGTTATTTTTGCTATCATTTCTTTTTCTGCTTATTAAAACACATAATATATGTTTGATGTAGATATGTTTCAAATAATCATAAAAGGTTTTCTTATTGGAAGTTCATTGTAGAAAACGCTCAGACAATAGAGAATAGGTACCTAAAAATGAAAAAAAACAAACTCTCGAAAAACTCTACGATACATAGGGAGACGTAAAAGTTGCTATTATGTTTTTATTCACCACAATCAACTAATTTCCAGGGCCGTAATTTAAAAGGGAATAATTCACAGTTATAATCGAATATTACCGAAACATCCCGTAATATAAAATTGAATTCAATTTCTCAGTATGAAATATACGTCTACGATCCAAAAACTACAACAAAAAATACAGGCCCGTATTTAAAAATTCAAAGATGGGGGTGGCTCAAGTCAGATGACACCCTGTATAAAAGATTCATGGATATATTCTGAGAGCCCACAATTAAGTGCCAATAGCAAAATGTGGACTGATTTTCAATATGTCTGCGAATAAAGAAGATATAGTCATAAAAATAATTTGGGATTTTTGGTTTTTCCTGTATATCTCCAGAACCAAAAGAGTTATATTCGATTTCTTTAAATCATTGAATAGGTCTCTAAAATACGCAACTTTGCACAATTTAACCGACACTCTATCTCTTATCGTTTACGAGATCCCATGTACAGAAACGAAGTTGAATAAACGAACGAAATTAAACGAAATTAAAAAAACCACCTGTTCCTTGAAGAGGATTTTGATAATACAATGATATATCATTAAATCTACTATATATTGTTTGTCTGTAACGTCCTGAGTGTCACCATAGTAATTTTTCATATACCTATGTTACGTCCATATTTCTTTCAACCTGCCATATAACCTCGCATGCACTGTAAGTTGTTTTGAATTAGTATTTTATAAATATGACTGTCTTTTACCCTTATTGTAGCATCCCTGATGATGATAATAAAGATTATTATCGAAAGCTTGGAATCTGTGTTATAAGAGTACACTAAATTTTGGCCTGCTACATACCCAAATATTGTTTCACTTATTTTCTGACTAGTCAGCAAAAAGACTACTTTTTTCTATATATATATATATATATATATATATATATATATATATATATAATATATATATATATATTATATATATATATATATTATATTATATATATATATATTATATTATATATATATATATATATATATATATATATATATATATATATATATATATATATATATATATATATATATATATAACATATAAAGTAAAGTTAGAACATACACTATAGTTCAACGCCGAAATTTTGTATCAACATGGTTGTGGACAGATTTGTTTAAATATTATCAACACTCATATAATAGACATATATAATATATATATATATATATATATATATATATATATATATATACCGAGTGTCCCACATTTTATGTGACAGGCAATATCTGGTTTGTTGAAGGAGATACACAAAAATGTTTCATACAAAAGTTTTAGGAGTTCATGAGAGCTATATTTTGATATAATTTTTAAATATACAGGGTGTTTGGTGTAGGTGCTACAGACCAAAATTCCATTTTTTAAAATAGAACGCCCTGTATATCATTACATATTCAGATGCTACGTTAAATTCTGATATCATTTCATGTTTGGTTTTTGAAATTCGGTTACGGCGTTGTTGAGTTATTGCACTTTTCCTTAAATATAAAGTTTCAAAAAAACTTATTTACTCGTACACGAATCCAGTCTATATCTTTTATTAAATTGAACTAGACTACTACTGAATAAAAACCATTATTCTCACCTCTACGATACGATATCGATATCAGTTGAATATAATATTGAAATTCTTGAGAATGTGACTAACTTGAGGGTGAATTGCTTTATATTGCACAATTTCATCAAGTAGCTTATGCTTGTTGATGCCATACAATTCAACAACATTTGATAAAATGTTGTTGAATTGTATCTACTTGTCAGTTCGATTCAGTGATTCTTTGCAAAACAGTAACTGTGTTCTTTGTGCGAAAACTCCAGTATGCCTTTCGCGTTTAGTCCAAGTGATTGCATTGATATGTTATTAATTTTTGGGGAATGTCAGAAAAACTGCCGTCAAGCACAACGTCTATACCAAGAACGTTTTCCAGACAGACCCATTCCGTCACGAATGACTTTTTCGAGAGTTGTAGAAAAATTGCGAACTGGGTCATTTCCTTCTACTATAAAGCATCGTCATCATACGAGATCTGTTAGAACTGAAGATTTAGAGATCAATGTGTTGGCTTATATTATTATTCATCCACATGTTTCTATCCGTACTCTTGCAGAAGAAGTCGGTGTGAGTAAATCTAATGTACAGAGAATTCTGAAAGAAAATAAATACCACCCATTCAAAATTCAGTTGGCACAAGGTTTGAAACCCACGGACTTTGAACGACGACTTGAATTCATTGCTTGTATTCAGGTAATATTACATGAAAGTCCTAACATATTCAGTCAAATTTTGTGGAGCGATGAATCGCGATTCCACAATAATGGAGTTGTGAATCGACATAACAGTCACTATTGGTCTCAAGAAAATCCCCACTGGGTCCGCGAAAGTAATTTTCAAACTACTTGGGGTATTAATGTATGGTGTGGATTGTTCAATGGCCGCATCATAGGACCTTACTTTTTCAATGAAAATCTCAATGGATTGCGATATTTACATTTTCTAGAAAATGATTTGATCCAGTTGATGGAAGATATTCCCATAGCAGAACGACAAGGAATTTGGTGGCAACAAGATGGTGCTCCTCCTCACAATTCACAGGTTGTTACTGAATATCTGGATAGAACGTACCCAAATAGAAGGATTGGTAATAAGGGTCCAATTCGGTGGCCGGCTCGTTCCCCAGATTTATCACCGCTTGATTTTTTCCTATGGGGTTATTTAAAAGATATTGTTTTCACTACTCCCCCTTTGAATGTGAATGATCTGAAAATGAAAATTCGACTAGCGTGCAGTGATATTACGCCTAATATTATAAGAGCGACTTGTACGAGAGAAGTGATTCGACGTTTCGAAGCCTGTATAATATCTAATGGGCATCACTTTGAACAATTTTTATGACTTATTTCTAGGTACCTACCATTCTTATGAAATGATTTATTAAGTTATATTATTTACATTGTTATTAATTAAAGATTTGTTTTCGAATACACCTCTTTCAATTTCGCAATTGTTTCATATTCAAAATGATTCCTGACTGAATTCCACAACTCAAAATTGAAACCATTACTTCGAACACCCAAAATTTTGACTAATTTTCATGTGATCTGATGCAGAGAGAATAATTGTATGAGATATTTTAAAAAATAATAGTCGTTCTCAAGACTTTACATTTTAAGCAATAACTCAACAACGCCGTAACCGAATTTCAAAAACCAAACATGAAATGATATCAGAATTTAACGTAGCATCTGAATATGTAATGATATACAGGGCGTTCTATTTAAAAAAATGGAATTTTGGTCTGTAGCACCTACACCAAACACCCTGTATATTTAAAAATTATATCAAAATATAGCTCTCATGAACTCCTAAAACTTTTGTATGAAACATTTTTGTGTATCTCCTTCAACAAACCAGATATTGCCTGTCACATAAAATATGGGACACCCGGTATATATATATATATATATATATATATATATATATATATATATATATATATATATATAACATATAAAGTTTTCACATTATTTGACTGCTGAACCTACGAAACCAAACGAATATATAAATCAAAAATGTATGTATCTATTTGTATATACACACATCGGAAAAGTCTAGGGATATTTTTATACCATACTAAATATCATAAAAATAAATGCATGAGGTCGTTTAATTTCGATTAAATTGGTACACTCGACCACCCTGTAGATTTCTATGGGTTGAACAAAGCCTGCAAAAACGGTAACTAATCTTTTATCAAGTTTTTTACAAACTGTAGGTTTTTGGCTAAAATGAATAATCTGAAAGTGTCGAGTTTGTACATTCTATGCAGTTCTTGCTCAGCAATTAAACTGGAAATATTGTGCTTTAACATGGAACGCCATCACTTACCATTGGCTGAGATGAATAGAGCTGTAGGGCTTCTTCAAGGTGGCATGCGACAAAATGATGTAGCTCTTCGTTTGGGGGTCTCCCAAAGTGTTATCAGTCGATTGTGGCGGCGTTTCCGTGAAACTGGCAGTCCAGCCGAACAACATCCAGGGCGAGGACGCGCTACAACTGCAGTTCAAGACCGATTTTTGGTCTTAACCGCAAGAAGACAACCGACAATCACAGCACCTGAGTTGGTTAACGTGTTGCAGCAGACGCACCAGGGAACCATTGGTCGTGATACTGTCAGAAATCGACTGCATGAAGCAGATCTCCACAACAGAAGGCCACTTAGACGTCCACCTTTGTCGAGAGGCAATCGCGGTAGAAGATTAGAGTGGTGTCAAGAACATCAAAACTGGGATGCAAATGATTGGGCCATAGTTTTGTTTACAGACGAATCCAGATTTGGATTTCATCCAGATTCTCGTCGAGTAAGACTGTGGAGACGACCTGGAAATAATGAACGTTTAAGACACGTCCAAGAAGTCCACACATACAGAGGTGGTACAGTAATGCTATGGGGCGGAATCATGATCGGCGGCAGAACCGATCTCGTTTTTCCAAATCGCTCCCTCACAGCTGGACAGTACCTCGACACCATTCTTCTACCTATCGTCCGTCCGTTTGCTGGTGCTGTTGGTGAAAACTTCCACCTAATGCACGATAATGCTCGTCCACATGTCGCGCGTCTAGTGACTGACTGGCTCACCAACGAAGGAGTTGATGTATTGCCATGGCCAGCACAATCACCGGACCTGAATCCCATCGAGCATGTGTGGGACATGCTTCAACGAAGAATTACTCCGCGTATGGGGAACATTCACACAACGTTTCAATTGAGAGAGCTTTTAATCGCTGAATGGGCAAATGTACCGCAACAAGACATTGACAATCTCATTTTGTCGATGCACGATAGATGTGGGGCCGTAATAAACCAGCGTGGAGGCCATACTTTGTACTGATTCCAATTTTTTTTGTATTATGATTTTTTTTCGGGGTGCCAAAGAAGAGCCATATTTTTTTTTAGTTTTGCTTATATGCGCACTCAGTATTTTTGACCATTTAATAAATTTTGTTGTAAGTTACATTCGTTTAATAATCACCCGTCAACTTTTTTTTTTCCTAAAGCGATCTAAAAAAAAATTGCCATTTTTAAAAATATCCCTAGACTTTTCCGATGTGTGTATATGTATATATATTATATATATATATATATATTATATATATATATATATATATATATGATGTGTTGTTTTTCCGGGTGTTCATCCGTTGTGTACTATTCGATAGTCGACGTTTCGCCATCATCTCAGATGGCATTATCAAAAGGCCATCGACAGACAAAGAAGAACCAACAAAACATCCACTAGATCGACAGAAGACTCTCCACACGACAGACAATCTGTGACACTACCTTATATCAAAGGTGTGACCGACAAAATCGGGAGAATACTAAGACGTAAAAACATTCGGACAACCTACAAACCACACAAAACGATATCCAGTTGGCTGCCCAGACCGAAAGAGAGAATTTCCCTAGAAAACCAAGGAGTATATAGCATCACATGCGAGGACTGTGGACAACAATATATCGGTCAGACCAACAGACGTATATCTGCCAGAACCCAGGAGCACAAAAACTCGATAAGAACTAAACAAACCTCCTCTGCCCTCTTTCAACACCATCTACAAACAGGTCACAAGATTAATTTTGAGTCCACAAAACAGATAGCACAGGTGCAAAACCCAAGAATACGACAAATCAGGGAAGCTATCGAAATCGAAAAGCAAGGCCTCATCAACAAAAGGGATGACTCACTAAACATCCCAAGGATTTGGAAAACAATAATTAAAACAACCACCAAAGACAACCACAAATTGATAATGAACCATCGCAGGTAGGAGAACCGCCAGAAGCCATTAACAACCCTCAGGTAGAAAAACAGGTAGGAGAACTACCAAAAGCCATCAACAACCCTCAGGTAGAAAAACAGGTAACAAATCCATACAACTTACGCAAGCGAAACCATATAAAAACACCACAAGAAGAACCTGACATCAGTTACACCTCTCGAAGCGAAGCAGTAACTCGTCTTGATAATGCCATCTGAGATGATGGCGAAACGTCGACTATCGAATAGTACACAACGGAAAAACAACACATCATATTCTACCATCCGTGAAAACCTACATTGTAATATATATATATATATATATATATATATATATATATATATATACCGGGTGTCCCATATTTTATGTGACAGGCAATATCTGGTTTGTTGAAGGAGATACACAAAAATGTTTCATACAAAAGTTTTAGGAGTTCATGAGAGCTATATTTTGATATAATTTTTAAATATACAGGGTGTTTGGTGTAGGTGCTACAGACCAAAATTCCATTTTTTTAAATAGAACGCCCTGTATATCATTACATATTCAGATGCTACGTTAAATTCTGATATCATTTCATGTTTGGTTTTTGAAATTCGGTTACGGCGTTGTTGAGTTATTGCTTAAAATATAAAGTCTTGAGAACGACTATTATTTTAAAAATATCTCATACAATTATTCTCTCTGCATCAGATCACATGAAAATTAGTCAAAATTTGGGTGTTCGAAGTAATGGTTTCAATTTTGAGTTGTGGAATTCAGTCAGGAATCATTTTGAATATGAAACAATGCGAAATTGAAAGAGGTGTATTCGAAAACAAATCTTTAATTAATAACAATGTAAATAATATAACTTAATAAATCATTTCATAAGAATGGTAGGTACCTAGAAATAAGTCATAAAAATTGTTCAAAGTGATGCCCATTAGATATTATACAGGCTTCGAAACGTCGAATCACTTCTCTCGTACAAGTCGCTCTTATAATATTAGGCGTAATATCACTGCACGCTAGTCGAATTTTCATTTTCAGATCATTCACATTCAAAGGGGGAGTAGTGAAAACAATATCTTTTAAATAACCCCATAGGAAAAAATCAAGCGGTGATAAATCTGGGGAACGAGCCGGCCACCGAATTGGACCCTTATTACCAATCCTTCTATTTGGGTACGTTCTATCCAGATATTCAGTAACAACCTGTGAATTGTGAGGAGGAGCACCATCTTGTTGCCACCAAATTCCTTGTCGTTCTGCTATGGGAATATCTTCCATCAACTGGATCAAATCATTTTCTAGAAAATGTAAATATCGCAATCCATTGAGATTTTCATTGAAAAAGTAAGGTCCTATGATGCGGCCATTGAACAATCCACACCATACATTAATACCCCAAGTAGTTTGAAAATTACTTTCGCGGACCCAGTGGGGATTTTCTTGAGACCAATAGTGACTGTTATGTCGATTCACAACTCCATTATTGTGGAATCGCGATTCATCGCTCCACAAAATTTGACTGAATATGTTAGGACTTTCATGTAATATTACCTGAATACAAGCAATGAATTCAAGTCGTCGTTCAAAGTCCGTGGGTTTCAAACCTTGTGCCAACTGAATTTTGAATGGGTGGTATTTATTTTCTTTCAGAATTCTCTGTACATTAGATTTACTCACACCGACTTCTTCTGCAAGAGTACGGATAGAAACATGTGGATGAATAATAATATAAGCCAACACATTGATCTCTAAATCTTCAGTTCTAACAGATCTCGTATGATGACGATGCTTTATAGTAGAAGGAAATGACCCAGTTCGCAATTTTTCTACAACTCTCGAAAAAGTCATTCGTGACGGAATGGGTCTGTCTGGAAAACGTTCTTGGTATAGACGTTGTGCTTGACGGCAGTTTTTCTGACATTCCTCAAAAATTAATAACATATCAATGCAATCACTTGGACTAAACGCGAAAGGCATTCTGGAGTTTTCGCACAAAGAACACAGTTACTGTTTTGCAAAGAATCACTGAATCGAACTGACAAGTAGATACAATTCAACAACATTTTATCAAATGTTGTTGAATTGTATGGCATCAACAAGCATAAGCTACTTGATGAAATTGTGCAATATAAAGCAATTCACCCTCAAGTTAGTCACATTCTCAAGAATTTCAATATTATATTCAACTGATATCGATATCGTATCATAGAGGTGAGAATAATGGTTTGTATTCAGTAGTAGTCTAGTTCAATTTAATAAAAGATATAGACTGGATTCGTGTACGAGTAAATAAGTTTTTTTGAAACTTTATATTTAAGGAAAAGTGCAATAACTCAACAACGCCGTAACCGAATTTCAAAAACCAAACATGAAATGATATCAGAATTTAACGTAGCATCTGAATATGTAATGATATACAGGGCGTTCTATTTTAAAAAATGGAATTTTGGTCTGTAGCACCTACACCAAACACCCTGTATATTTAAAAATTATATCAAAATATAGCTCTCATGAACTCCTAAAACTCTTGTATGAAACATTTTTGTGTATCTCCTTCAACAAACCAGATATTGCCTGTCACATAAAATGTGGGACACCCGGTATATATATATATATATATATATATATATATATATATATATATATATATATATTATATATGTCTATTATATGAGTGTTGATAATATTTTTAAACAAATCTGTCCACAACCATGTTGATACAAAATTTCGGCGTTGAACTATAGTGTATGTTCTAACTTTACTTTATTATAGGTGTTTTTTATATTCACATTTTATATTTCTATACTTACATTTGTATTTATGTTTCACAAGCTTTGTCCACAAGATTTATTTTTGATGGCAATAAGGTATATTACTATTATTATTATTAATCTGAAGCACCTTTCATGTTCAGCATACCGTTTTGAGAAATTTCGACCACATTGTCCCACATATACACCATTACATTCCTGACACTTAAGCTTATAAAACTCCAGATTTCTTCATGTTGTCCTTGTTTTTAGCATTAAAAAAGAAATTAGATAACCCGACCTATGGTGTGAATGCCACTTCTACTTGTCGCAGTTGTCTCTGTTCTTTTACCAAAATATGTTAGAGATACACATTTCTTAATTTCTGGTTGTCTGATCTGGAGGTATATTAATCTGTGAGTAAATTTGAGTCTTCTGACTAACTTCTGGATTGTGCATCTGTTGAAACCATTATTATGTGCTATCTGTATAATTATTTTAATTTCCCTATCTAGATTGTTAGCAGATAAAGAATGCTCTGTGCAACGTTGAACTGTAGGATGGTGACTGTCGGAATGGAAGGAATCACTTGTGACTATAATGTTTCTATAACTCGATTTTCTATACACATTGAACTCAAATTTTTTCTGATTATGTGTCATGGTTAGATCTAAGAAATTAATCTGTTTCTCTATCTCCGTTTCGAGTGTGAACTGTATGTTTCTATTGAGATTATTCATAAATGTCATAAATTGGTTCAGCTATCTAGTAGTACTATCTCTGAAAGAGGCGAGAATATAGCCTACATGTCTGTACCAAAAATGTATATATTTTTTACCCAGGTCAAAATTTACTATAGTGGTTTCCACTATAGTGGACGACTATAGTCGCTGAAGTCAGCGAATTTTCAATGCTATGACGTGGGACAAAATTAGTGATATTTTTGAACTTGTTGAGACGTTAAACTAATTCTCTTATTGGGCTATTTATATTCGAAGCTACCGGTCTTACGAGGTTATCTTCTTTATGTGTTTATTTATATTAGGCCATATAGTTTGGGGCGAGAGGGGTTCATGTTGGTGATTCTTCGTTTCTCTAATTCAGTGAAAATGAGTTTAGTATCTGAAAGGAAATTCTTTAGTTTATTTTGACTATTTCTTGTTCAGTCTTTCTTGATGACAGTAAGATTTTCATTATATATGACATTCAATTTTCTGAATGTATGTTTCTCCTTCAAGTATAACGATGGCATTCAATTTATCAGCTTTCGTGAGAACAAGATCGCTTTTTTTTATTTTTTGTGTTTAGCTTTTATTATGCCTGTTTCTATGTGGTTTGATAATGCAAATGGATGATTCTGAATTACTTCATTAATTTTCTATGGCCCTATATCTCATATCTGTCTATTTCAATGCAATAGCTGTACCTATCTGTAAATTACGTATCTAAACTGTTTTTGTTGATTATTGTTGTGCATATTTTGGGCCGTTGGACATTGATGCACCAACAATAATCAACAAAAACAGTTTAGATACGGTAATAACAGATACAGCTATCGTATTGAAACAGAGAGATAATAGAGATATTGAGGCATATAAAATCAATAAATTCGAGTTCAACGTATATAGAAAACCGAGCTATACAGACGTTACAATCCCAAGTAATTCCTTCCATTCCAACAGTTATAAATTAGCTGCCTACATGCCAATGTTGCGCAAAGCATTCTCATTACCTTTATCTGCTAAAAATCTAGATAGGGAAATTATAATAATTATACAGATAGGACATAATAACGGTTTCAACGCAGAGACAATCCAGAAGTTAGTCAGAAAACAAAGCCTCAAATTCACTTAGAGATTAATATATCCCCAGATCAAACAACCAGAAATCAAAAAATTTGTAACTCTAACATATTTTTGTAAAAAAAATAGAGACAATTGCGGGTTTTTTCCAGAAAAAACAATGCGGAAGTGGCATTCAGCTCACATGGCAGGTTATCTAATTTACTTATTGATGCCAAAGATAGAGCAGACAAGATGGAGAAATCTGGAATTTATGAGCTTTAGTGTCCAGAGTGAAATAGTGTTCATGTAGGACAAAATGGTCAAAATTTCTCAAAACATGAACATGAAAGGTCCTTCAGATTAGGTGAAAATGATTTGACGTTTTCAAACCATTCCTTGGAATGCAACCACAAACTTCCGAATGTAAAAAATACGAAAATTTTGAACTATGCAAGCAAGGGTTGGAAACTCAATTATTTGGAATCCTTGGAAATTCATAAGCATTGCGGATGTAATCTGCTAAGTGATCAAATCGATCTAGTTTACTCACCAGTTTTCAAATTGGCGTATCCACATTGTCACAGGTAAACAAATTCCAGGTACTCAATCAAGTTGAGGACCTCTATTATTACCTACAGTAAAAATATATAAGGGCTATTATTATGACTTATTTTCAGTTCATTGTAATTGTTTGAAAATGTCCTTCCTTATAGGACGAAACTGCACTAACATTATTCACAAATAAAAGCCTCTGGAGACACTCTACATTTTGTTTTATAAGAGAGAGGACATTGGTAGATCAAGATCTTCAGATGATGCGGTGCTGCAGGTTCTTTCGGGTTTTCCTGCAGCTGAAAAAGCAAATGCGTCACTGGAGTCAATGAAGTCGCCCCGGAGCTCCAATTAATTTTTATTGTTGTTTTTTTTATCGTCGTTTCAATAAAGAATACTTTTAAGAAAAAGTGGTAAAAAACAGGAAATTCTATTTCTCATTTTTCATGATGATCTCCTACAACGTAATGCTACATCCATTAATTGATTAATATATATATATATATATATATATATATATATATATATATATATATATATATATAAGTGAAAACAATATTTGGGTATGCAGCAGGCCAAAAATTTAGTGTACTCTTATAACACAGATTCCAAGCTTTCGATAATCTTTATTATCATCATCAGGGATGCTACAATAAGGATAAAAAACAGTCATATTTATAAAATAACAATTCAAGCCGACTTACAGTGTATGTGAGGTTATGTGGCAGGTTGAAAGAAATATGGACGTAACATATATGAAAAATTACTAAGATGTCACTTAGGATGTTACAGACAAACAATATACAGGGTGTCCCTGGACTTCCTCTTTTCCTCTCGGGAATGTATAGATGGGGTCAAAATATCACCAGTACTTCATATAACTTTTTTTCCTAAAAGTCTTCGTAACCAAGTTACGGGCCCTCGAAGTTACAAAATGAAAAATGTTTTTCTTTGATAACTTTTCAAGTGAATATTCAAAATCATCCAAATTTTGGTAATTGACTAAACAAATGAATTCCGTCGATGAGCTTTCATGCAGGAGTCAGTTGTTTTGCTACAAAGTCAGGAACGGACTACCCCCGATGGTCCACACCCCAAAACTTTGAAATGACAGATATTTTTCAATATTTTTCAACAAAATAAGGTTACTTGGACAATTTTATGAATAAAAGTACTCGTGTGGAAAGTCGATCGGAGCAACGAGTCTTGATAAAAATGTAGTTCTACTCGACGACATCAAACCCGCTCGTCCACCATTATTTGAAATGAATAATTATCAAAGCAGAAATAATAATGATAACGTTAATTCAACAACATTTATAACAGGAATAATACAAAGTATGCTAAAATGAAGTCGTAAACAAAAAGTACAGTACCTATATGGAAGTTTAAGTCACAATTGTGATAGCAGATATTTTTTCAAAAGAAATATCAAGTTCTGTAGATTCGTGGTGTTTTTAAACTAACAAGCTACTCTACTATGAAATATCGAATTCATTCCATATTTTGTATGTACATAATACGTGTGGAATAATCACGTTTCGTGTTGATCATTTATCTGAATCTCATGAAACTCAACATTCGAATGTTTCAAATTCTTCTTCACAGCTAAACTGTTGAGGAGTTTCACTGATAATTATAATTTTATGGGAGAAATTCTTTAACACGAATCTAAATTTAGCTGAAAAAAACGCACATCGGAAAAAATATTTACTATACTAATAAAAAGCAAACGAATGAACTACAAAAAACGGCTGCACATGATCAGGTGAAAAATATCCAGGGAATAATTATGTTCCATTTCTTTCACAGATGTTGACAAAAAAACCTTTTAGAAAGTTTTGATAAAAAATGAGAAACTGGAATGCGATTTTGTTTTGTTGAGTGGTGCGTTGTCATATGACTATCATTGTATTGTCAATATTCTATAGGATATTTTGAATTTTTTTGATATGGCCGAACAGTTTACATTCAATGAATATGCAGATATGCATGTATTTTATGGACGAGCATTTTGTAATGCTGCAGAAGCTCGTCGTCTGTATTCCGAGCATTTTCCCAATCGAACGGTACCGTCAAGAGAAACATTCGAGCGTGTCGATCGCAGCTTGAGGGACACAGGTATGTAATAATTGATAATTAATTTGAGCACGTTGTTTTATTTCGATATTATTGTAGGTACAGTTTTGCCAAAACGAGGTGGTGAGGGCGCTCCTAGGACTGTACGTACCGTTGTATTGGAGGAAAATATTTTGGAAGCCGTCGCTGATGATCCTTCAATGAGCATCAGAAATCTATCAGAACAGTTCCATACATCCAAGTCCACTATTCATAGAATAATTAGGGAACAACTGCTCCACCCATTTCACATCCAGAAGGTACATGCCATGACACCTCAAGATTTTCCAGCACGACTGGAATATGCCAATTGGTTCATGGATAGGCAAAGAGAGGATATGACTTTTATTAATCGAGTTTTACTCACTGATGAAGCAGGTTTCAGTAGAGATGGAGTTATCAACTCTCATAATCTCCATATATGGGCCGAAGAAAATCCCCATGGGATATTGCAAACCAAACACCAACGGAAATTCAACGTGAATGTTTGGGCTGGTATCATAGGAAACCATCTTATAGGACCATTCGTTCTACAGGACCGATTGAATGGAGAACGTTATTTGGAGTTCATTCAGAACGATTTGAATGGACTTTTGGAACATGTTCCATTGCAAACCCGAAGAGATATGTGGTTTATGCATGATGGCGCTCCTCCTCATTTTAGTTTGATTGTGCGTGACCATCTGAACCATATTTTCCACAATAGATGGATTGGTAGAGGTGGGCCATATTCATTGCCATCGCGGTCTCCGGATTTAAATCCATTGGATTTCTTTCTGTGGGGGCATCTAAAAAGCCTTGTTTATGCTACACCTATTCACACAAGAGATGCATTGTTGAATAGAATAACATTACATTGTGAAGCCATACGAAACGACCCTGGAATGCTATTTCAAGTACAGAGAGGGTGTCTTCGCAGACTAAGAAAATGTATAGAGAGAGAAGGTGGTCATATCGAGCAGTTTCTGTAGCGGATTTTTCATTTCTGTTTGCTCTTGAGGCTCTTGAGTTTCGTTAGTTAAACGTGTTTGCATTATAAAAATTCGTTATGAACATTTTACCTATCATTTCCAATTTCCTTAAAAACTAATATTTTCGAATAATGGTAGACATCTCAGGATAAATGTTGTTGAATTAACGTTATCATTATTATTTCTGCTTTGATAATTATTCATTTCAAATAATGGTGGACGAGCGGGTTTGATGTCGTCGAGTGAAACTACATTTTTATCAAGACTCGTTGCTCCGATCGACTTTCCACACGAGTACTTTTATTCATAAAATTGTCCAAGTAACCTTAATTTGTTGAAAAATATTGAAAAATATCTGTCATTTCAAAGTTTTGGGGTGTGGACCATCGGGGGTAGTCCGTTCCTGACTTTGTAGCAAAACAACTGACTCCTGCATGAAAGCTCATCGAAGGAATTCATTTGTTTAGTCAATTACCAAAATTTGGATGATTTTGAATATTCACTTGAAAAGTTATCAAAGAAAAACATTTTTCATTTTGTAACTTCGAGGGCCCGTTACTTGGTAACGAAGGATTTTAGGAAAAAAAGTTATATGAAGTACTGGTGATATTTTGACCCCATCTATACATTCCCGAGAGGAAAAGAGGAAGTCCAGGGACACCCTGTATAGTAGATTTAATGATATATCATTATATTATCAAATTTAAAAACCACCTGTTCCTTGAAGAGGAAACCACGTGCATGATTCAAAAAAATGGGATATGACATGTAATTCAAAATTAGCATGCGCTGTATACGCCAATTACAGGGCTTAAAACGAATTGACATTATATATATATATATATATATATATATATATATATATATATATATATATATATATACACACAAATATATATATATATATATATATATATATATATATATATATATATATATATATACAAATATATATATATATATATATATATATATATATATATATATATATATATACAGTGTCACCGATAAAGTCCGCATCAAATGGGAAACTTTTTTATTTATCGTTTTATGTGAAATTTGATTTTGGCAGTAGATTTTGCTTAAGAAATGATGTCAAATGGCGTCTACAAAATAGGTCACGTGATTTCCTTAACCTGTCAAAATTGACATTTTAAAAAAGAAACATCGAAAAATGACATTATTCTTCAAAATATCCAAAAATATCAAAGGATAAAAACATTTTCTTCTGTAATTTTATACCCACACACCAAGTTTCAAACCCATAATAAGTATTTTATATTTTCACTATTTTTCCGCATTCCTGCTTTTTCTACTCATCAAAATTTAAGCACACCTGTACTAAATCATTTATTTTAACTAAACTCGTCACCGAATTTCTTTTTTTGTAATATAATAATATTTTAAGAGCCTCTTTGATGTTAAAAACAAATTTTGAAAAATAAAAGTTGTCAAACTTGATGCAAAGTTCATCTAGTTTCAACGGGGCTTTCCAAACTATACAGTACTTGAGTTTTTTAATGAGCAAATGGCCTCACAATATGAATTAGAACAAAACGGAACATTAGGAAACAATATCTTAGAGTGTTTATTGTTTTTTCAACAAAAAATACAGTGGAATTTGATCTTAATTAAAAGGAACTAAAAATAAACATGTACCTATACCTAATAGCAAAAAAACACGAAAAAAAGACTCACGACATTAAATACACTACATTTCTGTATGTCTTCCATCGCGTTCTATGCAGATAATTGTCCTTCTTGATACATCTTTTATTGAGTTGCTGATACTCACAGGGTTTATGTTTAAAATAGAGTTTCTAATAACAGTTTCTAGGTGATTCACGTCACGAAAAGGTCTTTGTTTATAAACGATTTGTTTTAAGTAACCCCACAAGAAAAAATCTAGTGGGGTTAAATCTGGCGACCTAGGCGGCCATATTTGCTCCATATTTCGCCCAATAACTTTGCCCCTAAACATTTCTAATAGTTTCTCTTTGACTTGTCTTGAACTATGAATAGGAGCCCCGTCACATTGATACCACAGACTGTGTCTTATTTCAACCGGCATATTGTCCACTATATCACTGATCTCAGTATTTAGAAATTGCAAATAATTCTGAGAAGTTAAATTGTGTCTAAAAAAGAATGGTCCCATTACCTGATTATTTAAAACACCGCACCACACATTTGTTTTAAATGAATATTGGTCCCGACATTCTATCACAAAATGAGGATTTTCCTGAGCCCACCACCTACAATTCTGGGAACTTACTATGCCGTTCGATGTGAAGGTAGCTTCGTCGGTCCATAGGATTTTGTAAAGAAATTTTCTGTTTAATTCTACTTCTCCTTGGTACCAGAAAGAGAAATCTAGTCGAACATCGAAATCTCTTTCCTTTAAGGTATTTATAAATTTGGGTTTGTAGGGTTTGAATTTATTTTTATGTAAAATTGCTCTTACGCTTTCTCTTTTAACGCCAGTTCTATCTACAATATTGGTAATACTTGATTTTCCCTGTTCGATAACATCCAGGCAGACAGCCAACTGAATCTCATCATTATTGCGTGATGGATTATGACGTTTTTTAAAAGTATTTTCAACTGAACCAGTCAGTTTAAATTTTTTTAAAATCCTACTTACAGTGGATTGCTGTACATGTCTACCAGGATGTCTTGCGTTAAAAATATCAGCCACTTGTCGATGCAATGTGTTTTCACCACAAATTAGCACAATTTCAATTTTTTCTTGTAAAGATAACATATTATTTTAATTTTCATACATTACATTGAACTAACGGGCATTAATTTATTCAGTGACAGTGACGTTTTCTAAAACACATTATGTAGTTTCATATTTTTTCACAGCCTACCCAGTTTTTTTAAATTAGTGTTGTTAGCGGAGTAGGTAAATGTAAATACTATGAGTTTTTTTCTTTTATTGAATGGGCTTCAAGAATCACGAAATGATGTTTCCTAATGTTCCGTTTTGTTCTAATTCATATTGTGAGGCCATTTGCTCATTAAAAAACTCAAGTACTGTATAGTTTTGAAAGCCCCGTTGAAACTAGATGAACTTTGCATCAAGTTTGACAACTTTTATTTTTCAAAATTTGTTTTTAACATCAAAGAGGCTCTTAAAAAAAAATAAATTCGATGACGAGTTTAGTTAAAATAAATGATTTAGTACAGGTGTGCTTAAATTTTGATAAGTAGAAAAAGCAGGAGTGCGGAAAAATGAAAATATAAAATACTTATTATGGGTTTGAAACTTGGTGTGTGGGTATAAAATTACAAAAGAAAATGTTTTTATCCTTTGATATTTTTGGATATTTTGAAGAATAATGTCATTTTTCGATGTTTCTTTTTTTAAATGTCAATTTTGACAGGTTAAGGAAATCACGTGACCTATTTTGTAGACGCCATTTGACATTTCTTAAGCAAAATCTACTGCCAAAATCAAATTTCACATAAAACGATAAATAAAAAAGTTTCCCATTTGATGCGGACTTTATCGGTGACACTGTATATATATATATATATATATATATATATATATATATATATATATATATATATATATATATATATATATATATATATATATATATATAATAAATTCGGAAATTTAATAAATTTTTTCCATCATCAGGGATGCTACAAAATTGTGGGTGTAAGTAATATTAAGATATAAATGAATGATTAGACTTTCAACTTTTTTGAGGATGTTTCATACGATGGTTATGTAAAATATTGGACACAAAGTGTTGGATGAGCATTGATACAATACATTTATAAAAATAGGAAAAGGATGTCTAATATTGGATAAAATATTTGATGAAAAACGTCACAGTTTAAAATTGTTTTGAAAGAAGATAATGTCACATGTCAAAACGATTTGTGAAATTTTTATAAACAAACTTTCATAGCCTACTCGATTTAATTAACTTAATTCGAAAGTGAAGAGTGACAAAAATTATTGAAATCAAATTTGGCCATAAAGTAATATGCATGGATATAGAAAATTGTAAATATTTTGAAAACGATCACCTCCAGCGTTGTTGAGGAGGTGTACCTTTTTTTACTTGGAAAAGGTGTGGGAATTGACAAGTACCAAAAGTTTACTGTCAAAAAAGTTAGGGCAATTTGAAATAAATTATGACAGCGTACGCAGCGCCCTCTAGATGATACATGAAAATTAATAGGAAATTATGATTTCCCATGTCAAAAAAACCCCAGGTATCGAATTTCGTGCAAATTACATATTTTTTGCAAGAGTTATTGTCACTTGAATATTTTAACGTACTTATGTTACACCCTGTATATAAACAACTTTGATTTTCTTGAAAACTAGATTGATAGTAATCATGTCATCCTTCAAGAATAAATTAATCTAAAAATAAATTTTGTAACTGATATCTCACCTTCTTCAAGACATCTTTTAATCCTGGAGACAAGGTGATACATGCTACAATAGTACCCACAAGTAACATAAGTGCATACATAATTCGGGAGGATGTTGAATTTCTACATGATGGGCATGCAGAGCAACAAAGGGAGCAGGCGGTGCTTCCACAACAGCAGGCGAGCTGTAATAAAGAAATTCATTAGAAATAACTATTGTCCACCGAAAAATATTGTCAGTTGTTCACCTGCGCAGCAGAACAAAGACCTAGTACGGCCCCCATTTCGATTCTGAAAGGTGTTGATGTGTAATTTCTTCAGAATGTAGCTTCAGCAATTACCTATGTATTACTCACTTTATTTATTACCAGACGGATATATATTCAATAATTGTACATTCGAAATTTTTGATGTTATAAAAGTGGAAAACAAGTTATATTGAAATGTACGAAAATAAACACACTGATGACAAATGACACTGACAGTGATGAATGCGTAGTATAGGATAATGAATATGTTCCGTAAATCAACTTGGTTACTTTGGTTGGTTATTTCGTGTCCCGTAAATGTCATATTTCTGAAAAAATGGTAAATTTTTCCTGAAGTTTGGTTGATTATCTGTCACCGAAACGACCGATGTTTAGAGATCGGTGAGGGGACGGACTTGCTGATAACGTCCGTCCACAAAGAAGGTACGCGGATGCCATGTGCTATCGTGGGGCTCCGTTTTGTGTTGTGTCGTATTAAAATTGAAATGTGGAGTGTCTAAAAAAGTGATGAATAAGTGGCCCCCTTTATTCACGCCGGTATCCAGGCCGGGGTGGTTCGGATAACCACGTAAAGGGGGCTATATATGTGAAAAATTATCAAAAGGTCTCCCAAGTAGGAGGCGACTTCAAAAAATTAAATTGTTTTTGTTAAAAAAAACTAGTGTTTTTTATTATAAAAAGTTTAAAAAAAAATGGGTGGCAGCATTGCTTTGTGCAAGACCGCTGCGCCCCCCGACGAAGCTCCTGTTAACCAACAGGAGGAGCATTGGTCATATGCGCCTGAAGAGAAACGACCATCTAAAATAGAGAGAGAGAGAGAGAGATATTTGATTCTTGAAACCGAAATTAACTCGTTTTTTTGTTTTCGGGTGTCATTGAATCAGCGTTGTAATAAAATAGGTTTCAATTTTTATTATTGTTTTCAGGAAAATCAGATTCTGTTTTGTGGCCACTGCAATGTCGGAATTGGAAAATTGCCAGAAATCATTGCCAATGATATGATTGCAAATCATCCTTGTTTATCAAACTCAGAAAATGTCAACATTGACTTTTCAACAAAAAATATATATTCTGATGCCATACCAGAGACCCCTCCAGATCCAAAAAATAATTTTGAATTGCCACACCGTTCTAAGAATTCAGTAGCTATGACCAGTTCTAATAGTGTTACTGAAAAATCAATAAATGTTTTCGAGGGATGGACGGACAATATGGTTGAATTACTAGTCGCTACATATAGTAACCATAAAAGCAAATTTGATGATCCAAAATTTACCAAAAAAAAGGTTTGGAATTTATTTAGCCAGGATTTGATGGAAAAAGGAGTCATTAAAAGTGGTATCAAATGTGATGAAAAGTTGCGTAACCTGAAAAAAACATATGACAAAGTAAAGTTACATTTGAACACTTCAGGAGGGAATAAGATTGTATGGAAATTTTTTGAGGATTTCCAAAATATTTATTTTAAGGATCCTTCTTTCGAACCAGTGGTGGTGGCAAGTACTAGCGGAATCAAGAGGAAGACAGGAGAAAATACTGAAGCGAGGAACCTATCACCAGGAGAGAGTAAAAGGCCAAAGAAATTAATATCTTCTCTAGAAATAGAAAATAGAAGACAAAAACGACACGATGAAAACATGAGTTTGAAAAGAGAAATGTTCGAGTGGCTAAAAGAAAATCACCCGAAAAAAGACTAAATCTTATTTGTTTTCAAGTTATTTATTCCAAATGTGGATTCCAAAGAATACTTTTTTGTTTTAAATATTTTTTGTTGATTTTGAATATTTTTTATTTACTATATTTATAATGGTTTTTTATTTATGAGAAATATAGTTTTTTATGTGAATAAGACTACCATTTTCGAAATGCCTTTATTCTAAATCATTAGCCATTGTGGAAGAGATCTGAGATCATTCACTGAGTTCTTGACAAATCCTATTTCTTTTGACTCTTCCCATAAGTTGCCTTGCTCTTTCTATTTGCTGAGGTATGTGGACATCCTCTTCCTCTTCATGATTTTCAATGTCATTAATAATCATATCTTGCACATCATTTTGTATAATACATATATTGTGCAGAACACAGCATGCAATAATATATGTAGGCCTCCACTGAGAGGAACGCACATCCAATAATTCACCAAGACATCTGAATCTTTTTTTTAATAAGCCAAAGGCCCTTTCTATTGTACCTCTAGATAATAGAAAATTATATTGTTTTTGGCTATTTGTTAGATGGCCATTGTCTTTATAGGGAGTCATTATTTCTCGAAAACAGGGATAAGCCTTGTCACCAATTAAATGGGTGTCATTCGGAAATTTCCCGTCCTCTGTCATGAAACTCCAAATTTCACTTCTCCTTAAGACGCTAGCATCATGGTGTGCCCCGACTTCCCCTGCATAGCAGTGGGTGAACTTCAGGGTATTATCGCAGACTGCCTGCAACATTTAATGTTGAAATGATACTTTATTATGGCAGGACACGATTCCTGGAATATAACTTATTACCTGCAATATAATACTGGGATAAGATTTTCGGTTAACATATGAATTCCCATGGTTTTTGGGTTTCGGTATTTTTATGTATGTCCCATCTATGGCACCAATTGTGTTGGGGAATCCCATTCGCTGAAATCCGTTTTTTACTTCCTCAAGATAATCATTCGTGGGCCATAATATAAAATTTGGGCCTATATATAATAGAGCTTCTGCAACTCGCCTTACAGTCCTCAAAGCAGTGGCTTTGCCAACGTTGAATCGTCCACAGATGGATCTATGAGGAAAGTATTCAGTAGATGTTTTTATTTATGTAATTAAATTAATAAGTACCTAAAGGAATCTGGTGTTCCGAAATACCATAAAGCTAAGCAGAGTTGAACTCTTGGGGTAATAGTATGTCGACCTTTATCTATAATATTTGTCGATATTCTGTCAATTATCAATGACAAAATGTGATTAAAAGTGACCCTGTCCATCCTGAAGTTTTCTCGAAATTCTACGTCTGTGTAAAAATCCACTATTTACTCCATAAAATTTCGGACTCTAGGTCGGGGCACTGTAAAACATTACCATTGTGATATTCTTCAAATTCAAATGAATTTAATAATACTCAAAACATTACCCATGATACCTCGAGCTCGCAACCCATCTTCCTCTTCGCTACTTGAACTATCACTCTCGGTGAGTAATTCGTTCCAAAAAAACATTGCTATATCCATTAAAATAAAAATTGAGGTAACCCAAGAATCTTGTATACAAATCAAGTCAACGCGCCAAAGCAAATCAAAGTGACAGTTGATAAAATAAAATTGTCCCGTAAAAAATGTTCGTTGGTGCTAACCATAAACTGAAAAGTAGTTACCAGTCCGGTGAGTCTGGGCGATTAACGGAACATACGCAATATATAGGTTTGTTCCAACGGTTATATGGATATACAGGATTGCTTACTTTTTACTTTTTCGATTTTGTCAGACACGTCACGTGATCTCGTGACGTAACAGTGGTGACTCTGGATTGATTCGGTACTGCACTTTTAAATTAAAATAAACAAATTTCATGTAAATACCTTATTAGAATATTATTTTTATATAGGATTGAATACTTAATATGAATGGATTAATACTAAGTAAACATTTTTTTTTGTGGATGATAGGGCGAGCTATTTTGTCTTTTTTAAAAGTAAGAGGTTTCATCAGTTTTTTATTATTTTCGTGAAAACTGTAACTTCCCCAAAAATTTTGTAATGAACTTTGTTTTAGGTAATAGTATTATCTAAAAAATGGTAAAAGGTAAAAGGTAAGACCTCGTTAATCCTTAGCTCGCACAAGTTTCAACTTCTGAGAGTTGTCGTTCGTAGGGGTGCGACAGCTGGTTAACGGAAAAACAGATTTTAAACAGATTTTTTTTAAACAACTTTTATCTGACAGAAAATACATGATACGGTTTTTATTTTTTATTAATAAATGAGAAATGTAGATAGAATAATTTAACTTAAACTTTGTTCCATAAATGATGAAATTGATAAATCTACAATTTAATATATTATAATACTAGATTAGAGTAAAAAGGAACTACTTTATCCACTATATCCACTAAATATATTTGATATATTTTTTTGCATGAATGTAGAAAAATAAATTTAAAGGACTAATGTATTACTTTATTTAATTTTCGATTTTTTTTCTATTATCAGAATTGTTTAATTTTTTTCTTTTGAGTGACCTTTTTTCGTCGGCCTTTTAGTTATTATATTTCATTCTGATAATTGTTCTCAGTTTGCAAAATTCAAAAATAATATTTGCATTTCTTTTTGAAAGAGTTTTTACAACTCCTGGTCCTTTTCTAAATCCATTTAAATGATGCTTGTTTCACTTTTGAATTTTTTCTAACCAATTATCTGTAGGTTGCTGGACCCAAGAAGGTATATTATGATCTTCTGCTTTTATTTTATAAGTATAATCGCCCAAACCACGTAGATCATTTTTATGCTTTTTAGCAAAATGACTCAGCAATAAGTATATTCTAAAGAGTCCTCTGTTACATCTGGAATATTTGTATTTGAAGTTGAAGGAATGTTAGTAGAAATATTAGAACTACTAGATGAAAATGAGCTACTGCAATTTGATCCTATTGTCTGCTCTAAAATCGTGTCTGCGTTAATTTCAATTTCATTCGTACGACTTCTAATTTGAGAAAATTCATTTTTGAGAGTGAATTTATCCCCTCTTTTGCAGCGACGAATACATTGTTTTTGCAAAGTTATGGAAACCATATCCTTAGCAATAGGAAAAGAGTGAAATATTACATCAGTAACACCACTTTTCTTTAAAGTCAACTGATTGCTTTTGCAAGTTTATTCAAGGTTATTCAATGGTTAGACAATTATTGCTATTATTTACAGAAATGTGAATATTTCCAATATTTACCTTAATTTAATTTAAAACTGTTCAAAAAACAATGGCAAAAAACAAACCTCAAAACGGAAGAAAATAACAGAGTCTTATGGCGTCTACTCGTTACACCAGTTTAAAAGATGTCCAAAAGCACAAAAAAATACGACTTTCACAATAACGAACTCAATGTTTCAGAAAGCTAATTGGTATAGTTAAAAAAATGTTTGTCAAAATAAACAAAAATAATGTAATACTGTCCGAAAATAATCCTCAAAAAATATTAAAATAACACACAGTTTTATGGCGACTATTAAAAGTGTCACCAGTGTTACGTCACATCTCCTCGGCGTCACATAATAGTTTGGGTTTGTTCTGATCTTAACATCCGAAACTGTTTGGAAACATCGCAAAACATAATGCGTACAAGCAAAAAATCTCAAACAGTCCGAAATAGTCTCGGACACCTCTTTAAACCAAAACGCTTTTAATGATACCAATGTGCCACCTATCGTATATATGAAGATATATGAAGAGATGAAGACGAGAAAATACTATTGATCATGTCCATTTTGTTATGTAGCATATCCTTATAGTCAGTTCAAATGTTATCTAACCTCAATCATCAATTATTCAAATCAAATAAATGAAAAAACATCCTAGCAAATATCCCAAACAAATTTCCATATAAATGCGCTGAGCAACGGGAACAGTTCTCAACAATTCATCCTCGAGAGCAAAAATGATTCGGGACGGTTCAAAACAGTTTAGTCGAAACCAGAACAGAACAGAGGATTCATCAGTCCGAAATTATCCTCAATAAATCAAAACGTTCTATGCCAACTGCGCATGCTCCTGACGTCCTAGAACCTGAATTTCGTAGAACCAGAACAAACAAGACAACACAAGACAGAGAATCTCAAAATTGACAGCCATGGAAGTTTTTATGACTACTGACAGCAGTATTAAGAATATTCTATTGCAGTGTTATTAGTTATTATTTAGGAATTTTCAATGGAGGTATCTGAGTTACAGTAGAATACAACTTTTACTGTCTGAGCTATGCTACGAAAAAAAAGGAGGAAAGATAATAATGACGCCATCCAAGTTTCAGGCAGGGTTTTCATACATATAGGGGGATTACGAATGTCAAAAGATTTTTGCCACCACGTTTGTGATTTGATTGAAGAAAAATTGTGCTAAATTTGAACTAATACAAATTACATATAATCAATCCATTAATTTCTTATTGGGTACATCTATAATTCTGCAGCATGTACCAATTAGTCTTGAAGGTACCTTTCACATCTTTATCTCAAAATATATTTAGATGCATCTGTATGGTATATAACCTTGTATTCTGGTAAAATAATTCATGACTGGATACATAACCAAATTAATGAAAAAAAGTTACTTATTATTGCATTATAACATTGTTGTCAGGTTATGATTGTATATATTTTATTATCTTCTATTTAGATCATAAACACGCAAAATGGTCAATGGATAACGGAGGTGTTCGATTCATCAAAAAAACTTTCTGCTAATGAAATGTATTCAACAGCATCATTGTTTATTTATTAAATACAAAAAATTTGAATTTTATTCTGCAACTTGAATGTGTAAATGGCAACGTTGCGTACACAGAGATGTTTGTAGGGTGGAAAAAAACATATTGAATTTGCCGTGAAATAGAGAGATATATGAATATTGGCCCATCAGCTGAGGGAGGTTAGGTTAACATTCATGAAAGTAACATTCGTTGAATAATACCTAGAGTAAAAATTTTTTTTGTCGATCTAGGTCTGTTTCAACACTGATGACAGTTTGGGATTTTCTGCAATAAAAACTGTAAAATGGGAAATACCCTTTTGTATAATAAAATGATGATATTTTTGTATAATATCCACCCTAGATAAATATAAAAGAGAAATGAGATACTTTCTATAGATTTAATCCATTCCTTTTGAAGTTATAATGGAGTCGACGTCGCAATATTAGGTACCTACATTTCTAGAAAAAAGATAAAACCAGTAAATAAAAAAAATATATCAGCTGAAAACCAAGGGATTTGTTCAAGGACTGAAACAAGGAAAATATCATTTCAAGCTGTGAACTGTGAGAAATATGGAGTGTGAAAGCAGTCAAAGCAAACGCAGACGTCCGAATTTATCCGTATGTGTAGGTATTGTAGGTTGCTTGAACGAAATGAAAATATGTTGCATAACGAACGTAGTCAATTTGTGTAATGATTTAACAAGTGTCGACGAGAAGTGTTTACAGAATTCTCAAAACCTTCAAAGAAAATGAAGGTGAATGTGATAATCTCTTGAGACGTCGAAACTAGAGGAAGAAAAGAAATTCAGCTTGATGATTGCACCATATATGCTACTCGTAGGAAATTCGATTTATTCTTCAAACGAAATGGAATGCCAATCTCAAAAAAGTCGCATCCGAAATAAGTTTCAATGAATCGATGCCCAAATATCATGTGTTTTATTGCCCACATTGAAGCAAATGAACATTGAATTTATGCAAAGAGGTAGGAAAAGGGCTCTCATAGAAAGTCGAAAAATTACTTGAAACAAATCCGAGAGTAGCTAGTGTCTTGAAAGTAGAAAGATTATTATTCAGATGAGACTTGGTTGAATCAAGGTCATACTATCTCAAAGGTATGACAAGATTTCAAAATAAAAAGTTATCGACAGCTTTTATTGAAGGCCTCTCTCAACAGCTAGCTGGCAAATGACGGAGGATCATAGTAAGTCATATATATGCAGCGATTTGTTTTTTTGGAAAACGGCTTTTGTTACTTTTCGATTACAAGAAAACTAGCGACTACCACGAGGAAATGGGCGCGCAAAAGTTCGAAAGTTGGTTTTTAAAGATTTTACGAAACCTTGAATCAAAATCTATGATCGTCATGGTTAATGCCTCCTACTACAGCCTACAATTGGAGCAGTCACCAACAACTGCCTGTCGAAAAATTGATATCCATAACTGGCTGTCTCGAATAAAATTACCATTCGACGCTAATATGTGAAAGTCCAATTACTCACTTGAAAACTTTCGTCTCAGTTGTAAACAATATATTTGTTTTGACATGCATCAAAAGATTTAAATGTCCAGATGTCACATGCGTCCATATAAACACATCTAGAGGATGCCATTTCTAGAATTCAGCTATACTAAAACCAATAATGATTGAGAGTCCAGTTGACAGCAAATCGGGGGCGTGCTTATTAATTTTTGAGAGGGTTGAGAATGAAAGAAAAATTCTTAGTACAATTAGTTAAAATATTCATACACATTTTTTATTTATTTCATTAAAACTTTGCAATATCGTAATTTACCTAATTGTTGTAGTCGTTATGTGGGCCTTATGAAAACGGAGTAATAATCGTGGTAATTATAGTAGGTACCAAATAAATTAACAACATTAATAAAAAACACAATACAGATATAACTTTTTTCACTATTGGGTTGCAGCAATTGATAAGTGAACTCTTTATAACTATTCTCAAGCTTTCGAGTAACTTAAACTCATCGTCAGGGGTAATAGAAAATACAAATTACAAATTTTTTATAATAGAATATAATATAAATGTAAATGTACAAATTTTCGTCTAATCTTCAACCTCAGATTCGTCACTGTTGCTACCGCTATCATCAAAGTGAATTATGATTGGTTCAATATGGTTGTCTACGTCCCACATTTTTTGCTCCTCTTTTAAAACGTGTTGCATGCATTTCTTCCAGTCTTCTGCAGAAACAGTTCGAATAGCTTCTTGTAGGTGATGTTGCACGTCCACTAATTTAAATGTTCTGTTTTCTCGTGCCACATATCCTTTTACTTGCGCCCAGATTAATTCTATTGGGTTTAATTCGCAGTGGTATGGTGGTAACCTTAAAACTGTAATTCCACGACTTAACGCCATTTCATCCACTGCGAATTTTTTATATTTGTCTGTGTGTAATTTTGTTAGCTGAAGTAGTTCTGCCTTTAAACTATCTTTGTTATATTGGATGTTCTTATTAATTAACTATTCTTGAATTGCTGCTTTTTTCCATGATTGTTTCGGTAATGGTTCTAAATGTCGACTATGGTATGGGGCATTGTCCATGACGATGACAGACCCAGGTTCCACAAGTTGAATGATGCCTTCAAACCATTTTTCAAACACCTCCGCATTCATCTCTTCATGATAGTCGCCTGTTTTCTTAGATTTAAATATTAATTCACCATTTGGTAAAAATCCACTGTCGCTTCCTATATGCGTAACCAGATCCAGATGGCTGTTTTAACCCAACTGACAAACCTTCAATAAAGGCTTGTCGTGCACTTGTTATATTACCATCCTGCCATACTTTTTTGACCGTATGTCCTTTGTTAACCCATGTCTCGTCCATGAAGTACAATTTTTTTTGAGCTTCCGAAATTCGTCAATTTTTCTTAGATAATTTCTTCTCCATGCTATTATTTCTTGACGTTCAATGAGAATGCTTTTCCTGTCAACTTTTCCGTACGTAAATTTCATTCCGTGTACAAGTTTCCCAAAGTGTCTTTACCCATTTTTGGGACCAATTCATGATCGCTAAGTGCCTCCAGAACTGTTTGTAGTGTGGGCAGCTCATTTCTGAAAAAGAAACTGTGAATAGTTCTGCGTATACTGGTTTTGGCTTCTTCATCAACTGTGATTTTTTTTGTCCGCTACTAGTTTTTGGCGTTTGTACGTCCCCATAAATTTCTGCTTCTCTTAGTATTTTGTAAATCGATGATTTTGGTACACCGGTATAATCAGAGCACATATCAACTAATTTATCTTGTGTAATTGTGGAACTTAATGATGTAGAAATGCCCGGTTGGTTATTCGGAGTTACACACGTAGAATTACAGCACATATGCACAAAGTCATCTTTTGGTGGCTGATGATCTCTCTCAAGACAGTGAATTACTCGCAGTACAATTTGTTTTTCTCTTACTGACCGAGACTCCGACCGTTTTACCTTTTTCGACGTGGAAGGCCCGACCATGTCTCCCATTTTTTGAGTAGTTTGAGAACGGTGTAGAAATATAATTATGTAACGCTTAAACACTTAGCACTATTATTTTCACCAATTGTTATCACAACACGTCGATTGCTGACTAACTTAACTGTAAAACGTACAATTCACGCTGTATAATTCACAAACCAATGATACGCTCATGGCTGCAAGTACATTAGTGAGGACTGCAACGATGAGATGGAAGTTACGGTAAAGTGACAAAGACAGAAATATCATTGCGTACAGCGTTGCCACTAGTTGTAATAAATATCTAACACTATACAGAAAATAATGAATTTTAACTGATCAGTAATCAGGAAATGTATAAGTATTACTCATTACAAGCTCATTACTGATTTTTGTCATAAATAATACCTTTTAATCGTACTAGTATTTGCCACAACCTACAACTCTACTGCTTACTATATTTTGATTCTGCTATAAACTGGTAACGTAAAATTTAGATATGACAACGCGCTTTACTCTCAATCATTATTTTTTTTACTATATGTTTCGAATTTTAATTTTCAATCTCTCGCTTTAGCAATGGCAACCAGGTAAATCTATCTTCACTAGTTGAAATACACTTGTTATCTGCTAGAACAGCCGCTCTCAAACTTTTTTGTGACGGAACCCTTTCGGAAAGCGAAAAACTTGACGAAACCCTACAATAAAACAATAGTTTTTCAAAGTGTATTCTTTATTAATAAGCCTAACAAAAGTACAATGTAACAGTTACTTATTACTTACATAACAAGTATAATAGTAGAACCAATATATTGAAAAGAAAAAAATCTAACTTATGGAAGGTATGAAACTGTTTTTTTTATCAACTAGTTGATATTAGGTTTGATAGAAGACAGTTGAAATCTCATATCTATTGCGGTATTGTTTTTGTGGCTGCATAGGTTGAGAATCCTGTTTCGCACAAATATTTAGTTCGGAACGGGAAAAGAATATTTAGAGCCATTTCGGCAAGCATTGGATATTCATCACGAATTCTGCATCAAAAATCGTTGAGAGGCGACGTTTTGATCAGTGACTCCATACTTGTGTCTGCTTTATCAACTAGTTGATATTAGGTTTGATAGAAGACAGTTGAAATCTCATATCTATTGCGGTATTGTTTTTGTGGCTGCATAGGTTGAGAATCCTGTTTCGCACAAATATTTTGTTGGGAACGGGAGAAGAATATTCAGAGCCATTTCGGCAATCATTGGATATTCATCACGAATTTTCCATGAAAAATCGTTGAGAGGCGTCGTTTTGATCAGTGACTCCATACTTGTGTCTGCTGATATTTCTAAAAGAGATTCATATATCTTGTTTGACATACTTTCAGGCTTTTCCAAGTTGGGTAAGAAAGGATTATGAATCCGTGAATTTATTTTAATTTTCGTATTCTGTTCTTTGGGGAAATAATTCTCAAAAGATGCGTGCAAAGAAGTGAGATATTGGACCAATTCTTCGAATACATCTCTAGAAATATTTCAGAGTCGTTATCGCTAACAACCTCACTGAGTGACGTAAAGTTTTCTCTTTCACTCTTACCATCGCAAACAATCTAAAATTTTCTTTTCTTTTGAAAGCAATTATTTTGTTACATACCTGGAACACTGTTGTCTGTTTACCTTGCAATGATAAATTCAATTCGTTCAGTTTTTTAAAGATATCCGTCACAGAAGACAGTCGAAACAACCAAGTTCTATCATACAAACGGTCTGTCAAATTTAAAAGAAGTATCTGTAACTCGGCTCCAAGTTCAAGTAGCCTCGTTAAAATTTTACGCCGAGACAGTCATCACACTTCTGTACGGAGCAGCAGTGTTTTATGTTTGCTGCCATAATCCTCACATAATAATGAGAGCAATCGGGATTGTAGTGGTCGTAATTTAATAAAATTTATTATTTTTACCGCTTCATCCATAAGTATTTAAGATTTGACGGCATTTCCTTCATCGCAAGTGCTTGTCTATGCAGGATGCAATACCTGGAATTACAATTAGACACTATTTTTATTTGTGACACTAATCCTGCTGTTTTATCCACCCTTCATCGCCTTGGCTCCATCTGTACAAATGGAAATGCAATCGTTCCAACTGAGATTTTCTTCAAAAAATATACCTATTTATTTTATTGAAAATTCTTCTTCGGTAGTGTTTATGGGCAGCGGTGAACATATAAACATGACATTTTCAAAAGAACTTTCATATGTATATCTCACCAGCAAGATAGCTAGACACTAGCGATATCAGTCGATTCATTCATTTGCAAGATGAATCGTGTTTTTGTAGATGTGTAATTAGTTCTTATTTGACGTAGCTTGATGACAGATTATGAATTATTCGTGAAACAGTATCGTTTGGATTACATGCATCATAGTTTTTTGACTTTCCAATAACTGTTCTTTTTTACGTACAAAAATTCCTTATTGTTGTTTTCAGTCTCGGGATGTACAATTTTTAAATCTCGACGCAACTTCGCGGGTTCCATGGAACTATTAGAAAGCAGTTTACTACACATCATGCAGAAAGGTGAGCCGTTGGAATCAACAAATCCGAAACTGATATATGATTCATCATACTTCACACGTTTAATGCCTTTAACCCAACGTTTTATTCCTCTTTATTAATAATGTTACATGTCAGGATGGTGGGGTCAAAACAAAGCACGATAGTCACGTTAGCCCAAAGAAGAAATGAACCAAACTGAGAATACTACAGTAGAACAATAAACACTTCGTTTCTAGCAGGTAGTTATTCATCACTCCGAACGCTAATCGTCGACTGAGTGTCGGTCCGCGATCGTCGCTTTCATAGTCCTAGCCTCGATCTCGAACATTCTCAAAAATACTCGGATCGGCGCCTTTGATAAGTAAAAAGCCAAAATAAAAATATGAATACAAAAAATATGGTGTAAACAATTTCGACTTCATGTTTTGATGGTAGAGCCGAAAGTTGCCTGTTCACAACTATAGCGTCTCATCTCAGAGGCGGCTTTTATCAAAGGGACTGCGCGTTTACAACTAGATATCGGCGGTGGCGGCATAGTAAAATTGTACGGTACGTTCACCCAGATGGCTTGCATAGCCGAACGCCGCCTTTCGGCAAGGCAACGGTAGCTTTATCTCGGACGGTGGCTCGTTTGTGTCGACTCAACAAAGTATGCCAATATTGCCAATCATTTGACTGAGCAAAGTATACTGTGGTGGGTTGTGACTAGTTCGGCTGCGCTTGTGATACGCCCCGTCAAAACGGTCCACCAGAGAGAGGCGTTTTGAATTTGTTTTTAATTTCTTGCGGAACCCCTAGAGGAGTATTGGGGAACCCTAGGGTTCTGCGGAACACACTTAGACTATGGCTGTGCTAGAAGAATATATCGAATTCTTTGAGTATTCTAATTTTTAATCATTTTCTTTGGCGATGTTTTTTTGTTTCACTCCATTTTATATCGTGATCATCAGATGATTTTAGAATATGCTCTGGTATCCCTGGTACCTTGTACCAGAATTAGCCTACTCTTGCTTTTCCCATTGCTACAAAATGTAAAGAAAGGAAATTCAATAGCATCTCCAATGCAGCTGTAGCTGTGGTTTCCAGTCTGCTGCTTTCATTATTTCCGAACAGGCAAGTGTTTGCATCCTACTTAGTCTGTTGATAGCAGTCGTTTGTTTCATCTTTGGCAACCATAGATGCATATGTTTTCATGGGTTAAACCTTCATAGAGTATAGCCAATATAGGGGTTTCAACCTAAGGTGTGTCTGGCCGGTATAAGTGCTACCTATGTTTTTCGTTTTACCTTATTTAAATATTTTTTCCAGGCCACCAGATAGTGAACAGTTTCCTTGGAGTATCCCGATTTCATCATCCATTTTTGTACCTCAGGAATTTTCGTAGATACTCCCTTGGATGTCAACAAGATATTGCTTAGTGTGAAACGTAGTAAGACATTATTTCTCAGCAGCTAGACTGCATTAACCTTTCTTGATTTTATAGATATATATTACGCAATCAATATGTTATCGAATTGAAGGTCAGCTTAAAAGCTGATGAATTAAAAAAAAATGCATTTACATATAAAATGTAGGTATATTTATATCAAATTACAGACATCCGGCACCAGCCATTTGCAATTGTTGCAAAAGTAGAGGGTTTGAGAGTAAGCTGTTCGAGCCTCCGCATAACTTTGCACACATTCTAGCCTTCATTTTACTCAACAATCCCAGTGTAGGAGACAGTGAAATGGACACTGGTGCAGCAGGTGCACAAGGGTTGGGTAAACCAGGGATACAAGGTGGAGGGTATGCAGGTGGTGCAGGTGGTGGCAACAAATTAGCAAGTTTTGCAAGAAGTTGTGCATTAGGGTCCGCCAAAGCAGGTCTCAAACAACATGGATGCTGGAAAAAATAAATAAATGAATAAAGAAAAAAATGTTCTGAAACGATACAAATATGATACTATTTTAATGAAATGTTTCAAAATTTTGTTACTATCTAATATTTGTATTTAGGCGTGAAATGTTCAATTCGGGAGAACCATGGCATTGGCGACTTAGTTTGAATTTTAACTCGGTAAGGCATCATTATAGCAATATGCAATAAAAGGAATTGTAGTCACAAACTTTCGAACATTAGTTGTTCCATACATAAATATAATAGTTATATATCATAGCAGATATAGTTTAGTGAGTCATTATAATATTTAGAATACTATCAGGCCGTTTTTTTAACTGATCCCACTATTGCCATCTCGGGAATGATAAGACCTACAAGGTTGATTGAATTGAATAGGAGTTTTCTATTTCAGGAAACAAGAATATCTTTTCAGATAGAGAAGATCAGTGGCTGTTTTCAAATATTCGCCAAAAACTAGAATTTCCTTTTTTGGCTCTACCGCTTCCATTTCGAACAATATAAAAAAAGGAGCTGAACTAACATCACTGTTTCAAATTTGTTATAATCTGATATAAACCAATTTTCAATACAACGTTTCGTTCATCAGATTTCTTTATGAACTTTATTTTTTTAAATACGGATCTCTAGGTTTTTTATCGATTCATGTAGCCACTGTATTAACAAATTCAGCTATGTGTTTCAATACATGTCCCTATGGAAAAAGTTATTGATGATCTTATGAACGAAACGTCGTCAGTGCAACATATTGTAAATAACGTTAAAATCGTTAAAATTGTAACCCTGAGTATAAGACTCAGAGGTGGGTATTATTAGTGGATTTTCTTCTTCGAAAACTAAATTTCTACATTTTCGAAAACGGATCAACAATTTTTTTGAATTTCGCACACCAAAGTGGCGCCCAAAAAAGTATGTTATTTTCAGAACGTCTTTTCGCACATAACTTTGCGAATTTCCAAAATATCGATTTGTTACAAACATATTCGTATAACTAGAAAAAACACATTTGAAAGAAAGTGCGGCGCACAGACAAAAATTCCATATATTCCCTAATTCTGAACCGACTTTGATAATGTTATTATTGAATAAGCCTGTATACCCCGCGTGTTGAACTACATCGATTGATGATTCTATTTTTAACATTCTATATAATGACATACTGCATATGCCTTAAAAAAGGCATAATAACACTTCCAGCAAAGTTTGTGAGTTATGCAAGTGAAGATGTAAGCAAAGTTTCAATATTTTAAAATGTTAATAAAATTATGCTTCACGGCGCGGTAATTATAACTGCCCTATGAATTTATAATCAACGTAGGTAGTTCATTAGTTTGAGTAGGTATACAAAAAGCTGTATGGAAGGTTTCAAAGAGAAAGTATCGAAAACCGAGGCAGTAGTGAAGTTTCATTACATAGTGCTTTATGGCACGGTCGGAACCTCGATTCCATTGGTGATTTTGGTGCCCTCTAAATTTGTAATCAAAACTACCTTCCAATTTCAACGTAGACTGTCATTTTGAGTGAACACGGTGCTTTCTGAGAAGTTTGAAAAAAAATGAAGAATTGAGTGGTTGGTGAAGCTTTTCTTTTCGAGTTATTGAAGTCATTTTTATAACGGCATTTGTTACTACCACAATTATAAATTTTTTGGTAAAACTAATATACCATATCTTATTTTTTAAAGATCAACCTCGTGACGACGATATGAACTTTTGATAAGCCTATCTTATAAAGTCACCGAAACAACAATAAAAAACTATTTTTTGTTATTTCTGTTATTTTCATGTTTCAATAATGTTCCCTGTTTTGAATGAGTGCTATTTCAACATGATATTTGCAATGATTCTAGGGTAAATCGTCTAGGGTAAATCTAGCTATTAATTTATTTTGCTTCTTAAATAGCACGCTTATGTTATATATTGTTACATATTTCATGATGTAATATTGTTTATATTTCTGCTTCAAACCTCTTTTATGATTTTATAATTATTTTTCAACTACTCTTTTTCATGGAGATGCAGTAGGTTCTGCAGAATCTCAATTGAAACGCTCTTAGGATGGTAAGTGTGCGAAATTGGCGATTTATGTTGGATTCAATCGTTGCGAATTATATTAATTTGGAACAACAGTTTCGAGAATTTTATTTACGAGGATGGTGTTCTCCGAATGAAAGAGTATTTGAAGAGTTTGAGTATGGTCAGTACGTTAGCAGTGTATTGCCACATACTCATATCGCTCTGGGTGGGATTACGCTCGTTGAGTCAGTTGAACACTTCACGTAGAAGTGTCAATAGAAATTGTACGATGACTTAAATTTTCTAAGTGTTATATTTCGAGAACAATATTTTTGAAATATTTTGAAGCCAGAGATTGTTATTAACATCGAAATGAAATCAACCATTAAAAGAGTTCAGTGAAAATGGACAACGGTAACAATAAATAAACTTTGTGAGGAAAAATGTAAAAATTGGTTAGCGAATTCGGAAAAACTAAAGAATCATTAAAAATACCATCTTGCAAAAGAAATAAAGTCACCGTTACAAAATGAAAATTATTTTTTACCTCACATTATTTTCTCTGTATCCAAATTTATCGTTTTTTCTTTACACAGAGCACCTTTCAGGAGCAGAATTGTTAGTCTAGTCTTGATAAATGTTTTATAAATTACAATTTTATATATGTTGCATATATTGCAGTGTATCTATTAGCATGTTATTCCTAGTAAAATTTAGTTGACTCACCACACAAATTGCCATGCCTAATACCGCTGCAACAACAAAAAAGTTGTATCTGTTCATTGTGGATGAAATTGAAGGAAATGAATAGAATGACTATTTTTAGGTTGGACAT
This sequence comes from Leptinotarsa decemlineata, assembly GCF_025532065.1. NCBI lineage: Eukaryota > Metazoa > Arthropoda > Insecta > Coleoptera > Chrysomelidae > Leptinotarsa > Leptinotarsa decemlineata. The sequence goes on along the minus strand of NW_027412528.1, from coordinate 2,782,144 downwards.
TCTTTTATACCATCATCAACAACTCGAACATTGTTTTACCTAACTCATGTGTACGACATGAAAGTGTAAACATCGACTTGAAATCATAAGACTTTGTTTATTTTCGAAAAAGTTCATTGTCGACATTTTCCGTGATGTTATTATGAGTGCAGGTTATATGTTGAATCTTCTTCCGCATATTGTACTTCATGTTAACTGATAAGAAAAAAATATTTGTAAAGTATCCATTATCAAACAATACGATTTCGCAACTAACAACTAGTTGAATGAAAAATACTAAATTCCATATCATTTTTTTGAAAACCAAAATGCAGGGGAATCAAAACAAGTATTTTCGGATATATATATATATATATATATATATATATATATATATATATATATATATATATATATATATATAGAAACAGAAGTTACTATCGGACATAGCACTCAAGAAAGTGACAAACCATAGACACGTGTTTCGGGCTTTTGTCCCATCATCAGTATGGTGCAGCCAAGTGTAAGGATGGGCAACACTTGGTTACCAAAATATAGAAATACAAATGCACGGAGACACCATCAGGAGCCAGCCGCACATTTGTGGTTTCAGTTAATAGATCTCGTGTTCACAAGAAAACTGTCAAAATCACCACTATAGCTACCTGCGTGACATCCGGGTTCAGGAAATAATAAAAATATGAATGTTATCGAGTGTTTTGATAAAGATAAGGAAGTAATTAATCGGACAAAGTGGTAAACCATAGACACGTGTTTCGGTCATTTGTATTTCTTTCTTCTGGTAACCAAGCCCGAAACACGTGTCTATGGTTTGCCACTTTCTTGAGTGCTATGTCCGATTGATCACTTCTTTATCTATATCAAGGAAATCTTTTATGATTATTTAAAACATATCTACATCAAAAATATATTATATGTTTTAATAAGCAGAAAAAGAAATGAAAATGATAGCAATAATAACATCCGAAACGAACACTATAATTGTAATGAAAATTGAAATGAAGTACTTTATTTAGGTACCCAAAAAAATTATTGGCGCAGTAAATATTCGGATTGAAGTCCTTCCATTTCGAGAGATTTTTGAACTCGATTTTTTATATTATTTATTGCCCTTAATACACTTATTTGCTGCATTGTTGCGAAATCATTCAAAATCCTCAATCTCGAGTCTTCCACATTTTCTATCTTTCTGCCAGCGTAAATCCTATTTTCCTCCATAGAAAATAGTTCAAAATAGTAAGATCTGGTGATCTTGCAGACCACCTTATTGTACCATTATTTGTCTCGAAATGGAAGGACTCCAATTCGAACATTTATTGCACAATTAATTTTTTTATGTATATGAATTACTTACTTCATTTCAATTTGCATTATAGTTATAGTGTTCTTTTTGGATGTTATTATTGCTAGCATTTTTTTTCTGCTCTTCAAAACACATATAATATATTTTTGTTGTAGATATGTTTCAGATAATCATAAAAGGTTTTCTTATTCGAAGTTCATTGTAGAAAACGCTCAGAGCAATGGAAAAAATATGAATAGGTACCTAAAAATGAACAAAAAAACTCACGAAAAATTCTACGGTACATAGGGAGACGAGAAAGTTGCTATTGTGTTTTTATTCAACTCAGTCAACCAATTTCCAGGGCCGTAATTTGAAAGGGAATAATTCACATAATTATAATCGAATATTACCGAAAACTCCCGAAATATAAAATTTAATTTAATTTCTTAGTATGAAGTGAATGTCTACGATCCAAAAACTACAACAAAAATACAGGTCCGTATTTAAAAATTAAAAGATGGGGGTGGCCCAAATCAGATGACACCCTGTATAAAAGATTCATGGATATATTCTGAGAGCCCACATCAAGTGCCAATAGCAAAATGTGGACAGATTTTCAACATGTCTCCGAATAAAGAAGATATAGGCAAAAAAATAATTTGGGATTTTTTTGTTTTTCGTGTATATCTCCAGAACCAAAAGAGATATATTCGATTTCTTTACATCACTGAATAGGTCTCTGAAATACGCAACTTTGCTTTGATTTAACCGACACTCTATCTCTTATCGTTTACGAGATCCCCATGTACAGAAACGAATTTTAATAGCCCTGTATATATGAAATAGAGAAAGGTTAATGCAGTCAAGCTACTGTAAAATAATTCCATGGAAATCAAAATATAAATAGATGAATACTATTTTGATCATTCCCATGTTGATCTCAATTTAAGAGCCACCGGTAAACAGCTGTTTCAGCCTATTGGGCATCATCAGTACCGGGCAGGCGGTCCCCGATTGAAGACAAAATGTGAATAATCAACATTTTGTCTTCAATCGAGGACCGCCTGCCCGGTACTGACGATGCCCAATTTTGAGTATCATGGAATTTTTTTCCAGCAGCTTGACTGCATTAACCTTTCTCGATTTCATATCATTTCTAGAAACATGTGGATTCGTTTTTCTATAGCATTTCAGGTAAGCTTCTCAAATTTCTGCCACCGCAGTTGTCGGTTGATTGGTCAAACCACCAACACTGACATAAAAACTTGTTTTAATATTATGGTAACTTTTCTTTCACTTGTAATTTCGACGTTTTGTTGAATTGACAATTAATGAACTATTATCTACCATGGGATTATGAACAACAACAATAATGTTTACCGTTATAATTTTCAGGTAATTATAAGAATAAGTTCTTGAACATATTTTGATCAAATTCTGGATAATGATAAACCAAAACCGGCTGAATCCATTGGAGTAGTCATAATTTTGATGAAAGTTCTAAGATTGAAATGGTGGTATAGTTGAATGCCACATTTTTAAAATATTATTCTCTTTCAACTTTTTCAACGATGAATGCATTATTCTGTAGTTATGAAAGGACCATCTTAATACATTGGTATTTTTTTTGGTCGTCGCGTGGGACGCATAGTCCATATAATAGCCAGCAACTTTGTTTAAATCTGTTTTTCCGTTAACCAGCTGTCGCACCCTACGAACGACAACCCTCAGAAGTCGAAACTTGTGCGAGCTAAGGATCAACGAGGTCTTTCCTTTTAACGTGTAATTCCTAACACGGGTTGGACAGTAGCAAGTGAAGATCGATCGTTCAGACTAGGGCTTGAACCACCGACCAACACGGCAGTCAATTCGAGTGAGTGAACAAAGCACCCACGCCGAACCGCTTGGCTACCGACTGACTAAACGTTTTCTTTATCTCAATTTCTGAAAACAAGGGAAGGGGTTTCAGGATATTATTTATAACACCCAGGGGTCGATCAGGGTGACTTTGCACAGAATAGGTAGACCGCGGAAAGAAAGGATTTTAAGGATGGGGACATGTGCACATAAAAATCACATCAAGTCTTGTCTACAACTTCAGGTTACAATCATTCACGAATTTCATCATAGCGTCTGTTACTTGTGGTTTGTTCAGTGCTAGTAAGTGCAATATATTTAAAGGTGGTATTATATTTTCCCGTTTTAATGTTTCCATGAAATTTTTGGTTTTTCCTGATATTCAGAACAGTTAAAAATATATGATCAATATCAGATATTACGTTACATGTAGAACATTTGTTTGAATCAACGATTCATTCCTATTTTGTAAAGATGAGCTGGATAGTATGCATGTCCGAATTTCAGTCTGGTTATTATGACAATTGTTTTCCTTCCGTAGTTCATTTTTTTGTGTCATATTTCCGCTGGGATTTTTGATACTAAAAACGCAGAGTTTTTACAATACTCTTTCCATGTTGTTGCCCAATATTGCTTGAACCTACTCTTTGCTAAGTTTACACATTCTTCAGCGCCACTTTCATTTTCAATGCGTTGTCCTGTACCGATGCCTGTTTTTGCCAGTTCATCAACTTTCTCGTTGCCTATTAAGCCTGCGTGAGCTTTGATCCACATAAATTTGATATAATACATTCCAATAGCAATGTGTTGAAATGGTATGGTCGGTTTTTAAAATCAATCATTAGGTATTTTTTATTTTTGACATTGAAAAATAAGAAAAGTTGACTTTCCTAGTAGACGTTTCGAAAGTCTATCTATGGAAAAACAATAATTTCAGTCGGTCGAAAAAAATATGTTTCCATTTTAAATATGCCACACTTTAAAGTAATATCAATTTTGAATTCTCTGTAACATGAAAATCTTCAAGCGGTTTTAATTTTATTTTCGAAGAGATACCGTCATCGAACATTTTTTGCTATTTGACCTCTTGAGCTCGCCATAGATTCGATGTTATTCATATGCATTCGAACAAATTTGTAATTGAATTGAAAAAATGGGTTATTTACCTGATCCTGCTAATATGAGGTCATTTAATGAATAACTAGTTTTAGTTTTTCAACTCGCATCAAATTGTACCCAACAGTTTGTTGTAAAACGATTTATCAAAAATTGAATATTACTGTGAAGTTTCTTCATTAAATATTCATAACTTTTCAGTTTCCATTATTTTGAAATCAATTCGCCACTGCCACTGCAATTTAAATAATTATTTTTATGACCATATTGGGATTGATGTATTATGTTTGTATTTGCGTTTTTGCAAAAACTTTATATAACATCTAATTTTACTTGTCCTAAACGCAACGGATTTCAAAATTTATTACTCGAGAATTCTAGTTGTGTATCCAAGTTTGGTAGATATTTATCTGTTTGTTTATTTTTTCATTTCCGTTCAGATTAATTATACAATAACATACATACAATTATTATGTGACTTACACCTGTTATGTTCGTGCTTTCATCCCCCATTGATTTTTTTACAATTCATAGATTTTTCACCGATATTGTACACTGTTTTTGTGTGATAAGAAGTTTAAACTGGTCTGTATATAAAAATCCGGTGCTGGTTCTAATGAAAATACGCTTTTTCTGAGACAATTCGATTGAAAACTTAACTCGTGACACTTAAAATTTTAAACGATTCAAAAAAGTCACATAGGAATTGAAAGGTCAGAATTATTATAAATCAAACCAATCAAATCTACAGATTCATTCGATGACAGAAGAAGAAAGACAAGATGTAAGACCTCGTTAATCCTTAGCTCGCACAAGTTTCTCAACTTCTGAGAGTTGTCGTTCGTAGGGGGGCGACAACTAATTAACGGAGAAACAGATTTTTTTAATCACCTGGCAAGGCAGAATGTTTAATATGTTGAAAATTTTTCAAAATATAAGGATTGAAATCCACATGCCAAAAGTTCATTCTAAATCAGTTCATAGTACAAGTTATTATAAATAAAGAAGATCCTAATATCTTCGATCAATTCAACTCCATCGCTCCTGGTATCGTATACATGTGGTTGAGACACCCAATTGTTTCTTCTCGGAGCCCCACTATCTGCTGATGCCTTGAAATTTTGTTTGAAAGAAACATTACAATCACTTTACCAACGCATGTCGCATTCCATTCATTGGAGACTTCATTGGCCATTCCGAAGTTATCCTATATTTAGGAGTACAGCCCCTCTTGAGATGATGAACAGAGATTATAGAATATCGATGATTAATTGAGACGGATGCTGGAACTCATCACCAATAACCGTGTCGAAGTCGAAATTTGGTTACAAATATCACTTTCACTTCACTCGCTTTCTCATCATTTCTGACCTGCAGTGTCTAGAATCTGAAGGATATCATCTTACAATTCCTAAATCCAAAATCCGATTGTGTTTTCAATAGATGCCAATCTTTTTGAGAATCTAGAAATGGCCAAACAGTATAAATTGAAGACATGAAAAACCAGAGGGCATGGGATAAACTATTACTAGATCAAGCAACTAGTATTCTATTGAAGACAGCTTCTGACATTTTGAAAAAATAAGGATCGTCTTCTCGCAGTTGCTGTGAAAAAATCTGGTGGTTGGATGAATGCTATTTCTGTAGCATCACTTGGAATTCTGATGGATGATGACTCTTTCAGACTTGCAATTGGATTTCGACTTGGTATTCCACTGTGTTCAACACAATGTCACTGTGTGTTCAACACAATGTGCAATGTGGTGCGTATGTAGATGCATCAGGTACTCATGTGTTGAGCTGCCGTTTTAACGCTGGAGGTTTATCTCGTCATTGTGCCATAAATAATCTAATCAACAGGGCATTAACTTCAACAAAAAATTTTGCGATGACGAAAAACGGCTGGATGGATTGAAACTTATTCAATGGAAAAAAATAAATTAGTAATTTGGGACTTAACTTGTGCAGATACATTAGCAATTTGCCATATTCCTGATACTTCTGAGAAAGCCGGTGCTGGTGCCTCATTACAAGAAAGTTACAAATTACGGAAATATCAGAATTTCGGAAACTATTATATTTCTTGTCTAATGGCTGTTGAAACTTTTGGTGTTTTTGGCCTGGATAACCATCTTTCATCAATGAAAAAAAAAATCAACGGAACAGATACATTTTGGCAGCAAAAAACTGCATCAGTCTCCAGAATTGGAAAAAATGGTTAGTTTTATTTTCAAACGTCATCGACAGATGTCGATGTTTGAAGATAAAGATTAATCTTGGTGGTTGGGATAAAACTCCAGGAAGATTATTCTTCCTCTTGAAGATACGGTTTGGTGTTGGGATAAAACTCCAGTGATATTTATGTGTTCTGCCAAATATGGCAATGAGGTGTGTTTGGCACTGCATGTATTAGGTTTTATTTGTGTTTATGATTCGTATGAGTCGGTAAGTTTTTTTTCTCTGGAGATAATTCGTCAGAGTTTTATGTGCTGAATTTCTACATCATCAAGAATTTCTATCTGCACTTTTTTTCGTTCGTTATATTGAGGTTTACTCCTCTTATAACGGAATAGAGATATCGGGCTTTTGGTGGAAGTGGTTTTGGATTCTGGAGCTTCAGATCAACGAACTACATGGATTTATCAGAGTTTACGATTTTGAATGAAGCTGTTTTATTGTAATTACATTTGAGTTCCAAAATATGGCCTCGAACGATCTCATTGTTATTTAAAATTTGTATGGGTCTCTTAGGGAGTTCATCTCGGATGCATCTGATGTTTAGTATTCTTAGGTTTGGGTTTCGGATGTTAATTGAAGCGGTGTTTTGTTGTTTAATGTTCCAAAAAAGTACAAAGTGAAAATATTGGTGAGTGTTCGTTAATGAATGAAAACATTTTTAATTCAAGTGTTTCATTTTATTACCCTTCCTCGTGCACCATCGCGAAATGTACCTTGCCTACATTGAATTATGGTCTCGCGCCGTCACCATCCAAATCAAAATCGCCTGTAATGGAGAAATGTTTTATGGATTCGAAAAGTATATTGTCGTCCTCACTTTACTGAATGTTAAAGGTTTTTTATTATTGTAATTTTTGTTTATCAATAGATGAATGTTGTGCATGTTTTTTTTATATTTTTTAATGTTGAACTGATACTTCATTCTTTACTTATGTATTAAACTTAAGTTGATTATTTGAATGAAAATAAATACAAAAAACGATTTCTGGGATTGTGTGTTTTCCTAGAACTAAATGAATAAATAAATGAATGAATCGCGAACATGTGGTATACCCATATTCAAAATTTAAGGAATGATCTCTACACCTTTCAGTAGTGATTGAACCACGAATACAGTTAATTTCCGTTTGAAAATGTTTTCTCTGGCGTTACACATCCATTGAAATGAATTCACAAAATTATAGTAAAAATGAAGATATTATTTAGAAAATACTTCTTACTGAATTATGAGGACCCATCAAGAGTTTATGATGAACTCTTGAATAGTATATCACAAAGAATAACTTCATTAACGTTGCGAAGTACCTATAATTTGTAAGATCAGCAAGTTTGTTAGAACTGCCTTCAGTTCTAACACACTGAAGGCAGTTCTAATAAACACACTTTAAAATTGTGGTTGCGTTTTAATGAAATGCAACTCAACTTGTCATTGAGAGCATAACCCCAAAATTTTTAACGTATATGACATGTAACAAAAATACGTTTTTTCAAGATGTTTCCCGAAATATATGATGGAATCGACTGATACTTGATAAAAATTCATATTTATATTCAAAAAACACTTCATTGGAGATCGTGAAGTGTTTTTGAATACATTTTCTGAAGAAGTTATTCAATATTTTTCATTTAGGTTTGCAGGAATCGAAATAGATGTAATAGGAAAAGTCCTTGAGATATATGAAATAAAAATATTTTCTATGTTCATCTTTTTTTAAGTCACTTTCCTGATTTCTATTTAATTTATTGATTGTTTTTTGGAATTTTATTGACTATATGCTTCAAATAATCACCTGTCCCTTCATAAACAGTATTTTTTTTCATTTTTTTGTAAATATGAGGTCGATTTTGCAGGATTTGTTAGGAAAAACGTTCGATTCTGAAAATGTGCCTACACTCTTCATTCAAATAAGCAATACTCACTACACATAAAACATATTCACAAATAATGATAATGAAGAAATGCTGAACTTATTTCAGGAAAAGTTTATGACGATTCCTCACATGAAAACAATAAAGTCACTTTTCGTCATGTTTCAAACTGTGTCTTGAATTTGAAATGAGTAAAGTGTGACAACTTTGAGTCTTGTTGCAAATTCAATGAGAAAATTCATTAATTCACGTAGAGTGCGGTTAAGTTGAAGTAGACGAAACGCAACCCAAATTCAAAACAAACTATTGAATCGGAATAGCATTGTGTTTTCGTCAAATACCTGTCCACAAACCAGATTTGAAACTTTCGATTTTTCGGATATCTAAAAATTTTCGAAAATTTTCTTGATATCTTTTTTTAATCGCGAAGTTGCATTTCGGGAAAAAATCTATCAATTCTCATACCAAACCCGATTCCATTTTAATCATTTTTCCATTTCATTCTAATCTAATATCAGATTGTTAACAGAAAAAATTATTTAATAATGTGTTATTCATTTTCAACTACAACTTTTTTCTACTACATTTAAAGTTTTGTTGCAATCATTATTACAAGACCGATAAATTTTGCGCATCCACCACGAACTTCGGTTTCATTTTAGACTACGATAAGAATAAAAGAAACAAACAGTAGCGAAGAGTTATATGAGTAAACTCTAGTGCTACTTCAATATCTGAATACCACTTGAAAATTCAGATTACAATGTTAGTCGTGGATATTTACTTATTATATTCACAAAAACGTTCATACAATCGATATAATTTTCGTCATATTTGTAAAAAAACAGATGAATATTTCTCTTATGACTTGTCTAAAGATAGTACTATTACAAACAATCCAGAGATCCATAGATCGACAAAAATGTAATTATTTCGTCAAAAACTTAATAAATAAAAATACTTATACAGATTGAAAGCAGTCAGCTTGCAATCAATATATGCTGCGGTTTGCTTAATAACAATCGTAAACCTTCATTGGGTTTACGTCTTATAACTCCTTGTACAAATTCATCTGATGGGAAAATTGTGATATTTGTTACTAAAATTAAAGTCATATTTCGAAATTGAATTCGAAATATTCATCTCTTCCTACGTTTCTACGCAAGATCTAAAAAATACCTGCCAAAAAAAAGAATTTTCAGTCTACCACAATGGACTTTGAATTATATCCGATTGACATTTGTCCAAGTTGACTGTACACAATTGCGCGTATAGAATATTTTAAATACTGAGATCGATCGGAATGGCACATCCGTTAACGTATTCCATTGATTTTGGCAATAAATGCATTATGGCAAAATTAGCAAATATATTTGTTTTGATCTCACAGTAAATACGTATTCCAAAGAACGCCTTTGCTGATTTGAACACCTCAGTACTGAAATGTAGAACCATATATTCTGGAAAATTCAAAATCCATATTTCCATTTTTATGTACTCCTGTTGGTCGTTCAGCAGGGAACCCGAACGTTTTCCCTTATTTATTTCCAGAGACTCCAGGAGGTCTAACTTCTGTCCCTCAGCTTCTCTATGGAGTATGTCGTACATAGTGTTGAAATCATGATAGAACGATCATAATTTCAACACTATGTTCGACGTACTTCATGTAGAAACTAAGGGAGAGAAATTGAACTTGCTAGAATCTCTGGAAATAAATACTCGTCGATCGGTAGGCGGTTCGACGTGGGTGCTTTGTTCACTAACTCGAATTGACTGCCGTGTTGGTCGGTGATTCAAGCCTTAGTCTAAACGATCGATTTTCACTTGCCATTGTCTAACCCGTGTTAGGAATCACACGTTAAAAGGTGAGACCTCGTCAATCCTTAACTCGCACAAGTTTCGACTTCTGAGGGTTGTCGTTCGTAGGGGTGCGACAGCTGGTTAACGGAAAAACAGATTTCATACATATTTTTTTTTAACAAAAACGTTTGGGTTCCCTAAACGATCAACAGGAGGTTGACCAATCACTATTGCTAAAAATGTTTTCATACTACCAATAAGTTTATTCACATTCAAAAACCTACCTGTTGTCCAAGAACTTAAAATGCAATTGGTTTACAAATTCTACCTGGTATGGCTTTTACTACTAATCAATTAAGTAAGGTACCTACTGTTGTTGTATAGAAGAATTGTAGTGCAGTTTGATTTCTACTGATTTTCATTTATGTTCATCTTGATGTAATTTATTTTCAAATTTACAACTGAAAATTATTTATACTGATGCCAAGATATGAAGTACTTTTACACTGGAGCATGTCAATAATAGTGGAAGTATTGCCCAAAAAAAAAAGGAAAAAACGGATGAAATATCGACATTTTCTGTGCGAAATCCGCAGACTCTATCCAGATCACTCTGTTGAAATATTTTTTCGGACTATTGGAGTCTTCGGTGGAATGATGCCTTTTCTATTTTCAAACTTTGGAAACATACTTCTTACCACAATTCAACAGAAAAATTGTTCAGATAAATGCAGCAGGCTGTCATTCTTGGCAAACTACCTCTTCTCGATCACTTACCTAACGGAATGGACACATACAGTTGTGCGAGTACTTCCATATTGTTAGAGTGGTGTGAGGACTACAGTGGTGTAGTCCACTGTTGGACTACACCACTTGGTGTAGTCCAAGTTTAACTTGCAATGAATGTTCAACTTTCCTTGGAAACAACTGTAAGATTGGAAGTTGTCTTTCATTAATGTGTTCGGTAAATTTTCACCATTAAGCATGTTAAGATGAATTTGATTAGAAAATGAAAGTTTGACGTAACTGGCGACTGAAAACATGGTGAAAAACGGATTTCAAAATGATATTCAGATCTTTTTTAATTCTAAATATTAAAGTGAATGGATCAATATTCCATTTTTGTTGCCAAATGGATAATTATATTTTTTTTATCCAGTGTTAGGATGGAAACATATTTTTACATTCAATTTATTTTGTCCGCAGATGAGTCATCGTTGTATTTCAATGAATGGCATTTTTGATCTATTGATACATCATGAATTATTGATTATGCGATCGATCATAGCTTATCTAAATCCCTTGCAGCAAACAAGTTAACTTGATCCATATGGGTTGCAGGATTATCAATCATTCAGGATTACTTGAGGATTACCGATTTTATTTCGAAATATTTGATGAAATGTGTACATAATATTGAATAAATGTGATATTTTTCGGGAATCAAACATGTGAACACATGATATGGAATACACGGAAAATAACCTGACCACGTAGGCAGATATGACTACCTGCGTAACATCCGGGTTCGGAATATAAATATACAGTAAAATGTTAACGAGTATTTCTGATATAAATAAAAAAAAAAGGTGAATTAGCCATGATTCACGTCTGGTTATTTGTTGCATATCTTATTGTTAGATATGAATTCTATAAATTGAACTTTACATTTTATTATGTTTGTTCTCCTTTTTGTTTGAGCTGGAAACACTGTAGAGTTTCAGACCGAAATAAAAAATACATCTCTGTATGTGGCTTTTTCTGAATTTGAGTACTTTGATGGAGAGATGTTCTACTGATCTAGTTTGTCTTTAATCCGAGGTACTTTCAGATCTGTGTTTATTCATAAACATCCATAACTTTGTTGGGAGTATAGACATCGTAGATAAAAAGCTTTTTCAACTTTGTCCGATTATTCAGTAGAGAAAAGTTTGGTCGACATAGTGGTACTCTACATTCCATCCAAAGCAGTGACACAATATCACAAAACCGATTCAGCTGCGGAAACACATATCATCATCAAATTTTTTTGGTCCAATATTTCGCGAAGAGTATAAACATTTCTCATTAAGATTCTCAGTCTTTGACTACGTTATTTCTGACTGGCCACTGTCAATAAAGGAAACACCTCCATAATATGGGGTTAGTAGACACACCTATATGCAGAATGTGTGAACAGGAAGATGAAACTATTAGGCATGTCCTAATCGAGTGTCCGGAGTTATCGTGTTCGGCGAGTCTTGGCCTACACCTGCCGATATAAAGGAGACTAGTGACCTGTCCACCTTCCTGGAAAGGACAAGATGGACGATGACCTAGGAGGGCAACTCCTCTGGAGGATGTACAATGGGTCACATGTTGCCTAAGTGCTGTGGCCTACACTCACCCTCTCTACTCTACAGATACAGACAGAACTACGTTATTAAAATAAACATCCCATCTTGAGTATTTGTCTATCATCACCCCTAAATATTTAATATATTGTTTTCTCTATGAATGGGCAACTACACTCCTGTGAGGTGCAGTCTGTTTGATGAAAGAATATTTTGATTACTTTGTTTTAACGTAAATATTATAAATTTTGATTTAATGATGATAAACTCAATGAGTTGTAGTTCAATCATAACTGTATGTCATCTGGTAGGTATTTTTTCTGGTTTATTGTATACCGTTTCCTATGAGTCACCCTTATAATAACCTACTGATTTTTATGCGTTTCGTCTACTGTCGGGGTACACACTTTCAAATGCGATGTGGAAACGGTCGCAATACCCGAGCTGGTGCTCTGTTTCTTGTTTTTGTTGTATACAACGTATTAACTACTACTTCCGTACTGAGCCCTCTATTTATATCGTTCTTAATTATATCACCTTTTCGTGTTCGTAGCCAACTTTTGTAATATTCAATGTTTTTTTTTCCATTGAAATTATCCCTATACTTTTGAATCTATATATTATCTCTCTATACAGGGTGTCCTTGGACTTCCTCTTTTCCTCTCGGGAATGTATAGATGGGGTCAAAATATCACCAGTACTTCATATAACTTTTTTTCCTAAAATCCTTCGTTACCAAGTAACGGGCCCTCGAAGTTACAAAATGAAAAATGATTTTCTTTGATAACTTTTCAAGTGAATATTCAAAATCATCCAAATTTTGGTAATTGACTAAACAAATGAATTCCTTCGATGAGCTTTCATGCAGGAGTCAGTTGTTTTGCTACAAAGTCAGGAACGGACTACCCCCGATGGTCCACACCCCAAAACTTTGAAATGGCAGATATTTTTCAATATTTTTCAACAAATTAAGGTTACTTGGACAATTTTATGAATAAAAGTACTCGTGTGGAAAGTCGATCGGAGCAACGAGTCTTGATAAAAATGTAGTTTCACTCGACGACATCAAACCCGCTCGTCCACCATTATTTGAAATGAATAATTATCAAAGCAGAAATAATAATGATAACGTTAATTCAACAACATTTATCCTGAGATGTCTACCATTATTCGAAAATATTAGTTTTTAAGGAAAATGGAAATGATAGGTAAAATGTTCATAACGAATTTTTATAATGCAAACACGTTTAACTAACGAAACTCAAGAGCCTCAAGAGCAAACAGAAATGAAAAATCCGCTACAGAAACTGCTCGATATGACCACCTTCTCTCTCTATACATTTTCTTAGTCTGCGAAGACACCCTCTCTGTACTTGAAATAGCATTCCAGGGTCGTTTCGTATGGCTTCACAATGTAATGTTATTCTATTCAACAATGCATCTCTTGTGTGAATAGGTGTAGCGTAAACAAGGCTTTTTAGATGCCCCCACAGAAAGAAATCCAATGGATTTAAATCCGGAGACCGCGATGGCCATGAATATGGCCCACCTCTACCAATCCATCTATTGTGGAAAATATGGTTCAGATGGTCACGCACAATCAAACTAAAATGAGGAGGAGCGCCATCATGCATAAACCACATATCTCTTCGGGTTTGCAATGGAACATGTTCCAAAAGTCCATTCAAATCGTTCTGAATGAACTCCAAATAACGTTCTCCATTCAATCGGTCCTGTAGAACGAATGGTCCTATAAGATGGTTTCCTATGATACCAGCCCAAACATTCACGTTGAATTTCCGTTGGTGTTTGGTTTGCAATATCCCATGGGGATTTTCTTCGGCCCATATATGGAGATTATGAGAGTTGATAACTCCATCTCTACTGAAACCTGCTTCATCAGTGAATAAAACTCGATTAATAAAAGTCCTATCCTCTCTTTGCCTATCCATGAACCAATTGGCATATTCCAGTCGTGCTGGAAAATCTTGAGGTGTCATGGCATGTACCTTCTGGATGTGAAATGGGTGGAGCAGTTGTTCCCTAATTATTCTATGAATAGTGGACTTGGATGTATGGAACTGTTCTGATAGATTTCTGATGCTCATTGAAGGATCATCAGCGACGGCTTCCAAAATATTTTCCTCCAATACAACGGTACGTACAGTCCTAGGAGCGCCCTCACCACCTCGTTTTGGCAAAACTGTACCTACAATAATATCGAAATAAAACAACGTGCTCAAATTAATTATCAATTATTACATACCTGTCTCCCTCAAGCTGCGATCGACACGCTCGAATGTTTCTCTTGACGGTACCGTTCGATTGGGAAAATGCTCGAAATACAGACGACGAGCTTCTGCAGCATTACAAAATGTTCGTCCATAAAATACATGCATATCTGCATATTCATTGAATGTAAACTGTTCGGCCATATCAAAAAAATTCAAAATATCCTATAGAATATTGACAATACAATGATAGTCATATGACAACGCACCACTCAACAAAACAAAATCGCATTCCAGTTTCTCATTTTTTATCAAAACTTTCTAAAAGGTTTTTTTGTCAACATCTGTGAAAGAAATGGAACATAATTATTCCCTGGATATTTTTCACCTGATCATGTGCAGCCGTTTTTGTAGTTCATTCGTTTGCTTTTTATTAGTATAGTAAATATTTTTTCCGATGTGCGTTTTTTCAGCTAAATTTAGATTCGTGTTAAAGAATTTCTCCCATAAAATTATAATTATCAGTGGAACTCCTCAACAGTTTAGCTGTGAAGAAGAATTTGAAACATTCGAATGTTGAGTTTCATGAGATTCAGATAACTGATCAACACGAAACGTGATTATTCCACACGTATTATGTACATACAAAATATGGAATGAATTCGATATTTCATAGTAGAGTAGCTTGTTAGTTTAAAAACACCACGAATCTACAGAACTTGATATTTCTTTTGAAAAAATATCTGCTATCACAATTGTGACTTAAACTTCCATATAGGTACTGTACTTTTTGTTTACGACTTCATTTTAGCATACTTTGTATTATTCCTGTTATAAATGTTGTTGAATTAACGTTATCATTATTATTTCTGCTTTGATAATTATTCATTTCAAATAATGGTGGACGAGCGGGTTTGATGTCGTCGAGTAGAACTACATTTTTATCAAGACTCGTTGCTCCGATCGACTTTCCACACGAGTACTTTTATTCATAAAATTGTCCAAGTAACCTTATTTTGTTGAAAAATATTGAAAAATATCTGTCATTTCAAAGTTTTGGGGTGTGGACCATCGGGGGTAGTCCGTTCCTGACTTTGTAGCAAAACAACTGACTCCTGCATGAAAGCTCATCGACGGAATTCATTTGTTAAGTCAATTACCAAAATTTGGATGATTTTGAATATTCACTTGAAAAGTTATCAAAGAAAAACATTTTTCATTTTGTAACTTCGAGGGCCCGTAACTTGGTTACGAAGACTTTTAGGAAAAAAAGTTATATGAAGTACTGGTGATATTTTGACCCCATCTATACATTCCCGAGAGGAAAAGAGGAAGTCCAGGGACACCCTGTATATTCTGGGGTAGTAATTTTCGGTACTGTCGGGTATAACTGTGTCTTTGAATGAGATAATGTGGGTCCCTATTTGTTGAGGGCATGTTCGGCCTCAGCCGACTTGTAGTGTTCTCCCTCCTCGGTCGTATGGCCCGCTCGAATTATTCTCTTTCGCTGTATGCATTTTTTAAGTGATTCAGTTATTCAGGCAGACTCTCAGGTTCACATATTCGTCGTGCTCTCTCAACGAACCTTTCAATTTCCCCTCTCTCATGTTGTGGATGGTGATTCGAGTTTTTGTTCAGGTATCTGTCTGTGTGCGTTGGTTTTTTGTACACTTGAAGGCTCGGTGTACCGTCTTCACATCTGCTCACAAGAATACCCAAAAAGGCTAGAGTCCCTTCGGTTTTTCGTTCCATTGTGAATTGGATTTTTGGGTGGAGCGATTTGAGATGTAATAAAAAAATCTGTTAGTGTATTTCCCCATCTTGCCATATCATGAACGTGTCGTCAACATAACGTAACCAACAATATGATTTCTAGGTCGCTTGCTCTAAGGCCCGTTGTTCGAAATTTTGCATAAAAAAGTTTGTTACTGCCGAACTTAACTGACTGTCAATTGCAATACCGTCCGTTTGTTCGTAAAACATACCATCCCACTGAAAATAGGTTGATGACAAGCAGTGTGCGAAGAGAGCAGTTATATCTGCTGGGGATACTTCATTAATCAGCCGTATCGTTTTCTTGGTCGGCAACATTGTAAATAAGGAGACCACGTCGAAGCTCACTAGTATGTTTCCAGGACATAGCTTCATGTCTCTAATCTTTTCGATAAAATGCCCCGAGTCCTCAATAAATGTTTTTCCTATATGAGGTTGCAATAAGGTTGTGAGGCATTTGGCTAGTCCATAAGTTGGTGAACCTATCGCGTTTATGTACATTATCTCTATGTATTATCGGTAAACCATAAAGGCGTGGCGGAAAGGCTTCGGATGTTTGTATGGCATTTTTCGTGTTCTCGTCCGTACTGGATGCACTGATGAGAAGATTCGTTCTTCTCAACATACCAGATGTCGGGTCCCGACTGAGTCTAGAAGATTCGTTCTTCTCAACATACCAGATGTCGGGTCCCGACTGAGTCTGGCTTGAGTAAGGTGGCTACTTTATCCCTATACTTTGGTGTTCATCACGAATGTGGTTTGACCAATCAACCGACAACTGCGGTAGCAGAAATTTGGAAGCTAACCTGAAATGAAACAGATATATATATATATATATATATATATATATATATATATATATATATATATACATATATATATATATATATATATATATATATATATATATATATATATATATATATATATATATATATATATATTCACTTCTCATGGAAACACCCCCGTATCTTCCGTAATATACACTGTCCGCCACTCGCGATGGAACACCCCATTTTTACGGTAAAACATATTAGGGGGCAAAATAGGCTCAAAATTCCTTCAGATTCGTGATCAGGACTACCAACTTACTGCTACTACACTTTTTTCCTGGAAAAATTTCAGCCCTGAAAAATCCGAATTTGTCTCACTTCTTATGGAAACACCCCCGTATCTTCCGTAATATTCGAGGTGGAACGATGAAACTCTCAGGACTGATGGGAATGCTCAAAATGCACCTACCATTTGAATGGGGTTGGCCAAAGTGATATACATTGTCCGCCACTCGCGATGGAACACCTCATTTTTACGGTAAAACATATTAGGGGCAGAATAGGCTCAGAATTCCTTCAGATTCGTGATCAGGACTACCAACTTACTACGATCACACTTTTTTCCTGAAAAAAATTCAGTCCTGAAAAATCCGATCTTGTCTCACTTCTTATGGAAATACCCCCGTACCTTCCGTAATATTCGAGGTGGAACGATGAAACTCTCAAGACTGATGGGAATGCTCAGAATGCACCTACCACCTGAATGGGGTGGCCAAAGTGATGTACACTTTCCGCCACTCGCGATGGAACACCCCATTTTTACGGTAAAACATATTAGGGGGAAAAATAGGCTCAAAATTCCTTCAGATTCGTGATCAGGACTACCAACTTACTACGATTACACTTTTTTCCTGGAAAAATTTCAGTCCTCAAAAATCCGAATTTGTCTCACTTCTTATGGAAACACCCCCGTATCTTCCGTAATATTCGAGGTGGAACGATGAAACTCTCAGGACTGATGGAAATGCTCGAAATGCACCTATCATTTGAATGGGGTTGGCCAAAGTGATATACACTTTCCGCCACTCGCGATAGAACACCCCATTTTTACGGTAAAACATATTAGAGGGCAAAATATGCTCAAAATTCCTTCAGATTCGTGATCAGTACAACCAACTTACTACGATTACACTTTTTTCCTGAAAAAATTTCAGTCCTGAAAAATCCGAATTTTTCTCACTTCTTATGGAAACACCCCCGTATCTTCCGTAATATTCGAGGTGGAACGATGAAACTCTCAGGACTGATTGAAATGCTCAAAATGCACCTACCACCTGAATGAGGTCGGCCAAAGTGATATACACTGTCCGCTACTCGCGATGGAACACCCCATTTTTACGGTAAAACATATTAGGGGGCAAAATAGGCTCAAAATTCCTTCAGTTTCGTGATCAGGACTACCAACTTATTACGATTACATTTTTTTCCTGAAAAAATTTCAGTACCTGAAAAATCCGAATTTGTTTCACTTCTCATGGAAACACCCCCGTATCTTCCGTAATAATTGAAGTAGATTTTTTTTTTGCTTTTGACATCAAAACATGAACGAAATTGTTTAAGATAATCTCGACTTTTGTTTTCACATAAATAATTTATTTTTTATTTTGTTGTCAGGAAAGTTATTCCTTCTCAATAAGAGAGAAAATGGTAATTTTGTAAGAGGAACGGAAACATGTAATCAGTGAGGTTTTAGGATGGTTAATGTTAGTTCATATTCTCATTTTCCCATTATTAAAAAAAAAACAAGGATATTTTGTGGCGAAAAATGCTATGTAGTTCAAAAATCCTTTCGAATTACTACTTTCAAAATCACATTTTCAATCAAAAAACAAAACAATCAATTTTAAATGATTTAACTGTTGTCAATTTTATATTTTAGTGCCTTCTATGAAATTTCTCTCCAATCGAATACATTTTTCTATGCGCCTTCTATTATTTCCTCCAACTCTTCTCAGTTCTCTAGGTGTGATTTCTCTACACGCTTGTATAATTCTTGCACGGAGATCTTCCTTATTTGTTGGCCTATCCTTATAAACTTTATTTTTCAAGTTTAACCATAAATGAAAATCCAGTGGAGTTAAATCTGGAGATCGTGGTGGCCATACCACGAGGGGGCTATTGGGTCCTATCCATTTCATAGGTAGATTCCTATTCAACCAAATCCTTGTTATGCCACTATTGTGAACTGGTGAACCATCTAACTGAAAAATCATGCTGTGTCTCACATCCAAAGGTAGTTCTTCTAACACATCGGAAATTGCATTTTCGAGAAAATCAACGAATAGTCGTCCGTTTAAATTTTGATCGAAAAAAAATGGCCGGATAATATTTTCGTTCAGGATACCACACCACACATTGACTTTCTGAGATATTTGGTGTCTACAATTCACCACCCAATTTGGATTTTGTTCATGTACCATTCGTGGTAAAGGTAGCATCATCACTGTATATTATACAGTGATGTATATTATATTTTAAAAAATTCCTGTCATTGAGATAATTTCCCTGAATCCATAAACAATACTCCATACTGCGGATTTCATCTCCTTCGTGCAAAGTATGTAAAAATTTAGGTTTGTACGCATGCACTTTATGCCTCTTCAAACACCTCCATATTTTATTGCGGCTCATATTGAATTGAAGCGATAAGTTTCTCAAACTAATTTTAGGATCAGCTTGATGAGCCGCCAATATCGCATCATCATCATCAATATGATGTTTCACAATTTTTCTGTCCTTTGTTACTTGGCCGGTGCTCACGAATAGATTATATATTTTATGTACAGTTCCAGGGTGTACAGCTACCTCTAGCGGGTGTCTTCTATTAAATTCAGCGGCCGCTTCACGATAAGACCTCATCCCTTCTCCAACAACTAAAACAATTTCAATTTTTGCTTGAAGTGACAGACCATGTTGCCATGTTGAACTTCGTCAATCAAAATGAGCTGATATCAGTTAATTTATTTTACACTAAAATTCAGCCTGTTACTAAAATAATTTGCAACAAACAGTATATAGGTATGACATCACAACTTCTGGGGAACAGAATAAATGGACACAAATATATGAAAAAATCAAGTACCAGGTTAAACAAACATATCATACAAGACGACCACAACCCCAATTTTGCAGAAACCAAAATATTAGCCTATGAACCAAACCTAAACAAAAGAATTGTAAAAGAAATGATTTACATTAAAATAAACCAAAACATAATGAACGACAGACGGGACATAAACAATTTGAGTCAAATTTACCATACAATGTTATAACCACCCACATAAACACAATAACACCCATCTCCCCCAAACAAAGCACAATACACAGTAGAAAGACAATTAAATACACATGCGTGCACAAACTAATATTTGAACAAATCGAATCCCAACACATGAACACGTCATTTCCGTCCTCATCTCCTTCAATCACCGAAACGACACACACAGAAGATCCCTCCACCTGCCATTTTTAAGATAACGACGCTCAGTCAGAGCCTCAAAAAATAAACATCAAAAACATAGGAATACATGACCAGAACCTTTACTATTTAATATTAAATTTAATTTAAAATAAAAATGACAGTAATATAAAAATTGTTTTCTATTTCAGGAAACCAGTCAAATATCCAATGTGTCATAAAAAAGTTTTCAAATAAACAATTGAAAAAGCCTTTAGCAAGGGGCGAAACGTCTTAACGTCTTGACACTTAATTGAAAAAACTTTTCCATTTTCTAAGAGAATCCAAAACCCATACCTACTATATTTATATATATATATATATATATATATATATATATATATATATATATATATATATATATATGGCTTTATTTTCTGATACTTTTTGTTGATTCTCTGATTTCTTCTTCAAGTAATTTTTATAATTCATAGTAATCAACTTTTTGAACTAATTGATTGAAACTACTTCCTTTAGCCACATCTATACAATTTGTTATCTCTACGAAAGTGGTGTAGTGATAAGTAAGATTATTTTGAAATATAATAGGATTCATTATAATATTCTGCATTTTCTTTTGTTGCCGATTATGCTTTGTGGGTCGTGCATAACTCTTGTATCAGTATGTTCATATAATCATTAACCGAATTGGCAATATGTATTGATATTCATGATACCTATGAAAATATCAAAGTTATTCGTTTTTAGAATCGAGAAGTAACTTTGCAAATCATTTAAATAAATAAGTCACATAAGCCGGTATTTTAAAATTATCAATATTTTCAGGTTTCGGACAAAATCATCACATTGACATGATCATGTATATCTTGTAAGTAAAGTAGTAGTTTATCAAAATTGTTGTTTATACTTCTGATGTTGAAATGTTAAGTTGAAAACATATATTTCTTTTTGATTTCTATGAATTCTAACATTTCCCGAGCGAAGTAAAATAATCAAAAACAGGTAGTTGAAGCACAGCCCTGAAAATAAACTTAAAATTTTGTCATAATATTGTTTATTCACTTCACATGCATATTCCGTTTGTTAGGATGATATATATATATATATATATATATATATATATATATATATATATATATATATATATATATATATATATACATATATATCAACAACAGGAGCCAACCGCGCTGATGAGGCTAATAGCCAGAAACACGTGTCCGCGGTTTGCCCCCCCTTTTTGGAGTGTTATGTCCACTAATTGTTTCTTTTTTGATTTGTATATCATACACACTCGATAAAATCTTTTTTGTCTATATTTATATCCTGGACCCGGATGTCACGCAGGTAGCTATAGCTGCCTACGTGGTCATGTTAGATGTAGCCTGGGAATTCTAGGTCTTCTAACTGGAACCACAAATGTGCGGTTGGCTCCTGTTGTTGACTCCGTGCATATGTGTTGTTTCCTGCTTTCGGCAAACAAGTGTTACCCACCTTTACACTTGGCTGCACCGCGCTGATGAGGCCAATAGCCAGAAACACGTGTCCGCGGTTTGCCCCCCCTTTTTGGAGTGTTATGTCCACTAATTGTTTCTTTTTTGATTTGTATATCATACACACTCGATAAAATCTTCTTTGTCTATATATATATATATATATATATATATATATATATATATATATATATATATCAAAAGGAGGAAATTCGTGGACATGACACTCAAGAAATATGGAGGCAAACCGCGGACACGTGTTTCTGGCTATTGGCCTCATCAGCGCGGTGCCTACGTGGTGATGTTAGGCATTCCCAGGCGGGAATGCTGGGTCTTCTAATTGAAACCACAAATGTGCGGTTGGCTCCTGTTGGTGACACCGTGCATATGTGATGTTTTTCTTTTTCATTTTTGGTAACCAGTTGTTGTCCACCTTTGCAATTGGCTGCACCGCGCTGATGAGGCCAATAGCCAGAAACACGTGTCCGCGATTTGCCTCCATATTTCTTGAGTGTCATGTCCACGAATTTCCTCCTTTTGATTCATATCATACACACTCAATAATATCTATATCTCTGTATCTATATCCTGGACCCGGAAGTCACGCAGGTAGCTATAGCTGCCTACGTGGTGATGTTAGATGATGCCTGGGAATGCTGGGTCTTCTAATTGAAACCACAAATGTGCGGTTGGCTCCTGTTGGTGACACCGTGCATATGTGATGTTTTTCTTTTTCATTTTTGGTAACCAGTTGTTGTCCACCTTTGCAATTGGCTGCACCGCGCTGATGAGGCCAATAGCCAGAAACACGTGTCCGCGGTTTGCCTCCATATTTCTTGAGTGTCATGTCCACGAATTTCCTCCTTTTGATTTATATCATACACACTCAATAATATCTATATCTCTGTATCTATATCCTGGACCCGGAAGTCACGCAGGTAGCTATAGCTGCCTACGTGGTGATGTTAGATGATGCCTGGGAATGCTGGGTCTTCTAATTGAAACCACAAATGTGCGGTTGGCTCCTGTTGGTGACACCGTGCATATGTGATGTTTTTCTTTTTCATTTTTGGTAACCAGTTGTTGTCCACCTTTGCAATTGGCTGCACCGCGCTGATGAGGCCAATAGCCAGAAACACGTGTCCGCGGTTTGCCTCCATATTTCTTGAGTGTCATGTCCACGAATTTCCTCCTTTTGATTTATATCATACACACTCAATAATATCTATATCTCTATATATATATATATATATATATATATATATATATATATATATATATATATATTAATGATCAATCAAAATTAACATATGGTTTATGTAAAAACTGTATTATTGAAGTGTTTCTGTGAGTTGATCTTAGCAATTTTTTTGTAGGAGTTCACGAAAATTTTTCCTGAATGAGTGAGTACATGTGTTTTTACGGAGACTTTTTCAATAACTTATCCATTCAGGATATTCCCTATTCTTTTTGTGAACCATATCTTTTATGGTATGATCTCTGAATTTTATTAATATTCCACAGGGTTTAGTGTCATAAACCTCACTGAAAAACTCATGTTATTGAGCTGCACATGCATGTGCATGTGGACATTTTTGATATTTTCACTTCTTTCGGGATACCTGAAAAAAAAAAACTTTCCTTTCATAGCATTTTCATATTGGAGTAACCTCAAGTATCAACATATTTCTAAAATAAAAAATACCTTGCGGATCCACGCAAATGATATTGTTCATATTGAAAATACTTGAGGAATCGTTCTGTGAAATATCACTCCCTTATTATAAACACTCTGAATATATCCCGAAAATCTTCCAGTCGAAAATTGCTTTGTATCTCTGATAAATATAGATAGTGCGAGAAATCTAGAAATGAGTGTACTTCTGCTTTTTTAGGGAAACATAAGGCGAGGGGACAAATAAGTCACTCTATAGAAATAAATTTCCGAAGATTTTTTGTCATTAAAACAGTCTATCGGCTGGTCGTACCAACCAACTAAAATTAATTTCTGATTTTCATATGCAGGAAGTAACTTGCGACGAATCTTACGAATGAAAGACGTTGCACAGGGGCCTGATGGTTTTACTTCTGCTTTCTGCGCGATATTAGCTGGGTTAGTTAGTTGCTGTCTTTCCGTCGGGTATCTGCTACACCTACCTACAAAATCGTAGGTCCACATGAGAGGCAAAGGGTAAGGTGTTTTTCATCTGATCTTTAGCACAAATACACAAAGAAGATATTTTATCAATTTAGTCAATCGCTATGAGACTGTTGGTTTTGTATCAACTGTGTGATGATATATGTTTTATACGTAGTGTTTGATCTGCGCTAGCACTTTCAAAGTCAAGACCTGATTATTCTTCAGTTCACACAAGTTTCGAATTTGGAGGGTTGTCGTGAGGAGGTGTGAGCTGATTGAAGGAAATAAACATTTCAAGCACTTGAACTTATCACTGGTTATTTCCCAACATTTTTCCTATTTTTCACTAGTTCAGATTCAAAGTTGAGATTTGAAGAAGTGACTAATGTTGTATTATGTCTGTTGTATGAAAACAAAAAATATACTCAGCTCTTAACGGACACGTGCTTACCTTTCAGATAAAAAACATGGGATACTCATCGTTTCGCAAATGCATGGCCAAATGAAATCGTCCCGAGCGCAAGTCAAAGAGAGTCGACAAAAAAGTTGCACGACTACAGGTATAATTGGTATTTCAAAGCTCTATTGAGTCTGTATTGTCATGAATTCGGAATGGTAGAAAAATCACCCTACAGCTTATATCTATTCAGTTTATAGACTATTTGTAGGAGATAAATATCTATTTTACAATTATAGCAGATTAATTTTTGGTTGCAAAGCCAAAACTCTGGACGAAACTGCAAGTCCTTACAATGGCGACTATGCAATTGAAGGATTCGAATTGGACAAAGGTCGACTCTGTTAGACAGAGTCTAACATGCCGGACTCGTCGTCAAAATGACCGATTAGCAGAGTAGGAGAAGAACTTTCCACCAGGCGATTTCTGTAATCACGAGTCTTCCAAGGCGTTGTTCTTTCTGCACACTTCTTATTGGTGTGTACGGCAAACAGGCTAAAACAAGAGAACAAATTCAGTGAGTGGCTCTTTAGGCAAATGATACAGTTTAGCTGGCTAGTCAACTAGTTATCACCTAGTTATCAACTAGTTATCACCTGCAACAACAAGCGGACAGATTAGGACCGTGGGCCAATTTATTCTCTCTTCAGCAAATACATCCATTTGATACTCTCACTCCCAACAGTTCTTCAGTTTTAAATAGTTTAATTTCTTTCTGAAAATAAGTAATCTTGGCGGTCCGCCATATTGGATGTGAAATGACGTCACTCAAATTTAAAACTGATTAGTTATTGCCAATAGTCGATTGCTCTGAAATCAAAGATAGAAATGTTCTGATTGATTTATTACCATGAAAATTTTGTACAAAGTTCAGGTAAGTTATTCATTTTGAATGAAAAAAGTATTTTTTATTCTGGTTGTGATATCGAAGGCTGATTCTAAGAACTAATTACAGAATTGACACCAACCCTATCATTACATTGAAGATACAATCACAGTGAACGTTTTAATTTCTCTACACAAAATTCACCTTAAAATTATAAAATTTATCTCTTCTGACATTCTGTTCTGGTATATTTCTCCGGCGGACCCTTTTTCACTTGTTCCATGTATTCGTATAAAGATAACTGACTATCAGTGGATATTTCTGAAAAATTGTCGTGGTCAATTGATAGGTTTTGCTTATCGTTTGTGAAGTGCTTTAATAAATCGCCATCATCGTTTATTTCAACATAAGTGTCTTTCTTCAGTAAATTTTCAAAAATTTTACAGGCGCTATTAATAATTTTTGAAGAAACACCATTTTTGAAGCCATTTGCAACGCCATTAGGGACAATCCCATACTTGATTCCATTCTTTAGACCATTTGAATTTTTGATTCCGTTCAATTCCCTGGCTTTCGAATGCTCATTTTTCCGTTGCGTACATTCTGGGACAAGTTTCATTGGTTTCTTTGGTTTCAAAGGAGTCTTGCATTCGGTGGAATCCATTACTATTTTGAGAGACTTTTTACCGTTTTCTTGTTTCATTTTGACTGTGTTCTGAATAAGTTCCAGCTTCTGCTGCAACTCTTCATTCCTCTTTTCAATTTCCTTTCTTTTCTGTATCTCCAACTGTAATTTTGAATTGAGCTCCTTGACTTTCAGGTCACTACTACTTTCATTTTTTTTCTGGATATTTTCAACTGTTTTCGACTTTCGAATATTTTGATCAATAGTAAACGTACTAGTTTTTGAGAAATGAGTTTTTGTAGGTGCAGATTTTGTTTTGTGAATATTCGTCCCAAAAGAAAATTTTGAAGTTGATTCGTATACAGAATTCCAAGTTAAAGTAAGAGCAGTGTTGCACCACTGAAATTCTGGTTGATGACCGAACTGTTGTTTTTCCCTCAATAATTGAAGGACTCTTTCAATTGTTGAAATATAGAGTAAATCGTTTTGTCTCAAGTCAACTATTTCTAAGGATTTGTTATACTGTATGACATCTGTTATTCTATTTGACAAGTTTTCAGTAATGCCGCAACGCTGTAAATCTAAAGCCTTGATCCACAAGTCATCTTCCAATTCATCTAATATATGTTCGAGTCCTGTGTCGCCAAAGTCGGGATTACAGTTGATAGTTATTCTTTTGATTCCTCTCATAACACCAGACTGTGGGTTCTCATATCTCAATGAATTATGCCAACTTTCACAGTACCTGTTGATTTGCTGATATTTTATCAGTTTTGCTAGATGTTCACCACTTTCTGCCGATAAGCCACAACCAGATAGGTTCAGAACTTCCACATTCGGCGTGAATTTTATATAACAACATACTAATTGACATCCACTATCATAAATGAGACAATTTGCGAAAGAAATTTGTTTTACGGTTTTATTTTTCTTCAGGCCCTGCAAGAGTGGTTCTAAATACTGACTAAACATTGGCAGGCCATCTAGTTCTAAACATGTGAGGACACTTGTGTTTCTGAGAGAGCACGAAATTGATTTAACGAGTTGCCGTAGGATGTAGGCTGTCCATAGAGAACCAAAACGCCTTTTCATATGTCTTGCTTTATCTTCAGTGTCAATATCATGGAAAAATTGACAATTACTTATTCTACTTTTGATGCTAATTACGTGAAGGCTAGTATCGTTTCGTAGCGCGTTGACAATAGGGTTCCATTCCTCTACTTTGAGCCGATCAGCGACAAATTCTAATACGGTTTGACACTTAGGTTTGGCAGGCTTCACAGCAGGGGCGGGATTACAATTCATACGTCTACATAGTTCAGTGTACCAGACATAGAATACATTCATCGGTTTGGAATTAGCCCTAACTGTTGACTTGGTTGTATCCATACCTTCACAAAGAGATTTTGTGAAAGGCTCCACTAATCGGTCACTACAAAAAACATTTTTTGGTACTCTTGAAAAACATGAAAATGGTAATGACTTTCTGACACGACCTGAACGATAATGTCATTCTGATGTCAACGTGATGTTTTTAGAAATTTATGTTACAAGGGGTGTCATAATTTTACTGTTCAGAAATATCAGAATGACATTAATAAATAAATAACTGAAGAATAGTGGGTGAGAATTGCAAGCTTTTTTGAGCATGAATTTTATAAAATGTGCACAGTAAAAAGTATTTCTTTCAAAGAAGATCATAGATTGCTTTGAAATTTTTATCTCTATTGGAGAAACTATTACTTCATGCCAACAGCGCCGTGTTCCACAAGAGAATCACACTTTTTTTAACGAAGAAATCAAATTTCTTGGCCTTTCAACTACATCATTCGTTTGATTATATTATTGCGAAGATGAACTATTTTGAATCAAATATAATATCACCTGAAAATCTACCACCTATTTGAAGAGAAAAATAAACTGTTTCAAATGGAGAGCAATATCAACTTGATCTGAACACATATTGTTTGTTTGAATTCAAAACTGTATCCCTTCAAATAACTCAATTCGTTTATAACAAGAGTTTTGTGAATCTATATACAAAAACTATATTATGATCGACTGAACATAACAGGAATTTTGTATAGCATATTTTTACCTTTCTAGATATTTGAAATAGCTAAGATATTTGAAAAAGCTAAGGATGATGTGCTAATTTCTTCTTCCATTTCAGAATCAAAGTGATGTTCCGGCAATTGTGGATAAACAAAAGCAGAATGCAGAACTTGATAGACGATAGTGATTTTTTTAATGTTATTCACCAGAATGGCATCTAGTTTTGAAAACTTCATTTGTGTAAAATTACTTATAAATTAATTCATTTTCTTGTCTGAATTGTAATGTTGTTTGTAGGCTTCGATTCTATTTTATTTGTTAGTTTGCAATTTGTCAACAATATGTCACTTTTTTTCATATATGTTTTCTGATTGAATATTTATTTCTGTTATTTGTATAACTGTATGATCTCTCAATAGTGTGCAGTTAGAATATGACATTTAAGCAAAGATTACCAAAGAAAAATTAGTTCCCTATTATATTTTGTTTTTTATCATTTGCTTTTTTAGGGTAATATTTGATTTGCAATTGCTTCAAATAAACCAATCATGTATTATTCAATTTCTCCCCTTACCCTGTTAATATTACAGATGAGATACTTTGGATTCAAGTAACTAAAGACATTCATATGAGAGGGGCAGTTTATAAACAGAAGCATAAGTTCATCTTTGATGAAGCAAATGAATTTATTTGATTTATACAAATAGAAGCGTTTGAATGAAAAATGCTTCTCTTCAAAGGAAAACAATTAATTTCTCATACGGAGATATTTAAAAAGTGTTCCAAGTTAACAAATCATTCTTTCAAAACCCAAAACAGTTTTGCTTCGAGATTAATTTTGCTCAGACTAAAGAATGCATACCTACTTCTCTTGAGCTAATGTGATGATTTCTATTGAAATGTATGCACAATCTTAGTGGAATAATTTTGTTCTACTCGAAAGAAGCATCTATTCAGTCCATTTGAAGTAATGATTCAACTTCAGCTTAAGAGAATATATTTCTCAGTTTATAAAAACATTTCTTCATGAATATAGGAGCGCAAGATTTCTTTAAATCGAGATAATATTCTTCACTTTGA
Source organism: Leptinotarsa decemlineata (assembly GCF_025532065.1). NCBI lineage: Eukaryota > Metazoa > Arthropoda > Insecta > Coleoptera > Chrysomelidae > Leptinotarsa > Leptinotarsa decemlineata. The sequence goes on along the minus strand of NW_027412528.1, from coordinate 2,752,715 downwards.
GATTTTTATTTTTAGTGTGTGACTATCCGCAAAAAGAATTTCAGTTCCGCATAGTGCGCATTTGATAGCTTCAATTATTTTTTCTATTTTGTGGAGAATCTCAACTACATGACCCAAATACTCAATTTTTTTGACAAAGAACACACTTTTCGGCTAAATTGTACTTTATGGGATACTCACGGATTTTCGCGATTTTTTTTTGGGATGATACTATATCATAGTAGGAATTTAGAACACTTTTTATTTTTTGTCGGACTCAATTAGTTTTCGAGATATAGCCTATCAAAGTTTGTATGACGTCATATTTTACTTTTTTTTAAGCAATAAACGATTGCAATTCACATATTTTTTATTTAACACAACTTTTTCCATATCATCGCAACTTTTTCTATCCCTTTTCAATCACTTATTACCGAGTTTCTTAAAATTAGAATAAAATTCCATAATTTATCAGGTGCACACATTGACATAACCTTATAGGTTATGCCCGTGGGTGCACACAAATCACTTTTTATAAATTGCATTAGGTTTCAACATTCGAAAATACGTTCCTTTTAGAATTCGGAGGTCAGGTTAGATGTTGAGAAAACATATTCGAAAATACGTTCCCTTTAGAATTCGGAGGTCAGGTTAGATGTTGAGGAAACATAGTTTTTACAAAAGTAAATATTCGAAAATACGTTCCTTTCAAAATTCGGAGGTCAGGTTAGATGTTGAGGAAATATACTTTTTACAAAAGTAAATATTCGATAATACGTTCCTTTTAGAATTTGGAGGTCAGGTTAAATGTTGGGGATAAATAGTTTTTTAAAATTATAAAGTAAGGTTAGACTGAGTTGGGTTAGGTCAGGTTAGGTTAGGTTGAGTTAATGTGACAAATTATGGAATTTCAATCTAATTTCAAGATACTTGGCAATAAGTGAATGAAAAGGGATAGAAAAAAGTGCGAAAAAGTGCGATGATATGGAAAAATATGTGTTGAATTAAAAATATGTGAATTGCAATCGTTTATTGCTTAATAAAAAAAGGTACAATATGTAATTGTTTGAAAATGTCCTTTCTTAAAGAACGAAACTGCACTAAACATTATTTACAAATAAAAGTGGTAAAAAACAGGAAATTCTATTTCTCACTTTTCATGATGATCTGCTACCATGTAGTAACGGCTACATCCATTAATTGATTAAAAATATATATATATATATATATACATATATATATATATATATATATATATATATATGTATATATATATGTATATATAACTATATATATATATATATATATATATATATATATATATATATATATATATATATATATATATCCTTAGCATCATTTTGCGTCCATCAATAGGCTCGGTACATTACATTTTGCTTCCGTGACTATTTTACGTCCGTATATCGGACGCAAAATAGTCATCGTAAATATCTCTCTAGATAAACGACTGAAACCAACCATATTACAGATTCCCAACGGATATATTCATGGCTTGTTTCTGGTTCAGATAATTTTCCTTCTCTCCTTACCAGATGTCAGTAATAGACAATTCAATGGAAGTAAGTTAGTGCCAAAAATGAAGGTAAATATACATTTTTAGTTCATCATAAATCCGATTGGGAGTGCGAGCGTTATATACATAATGTATATTTTCATTTCACTCCGCGCATTAAATTGACTCCTATTTGACCAAAAGTCGTGGCAACCCTGTAATACCCATTAAACGTGACTTCGGGACTCCCAGATCAGAATTTCCATATATTTGTATTGAAGTCTGAAAAGTTGAAGTTGATAAACTATAAAAAAGTTATAACAAAAGCATTATAAATTTGATCATTACCGATTGAAGTTCCAAGGTTTGGCAATTCTGCTCGAATAAAAATTCTTAATAAAGTACCTAATATACTCATACTCCAAAAATAAAATATAAAGTTTCAATATTTTTATGATAAGTCGAGAATAATCATTTGTTTGGTGGAATGGCTGAGAGTAAGCAATAAATTGTAAATTAATTTATGAAATGAAAATGTATGCCAGTCTCATAGTCAAAAATGATTTTGAATTGCAAATTTGAAGGTGAAATCAAGTTTTAACGCTTAGATAAAAATCTATTGTCAACTTTGAAGGTTGAAAGTTTGTACTACCTCGAATAATCCAACTAAAGTAAATCTATTTAATAAAATAATTCAGCAGCGATGTTTTGTAAAAGACATATATTTCTCATTAGTGTGTGGGATGACATCCACTTTATATTTGTTTTTATACAATTCCTTTATAATTAAGTGACAATCATATCCACTCAGATTGTGAAAAATAATAAGAATGAAATTTGGTAATTTAAAATTCAAATTACATGATGAATGAGCAGCAGGGGACTTTTTTCCTGTGAGATGACAATGATCCCTCACTTTAACTTCGCCATCATTGAATTGGTTAGAAAAAATGCCACAATTTGTGCAGAAGCAAACTGTTCCTCTTCCTCAGGAGTTTGTGCATCCATAGAATTAGGGAACCTGAGATGATTTTCATAAATATTTTTCAAATCATCTTCAATTTTGTTAACAAATTTCTGGGCTGCATCCACACCCCTATACGATACAAATTTTGACAAATCATCATTGTATGAACATTTAATCAAATAAGCAAATGAATAAGGCTCATGTTTGAATAAAAGGATTTGGAAAAGCTGAATACACTTATTTCAATTAATGAATCGAAGAGGTTTTGTATTAAAGTGTATAATATATTAAAATTCTTGCAAAGCGCTTTCGACTTTTGTCATCATCAGTGCTCACTTGTCAGGCAACAGGAAGTATCATGATAAGTGAATTGTACATTGTAATATTTAAAATTATATAAAATAAAATAGGCTTGTAGCCAAAAAATACATTTTTGGATTCAGGCCATGTGGTTCAGTCAAAGTATTTTATGAAGAAGCTTCTTCATAAAATACTTTGACTGAACCACATGGCCTGAATCCAAAAATGTATTTTTTGGCTATAAGCCTATTTTATTTTATATAATTTTAAATATTACAATGTACAATTCACTTATCATGATACTTCCTGTTGCCTGACAAGTGAGCACTGATGATGACAAAAGTCGAAAGCGCTTTGCAAGAATTTTAATATATTATACACTTTAATACAAAACCTCTTCGATTCATTCATGTTTGAATATCTTGATCGAGTACGAGTGATCAGGATTTGGCTTAGTGGTTTGAATCGGATTAAGTACTGATTCAAAATCGGCATACACTACAAATGGTACCTTCATTTGTTTCTCAAAGTTTTCAAACGTTAGTATATTTTCAGGCACCATTTTTCCATATTTATTGACTTTGCAATTGGTTGATGGTGTTGCAGTACTGATTACAATCATCCATCTTATGTCGTAATAGTAATTGCTCATGAGGAAAATATAATAAACATCCATCACAAAAATATTTTTTATATTCATGGACTGAGAGTTGACTTGAAACTAATCTTGAAAGATCTTTGATCCAACAATAGTGACTATTACCGAAATCATCTGTGATGAGTAACAAATTGACATGTCTCCTAAGTCTTCTCTGAGAGTAACGTAATAGTCCAATTATTTCATACATTATTTTACCCTTCTCGAATTTACTTTCTAAACTATACACATTAACTGAAATATCATTCTTGTCCTCAAATTTCACAATATCCTTCAAATTTACCGGAAAATTCATACCTGTTACATCTATGACAGTATTGAAATGTGGATAATATGATGAAACTTCTGACGTTCTATCGATTGCAGGATGTAGTGCTTAAGTGATAGCCCATGCAAAACAATGTTGATCTTCATTACGAACATTAACCACGGCTTTCCTATGCTCGATACATTCAGGTAGCTTCACATATGAACATCCACTGAGCGGGCTGTATTTATTGATGTTCACCTCCAGAAACATGATTTTTTCACAAGTCCAATCTTAAATACAAATTAAAATTACTAATACATCCAATTAAAACTTGGTAGAAATGTTTACCTGAATCACGTTTCCGGAATTCTGTAGTTTGAGCGATAATTCAATTTCGATATCCATCAAATAAGGAATTCAAATCAGTAGATTGGTCAGCTGTTCTATTCTGAGAGTTGAATGATTTGGTTGCGTTTGCAGAATATAACTCCCAAATACTTCCATATTCACTTTCGTGAACCCTGATGGCCGATTTTAATAATTCAATAACTTTCTGCCTATTTTCATTAAAGAATAACATGTAATCGGTGTATGTAGCAATCCGACGCTTGAAGGCACTCTTTATAATTTGTACACCATCACTCAATTGTACATATGCATTATTGTTATGTTGCAGACTTCTATTGTGAGAATTCACTTGAGTCAATGGAATCGTCACATTACAACAATTACATGTGTACATAGGTATTGCAGCGTCATCAAATCTCACTCGTTTCACTGATGGACCTCCTTGGTAACTCTGGAGCTGATGACGACGAAGGTTATCACTACGAGTAAAAGATTTTTCACAACCACAGGCATATATTTTTCAATATGCCCCCACAAAATCACTAGATGTCAGCTGATATTGAGATCCTCACTGTTTAACTCACTCACGAACAATTTCTAACTGCCGCAGGTTCTTTCAATTATTCCATATGAATGAATGAATGAAAATCGTATATTACAAGTTTTACAGTTATTTACAATTTTTGTGTGTGTATGTGTTTGTGTAGGACCCTGCTATAGGCTTATGCATCTTCAGGGTGGGTAGGTTGTGTGTGTGTTTTATGTTGGTGTTTGTGTTGTGTTGTGTTGTTTTTGTGTTCCAGTTTTCTTCATTGTTTTTAATGTTGATCCATGTGGTAGTCCGAGTTCGTTGCGGTGGTCGGTGGTCCAGATGTTGGGACTCGGTACGGGTTTTTGGGCCGGGGTTGTGAGTGTTTAGGATTTCGGTTCTTTCCGGGACGCTGCTGTCAGGTATCCGCTATCTGTATCCCAGTGGGAAATCCTCTAGGATGTCCTGGATCGGCTCCGGTGGGTCTTCCATTGCTCCCAGGAGTCTGGCTGGGGGGAAGGGGAGCTTTTTCCTAGGTTTCCTTCGGGATCCTCCACGGGGGATCCATGGCGATGTGAGCGTGTCGATGGCATCGGTGTTGTTGCTGCTCATCGTCCTGGTCGCATATCGTCCTTGGAGTTCCTGAAATCTTTGGTTGATTGGTGTAGTATTTATGAGGTTGTATAAGTGTAGGGAAGGGTATCGGTAGTGCAGGTTGTGTATGTTGCGTAGTATCCTTCTTTCGGTCGTAAGGATGCGGTGGGACAGTCTCGGAGGAAGCGTACAGTATATCATTGCTTTGTAGTCGAGGACTGGTCTTATAAAGGTATTGTAGGTATGAAGCAGAGTTCTACTGTCGTATCCCCCAAGCTTTCCTCTCAGAGCTTTTAGAAGGTTAGCTCTCTTCCGGACTTTGTCCAGTGTCTCTCTCAGGTCGATTTCCCAGTTGAGGGTCCTCGTGAAGGTGACCCCCAAGTAGGAAACCGAGTCCTGGAGTATGAGGTTTTCCCCAAAAGTCTGAGATTTAAGTTGTCCGGGTTTAGTTTGAGACGGGTAGAGGTGTTAGGATGTCGGAAGAGGATTGTTTGGGTTTTTGTGGGGTTGATTTTGATACGCCATTTGTTGCATCACTCTTCGAAATGGTCGATCATATTTTGGGCTTGAATTTGCAAGCGGCGGGTGTTGGGGGCGGAGGAGTATAGGATGGTGTCATCGGCGTATTGGAGGATTTTATGGGTTGTGGAAACATCATGTGCATAGATGAGGAATAGGGAAGGGGCGAGGACTGATCCCTGGGGGACTCCGGCTTTTGGAGAGAAGGGGGTGGATAAGGCTTCACCGACTTTGACGCGGATATGTCGGTTGGATAAGTAGGAAGCTACTAGTCGGATGAAATGATGAGGCAGATTGATTTGGATAAGCTTCCAGATCAGGCCCGCGTGCCAGACCTTGTCGAAAGCCATTTGGATGTCTAGGGAGATTGCAATGGTGCAAAAAGATGCGTTGATATTTTGGGATATGTGGGTGTGTAGTTCGACTAGTGATTTCTGGGTAGAATGTTCGGTCCTGAAAACATGTTGATAGGGAGGGATGATGTTGTGGAGTGTGAGGAAGTCGTTCAAACGGTTAGTCATCAATCGTTCCAGCAGTTTTCCAAGGCAGCTAAGCAAGCTGATGGGTCTGTAGGAGTCGGGATTAGTAGGATCCTTGTGGGGTTTAGGGATTAGAATTGTGTTAGTCTGTTTCCAGGCGTTTGGAAAGTAGGCGTGTGCGAGACACGCATCTAGGATGTGTTTGATGAATGGGATTGCTGAGGCGGGGAGGTTTTTCAGAACACGGCGGTTAACCGAGTCTGGTCCAGGAGCGGTATTTCTACCACTGTGGATGGTGTTGAGGATGTCTTCCTCGCTGAATGGGGATCTTAAGGGACCTGGGTGCCTGCCCAACTGCGCTGGCACCTGTTGGTGAATGAGGTTAAGAAATAGGTTATCGAAGTGTGGGTCTTTAGGAAGACGGAAGGTTTTTTCGAGATTTTCACGGAAGGCTTCGGCTTTGTCGGGAGGGGTGGAAATGATGTTATCGTCAATCACCAGGTGACTGTCGGTTTTCCGTTTTTGTCCTTTCAGGACTTTGAATTTGTTCCAGAAAGCCATTCCATCTCGGTAATCTAGTTTTTTAGTCTCCTCTATCCACCTTTTCTGGGTGAATTGGTTGATGAGGAGGCGTATACGAGCGTTAAGACGGTTCCACTCGGTTTTAAGGACAGGATCCCTGGTACGGACGAAAGTTCTATATAGTTTGCGTTTATTTTTGATGAGGTTAATGAGGTAAGGGGGAAGTGGGGATTGATCTATTCGTCGGGTGGTAGTAGGAGTGGATAGGTCGTCGGACTCTGAGATAATTTTTTGAATTGATTCAATTTGGGAGTCAATTTGTCTAGAGTGGTTCAGTGGAGGATTGTCAAGAGTAGATAGTTTTTGGTTAACGAGAAGTTGGAATTGTTTGACGTCTGTGTATCTATGGTTTCTGTATGAAATGGTTTCAGGAGTGGAAGGAGTAGGGAAGTTTAAGGAGGTTTTGATTATCAGGGGGAGGTGATCCGACGTGATAGTGTCTCCGATATAGGCCAGCTCATCGACCATTTCTATCAGGCTCTCAGAGCACAAGATGTGGTCGATGATAGAGGCCCCCCGGTGACTCAGAAACGTTGGGTCGGGGCAGGGAATTCTATAAAGGTTGTATTCTAGAAGTAGGTTGGCTAGTAGACGGCCGTTGGCATTGGAGTTGGAATCTCCGAATTGGGTGTGGCGAGAGTTGAAATCGCCTATTAGGAATGCTTTAGGGAGAGAAGATGCATATTCAATTAAGTCTCTGGAAAGAGTTTGTGTTGGATGATTGTAATGGGCTATGATAGTTATGTTGCCGGTGTTAGATAGAAGATCTATCGCTGGGCAGTCGAGTTCGGTTAGGTTAGGAGGAAGGGTGTGTTGTTTGTGGAGAAGTCCTCGTTTAGTTAGGATAGCGATGCCTCGAGAGTGAGGGTCTTTTGGACGGTGGGTTGTATTGAAACCGGAGAAGTTGGGAGGATTTTTGGTCAGTGTATCGGTAATACATAGGATTTGGATTTTATGGATATGGAGCAGTGTTTTGGTGTGGTATCTTTTTCTGTTGAGGCCCTGGGCGTTTATAGTGCCGAGGATGAAACGCCCGTTATCCCGAGAATTTGGTCCTTCAGCCATTAAGCTCGGTTACCAAATTGGTGAACGTGTAGTCCACTCTGTTGCCACTGGCTGTGGCGAAGAGGGAGTGGCCAAGAACTATCTTACATAGTTCGTTGGTGAGGGACAGAATTTCTGTTCTCATGGCAGGCATGAGATTGAGTAACAAGGTTGTCTGGATTTTGGTTACAGCCTCGATCTGTTGTGTGACTGGGGTGATTGTTTGGGGATTTTGGATTTTGATAGGAGCAACCTCCTTGGGATTTTCGGGGGTGGTAACCCTTTTTGGGCATTTTAATGAGAAGGCGGGATGGTCGCCTTCACAGTTGGGGCATTTAGGGGTGGATATTTTGGCACATTTGGTGGGAGGGTGTGCTTCCCCGCAGTGTGGACACTTGGGTTTGTGGGTTGGACATTCGGCTGCCAAATGTCCAGTTTGACTGCAAATACTGCAATATTTGGGTATGGGGAGAAGAGGATTTAAATTGGAGGCCTCGCATTCGTGTGTTCGGCCGTATATGTTGACTCCGTGAGTCAAATATTTAGTGTAATGGTCTTTGTTAGTGGTGATGATGCGAATAAGGGGGGTGGGTTTTGAGGTTTTTTTGGAGGTTATCCTCCAGAGTTTGGTAACTTGGATTTTGGCGGCTTCTAAGAAGCTACTTATCTCGTCGATCGTAAAGTCGAGGTGTACACTCCTAATCACGAAAGATAGGTGTGGTTCTTTGGGGGCAGTAGATTGAGGGTTTCTTGGTCTTAAGTCGACCACTTTGAAAGCAACGTGACCAGTGCGGTCACGTAGAAGTTTTTGTAGTTGCTCCGCCGATTTGGAGCAATTGGAAGTTTTGAGCAGGGCTGTATGGTTGAAGTTTACTTTCAACTCCGTGATTTGTCCACGGAGGAATTCATTGGTATTGAGTAGGTTGAAAAGTGCCCTTTGGTCGGCAAGTTTTTCTGGTATTTCTCGGATATTAAATATGTTGGTTAGGTTTGGTAGGGGAACGTATGTGGAAGTCATTGGAGGAGTCTCCGTAGGTTCATGTTCTGGGGATGATCCAGAAAAGGAGGGAAAAGGACTTGTGAGGGGTATCTGGGTTTTTTTCTGTAGGCGAGTTTGTCTTGTCATGTTTTATTAGTATGATATGGAGAATACGACCTTATATCTGCTGACTTGGGCAGCACCTCCGGGTGCTACCAATAGCACTACACGTCACTGGCCTTCGCCTTGCGGATTAGGCTTAGTTATCCCTATCGGAAGAGTTTGATTATATCAGTGACTCCTCACGCCGGTGGACAACTTTGAGGTAATCATTGGGTTCAGGTACACTTCACTTAGGTAATTTCACTTCACTCACTTTGATCTTTCACGGATGAAAGCTGGACTGATGAATGTATTCCATATGAAAATATTCATTCCTTATATAATGGATAGCGAGCCACCTCCCACCGCAGGGCAACAAATGCGCGCCGCTGGACACTTGGCATGGACAACCAATTTTCGATGCATCGACAGAGACGATACGAGAGGTAGCGTCACAGGGCTACCCCAACACCGATGCGTTGACAGAAGGCGAAAGCGCAGTGCGGGCAATCATTCGTGTCTCGAACTTTGTGCAGTGAAGATGTGTTGTATTCGCGTTGGGTGGGTCGTTTAGGACGCGTGTACTCTCTCTCTCTCCCGAGAGAGGTAGCGTCACAGGCGACCCCACCACCGATGCGTTAAGGCGAAAGCGCAGTGCAGGCATTCATGTCTCGAACTTTGTGCAGTGAAGATGTGTTGTGATCGCGTTGGGTGGGTCGTGTAGGACGCGTGTACTCTCTCTCTCTCTCTCGAGAGAGAGGTAGCGTCACAGGCGACGCCACCACCGATGCGTTAAGATGAAAGCGCAGTGCGGGCAATCATTCGTGTCTCGAACTTTGTGGAGTGAAGATGTGTTGTGGTAGTGTTGGGTGTATGTACTCTATGCAAACTAGTTTGCATAGACGTAATAGTGTTATGGGGGTGTGGGGTCGCAAGGGAGTGTGGGGGGAAGTGTGGGGGAGTGAGGGAAGTGTGGGAGAAGAAGGGACGTTTGGGGGATGGGGAAAGTGTGGGCGGAGGGGGGAGTGTGGGGGAAGTTCGGGGGAGAGGGAAGTGGGGGAAATAGGGGGTTTGGGGTGCAGGGAATATTTGGGGGATTTTGGGGAATTTGGAGGGGGATTTTTGGGTGCGGTACAAATTTGTACTTAGTATACATCCCATCTATGCACCAGACATATTTTTCAAGGTCACATGCACCAGACATATTTTTCAAGGTCTCATGCACCAGACATATTTCTGAAGGTCTCATGCACCAGACATATTTTTCAAGGTGACACGAGTCGGTCTAGGTCATCCACCCCATGTGACGTCATAGTGCTGAGGGGAGGCTTAGAACAGGCTCAAATCTCCTACTGATGATTATCGAAAAAAAATAGCATACGACTTGATAAAATACTCTGACAATATGTCAAACATATGTCCCCTGTGCGGGCGATCAACAGAAGTTTCAAATATAACTTTAGACTGCATTATTTGTGATAAATGTGACATGTGCATGTACACGTACATGACATGTACACGTACATGACATGTACATCAGAACTATATTGAAGATTAAAAAATTTAAAAAAACTACTTTCATTATACCTGTGGGTAATTATATTTGTGTTATATGTAGTATGTGATTTTTCTTATTCTGGAAGGATAATTAATTCATACAACGGTTCCAGTTAACACCGCTATAAATATATATTCTGAAATTTCTGATCACATATTTTTATGGCATTTATGACTCTTTAGCGCCTCCCACATTTTTGTTAAAATTATTGTAATAAACTTTGATGAGCATTCATTTTATAATATGAATATTGAAGGTACCTAGTAGTATTAGCTGATATCAAGATAGAGTACGATTTAAAATCAAATTGTTCTTCCATTTTAAATTCGTATTATTTTTATTTTATTGAGTTTATATTATCGAAGTCAATTTGCATTATGAGTCATTTATTATGTTTTTGTATCATATTTATTTTTCATATGACATGTACATCAACGGCTTTCGATATTGTTTCCTATATATTGTTAGAATTAAACACTGAACTCTTTCAACTAATACTCATGTTTACTTTCTTGATATAAACTATACCAAATACAACTGAGCAGCTTTCGTATCCGATTACGAAGAAACACCGAATGAATTCGTTATCCTCATAATGACAATCCGTTAAATCATCCCAAAAAAATAACAAAAACTTCTCTGATAACGGTTGGCGATGATAATTCAGCATCTTTGTTTCCCATGACCGGCGGCGGCTCGGCAAATTATTCCTTATTGGGTAATTTCTTCTATTATTTCTTACCATATTTTGTTATTTTCTTGGGTTTATATTTTAGAATTAAGTTTGCATTGTCAGTCATTCATTATATTTTTGTACTGTATTTACTTTTCGTGTGATATGTACAGCTTTCAATATGGATTATTTTTATTGCGCAGTGCTTTCCTTTAATGTCCCCCATTTTATTTTTTGAACGGTTCAACAGAAAAATTGTTATTTGGGATAATGAAATTAATGTATGAATAAAATGTGTGAAGAAGAATTTACAAATGAAAATTTCAAGATGGCGACTGGGCGCCATCTGAAAAAAAATTGAATAGAAAGGGGGGTCTTGTGACACATCATTTTGAAGCTCCTGATGAATACTTCACAACCCTGGAATATACTACAAAATGGCGGAACATTCAATAATTACCTAAATACATCGATGTTTAACTTCCATAATTTGAAGAAATAAGTTGATTTCAGTTCAGAAAATATTCGAAATGGTTGCCTTGAACTTTTTGAAATCAGAACTGCCCAACCGATATTTCACGTCGAATATTTTCGAAAACTGTAACGTCGATATTTCTTCAAATATTTATTATTCTCTGCCGTATATCCAATATTGAAGCATGTTCAGTTTCGTACAACTTTTGTGCTTCAAATAGCCCCATAAAAAAATCAAAAAGTTTCAAATCGGACCAGCGGGCCCTCTAATCACCGAAATCGTCGAAGCGAATCCTAATGAATTCGATATGGATATTGTATTCCAACAAGATGGCGCACCACAACTTCAGACAAGCAAGAAACTATTTAGATATCAATTTCCTTGGTCGTTGGGTTGGTCGTCGAGGTCCTACGGAACGGGAGGTCCCTCTCGCTAGATTTGATACCTTTGGAGTTTTTTTTGGGCTGTTTCAAGCGCAAAATTGTACGAAACTAACCTGCTTCAATATTAGATATACGGCAGAGAATAATAAATATTTGTAGAAATATCGACGTTACAGTTTAAGAAAAAAATCGACTTGAAATATCGGTTAGGCTGTTCTTATGTCAAAAAGTTCAAGACAACCGTTTCGAACATTTTCTCAAGTGAAGTCAACTTATTTCGTCAATTAATGAAGTCAAACATCGATGTATTCAAGTAATGGGCTCATTTAACATTTTTTTATATTTCATTATTTGAAAGTTTATGTTTCAAACAGTACATCTGCAACAAATCTGAAATTTCACTCTTTATCTTTCCCTTCAAATTAATAGTTGAATGTGGTCAAGCTTGACGTCACAGCAGTCGACTCGGTGACAAGGGAGTACTGGCGGCGATGCCAACTACAGGCCTGGTTGCTACCGCTCGAAGCTCGTTGCCTGGTGTGAGGTCAAAATGTATCGCGGGCAATCTCACATTTTCAATTGCTCTTGCTCGGTTGTTAATTGACATAAAAACCGGAAAATTTTGTGAGATACTTGGGAGATGATTTACTTTTATAATATATAATTTTCAAAATCTAAATTAGCCTAAATGAGCCATTATTAAATGTGCCGCCCTTTTGTAGTAGGTGAATATATTGACTTTATATTCTACGGTTATGAAGTATTCGTCAGCAGCTTCGAAATGATGTGTCACAAGGACACCCTTCCTATTAAATTTTTGTTTTCCAAATGGCGCCCAGTCACCATCATGAAGTTTTTATTCGTCAATTTTACTCCAAAATATAGTATTCAAGCATCAATTTCATTATCCCAAGTTTCAAATTTTTCAAATGACCCATTCAAAAAATAAAAGGGGGGAACTTTAAGGAAAAGCACTGTAGAATACAGTACGCAGTGTCTCTTATTTATTAAAAATTTGTATTATTTTACCAATAGGCTCCCGATTTGAATTTTATTCATATCATTTTTTGATATTATATTGTGATATAGAGTTCAGTTTGTATTGTTATTGATTTATTATGATTTTGTGTCATGTGTATGTCAAATGGATTTCTATATAGATTTTTAAGATATTTTGTCTTTTGAGATTGTTTTGTTGTGAAATTTAGTTTGCGTTGACTTTGATTTATGATGTAGGTTATTGCATACTTTTAGGATGTGATTTACATTTTGTTTTTTTTTTTGAGATCATAATAAGTAATATAATTCAGTTTGCATTGCCATTCATTGGTTATAATTTTGTAATCATTTTGCATGTGCCGGTTTTAATTTCCTATCTGCCATTTCTCTTTATACTTAATCAATAAACTACAACAAAATATGAAAGTGACCGGGTCAAACAAAAGTATTTCTGGATCTGTAGGTACCACCCCCGACGATCGGTTTTTTAATTTCACCTCTGCCATATTTCTTTATTTCCAGTTGTGACCACTATAACACCTCTGAAGTATTTCTTTGTTTCCATTTCTTAACACTATACCAAAATATGAAGGTGGCAGAGTCTCTAATGAAAATATTGCTTCATCTGTACCGCCCCCGACGGCCGGTTTTTCGATTTCACCTCTGCCATTTTTCTTTATTTCCAGTTGTGACCACTATGACAAAATATGAAGGTGGCAGAGTCTTTAATAAAAATATTGCTGGATCTGTAGCGCCCCCGACGGCCGGCTTTTTGATTTCACCTCTGACATATCTATTTATTTCCATTTTTAACACTGTACCAAAACATGAAGATGACAGAGTCTCTAATAAAAATATTGCTGGATCTGTACCGCTCACGACGGCCAGTTTTTTGATTTCACCTCTGCCATATTGACCATATTGTGACCACTATAACAAAATATGAGGCAGAGGCTCTAATAAAAATATTGATTTTTTTTTTGATTTTTTGATTTCGTCACTGCTATATTTCTTCGTTTCCTTTTGTTAACACTATAACAAAATATAAAGGTGACAGGGGGTCTGATTAAAATGTTGACAGAGGTATACCGCCCCCTGCTCGGATTTTTCATTTAGTTTCCACTATTTTCTATAATTTCCGTCATTTCAAATATTCATGATGCCTTCAAAATACATTTTTCACTGTTTCGGGAAAGAGAATAGAAAATAGGAAATATTGCTGAACTTTATTGCATAAATAACCGAGGTCAAGAGGTTATCAAATTTCTCCGAATATTGCCAAGAGAAATCATTAAAATTGGGACAATAATTTACCGAGGTAGAAAAATATCTCAATCAATTGCCATACACGGTCACAGAAATCAGTCCATATTTTTTAACGATAGGACAACATCCTCCCAGGAAATGGCTGAAAGAAGAAAATAAAACATTGAATGACACTTTAACAGAAGTACGAATAAAACAAAATAAAAGTGGTAGGAGATATTTAAAATGAAATAATAATAAGAAATGACATAAAAATATAATATTTAAAAAAAGTCAATTAGTATTAATAAGAGCAAATAGAGTAACAGATATAAAAAAGAATAAATGTGGAAAGTTACTTCCAATATTTGAAGGACCATATGAAATTGAAAGTGAAAATAATGTGAATAGTTATAAATTAAAATATATAAACGATGAAGGAATCAGAGGAATTTTCAATATTAATGATATTTATTTATACAATCAACCATAAAAATATTTCATAATCATAATCATAATCATAATTGGAAGTATGAGATATATTTTTGTTTATATAAAAAATACATCTAATACTTGAGGTATTTATTAAAAAGACTCAATAACAACAATGGATGGATATATTCACAACATCTCAGAAAAATTCAGATAAAGAAGTACAGCGGGGTTACCCTGTACATGTCTAGAAATCCACAGACTTGACATGAAACAAGTACAAAACACTGGGAAATTCAAAATTTGTGAACCAAAATTTATACATTTTCATAAAACAGACAACCGGCAGAGGTTGTAAATTAATGTCGAATGAAAACAAAATGATATCTGTTAAATAAAATTGAAAGAGACATCATAAACTTGTTGTAAATATTCAGAAATGATGAAAAGTTTGAATTTAATTTTTGTAAACCATGTCCCTAGTTACGGACATCAAAGGAAAAATTTTTAAGTAAGGTTGATCATCTATTTACATGAATGTTAAGGAAAGAGGTATCTAAATTCACAAGTTGATAATAAACTTGTAGAGCAGATAGTTTTTGAGATATAAAAGTTGAAAATTTTAAGTTATGAAAATTTATAGTTGGTAACTGAGGAAGGCGGAAGATTTTCAACTTTTTCATCAACAAGAGGATTCTTCTTCAGACGACGAAAGTGGACGCCATGTAAAATAATTGAATCTGAAAATTAAATTAAATTTGATAGAAAGTTAGTCAATATTATATAATTATATCGAATGATGGTAATTGAATGGAGTTATAATAAAAACTAACCTGTACAGTGTCATCCCCAGAGTATGCACCATATGGGAAACTTATTTATTAAGAGCCTTATGGAGTGGCAGCGCCATATTGAAAATCGCGAAAACACTTCGTGAAGAAATGAGATGTTACATAAAAATTATGTATAGGAGAAAGTTATCGATAATGTAACGAAGAATGTCGCTAACTCATTTTTTCCAATTATTTTTAACTTTTTATTAATTTATTCAATGAATTTTCACCCGTCAAGTGCTGCCATCTAATAAAAACTGAACCCATATTAGAGCAGAGAAGGGTTTGGCAACATCGCTGTTAACGAAACGCGCGTCGAGTGCAAATAATATCAGTTTGATGTCAAGGTTATTGGTCTCTACAAGTTTCAACTTTCACACCATCCAATCTCGTTTAATCATTTCGGTCATTTCTATATCTTTAGAAATATATGTTATTATAATTTATTCTTCATATAAGTTGTTCAGAAAGTTAGTATCACATTTTTATTTTCCATTTGTCAACTTCACATGAATAAAGTCGATCATCACTTTTTCCATCTGCTATTTTATTTCTATTGAAATTGATAATGAATAAGTTTCCTAAAATATTGGTGCTCCATCTTTAAATATTCTCTCAGTTTCATTTTATTTTTTTAGTGTTATAGTTTATTGTATTTTATGAAAATAAAATATATGTTTTATAGAAATGTGATTTATTTTACTTTTCGCTCATTCAACGTTATATTTTATTGTGTTCAATGAAACTCTCTTCGAGTATTAGTCACATATCATTTCCACTAATCAATTATGTTTATCACATAACTTGTCGATTTGACGTCTTCTATAAATTTATTCAACTCGTTTCGAGTGATTTTGAAATGTGAAAAAAGACAAAAAATTACTGGATCTAGTCTTGAATCAGAATTTGTAGTTACTTGCGTTGAGTGATTTCCAAGTTGAAAAGTAAGGAAAAATGATTGAATCTTGCTTAGAATTACCAAATGATATAAAAAATACATTTATGAAATTAACGAAAACAAAACGTCTCACTTCTCGTAAACAATCACGACATGTTTTCTTTTTTGTAAATGCTTACCGAATGCGCCTTTTATAACTATATTTTTACTAGCAGACCCAGCCACGCGTTGCTGTGGCTAAGGTTTTTGTTATATTACATTGTAGTAAACTATTTAAGAGGAACGGTAGGAGAACATCAGTCACGGGGACCACTATGCTTTTCTACAGAGATGTCATTTGTAAAAAAATATGGCGACCTCCGTGACAAATTTTCTACTACCGTAACCCCTTAGTACAATTAAATTATTATTTACGAACGAAGACGGAAACGTTAAAGCTGGTATAAAAATCCACTGGATTGGGATTTGAAGGGGAAGGACTTTGAACACGATTGATTGGAATTTTCGTACAGTTGATATTAAGCATAAATCGATACAAAAGAATTAATTTTAATATGTATTATTATTTTTATTTAATTTTGTAACAAATTAGTATACTACAAAGTTGTTAGTAAATAACATATGACACTTAAACTTATGAATGAGGTAGGTAGGGCAGATAGTCTTAAATCTTTAACAATAATATTTATTATTTTGAATAATAAATACTTTTAATTTCAATTCAATGTAGCACTAATCGGTGCACAATATTTTTGGTTATCCTGTCTTTAGCTAACACAAATAGATTCGACGGTTTCCCTACACGTGAACATGCAACATATAGTTGCCCATGAGAAAAACATAGATTTTCCAAATCTAAACCAGCACAAATGGACATTGTTTGGCATTGACACATATTTATATACATGGCAAAAGTTAAACGAATTGGAAACTATAGCCTTCTGAAGGGTATGGTAGAATCTGACGGTATCATTGGAATACGTGGCAACAGAACCACTTTTCCTTTAAACTCCCAGATAAAATGGTTGCTTCGAAAATATTTTCGTTGATATTTTTGATGAATAAACGCGTACAGTTGCATAATTGAGGTGGATCCAAATTACATAGGAGAATAGTAGGGGAACCAATTTTTAATCGAAGATTATGTGGTGGCATTCCAGGTATATCTAGTGGATTTAAAAATTCAGTTGAACACGTGGCCGGCTATGCTAACACAAAAAATTTAAAAAGTAAAAAAACAATAGAATTTCACGCTGTTTCGTTCACTACAAAATAAATTTAACTTATACATTAGCCTCAACAATACGTGGTGGTTATGCTATATTGTAGCTTGTATGACATGTTTGTAGGTTTAACATATCAGTGCGATCTATTGATTACTTACTAAATCCAGTCAACAGATATCGCCATCTGTTAAAATCGTTTGGAGTTAACAAATAATTGTGAATGTTAAATAATAGACAAATAATTCACAATGAAATAATATTGCGACTATAAATTAAGTTGTAAGCTATCCTATCTTGCAAGATGGATCAAACTGCACACCGTGTACAAATTTGATTAAAATCGGTTAAGTAGTTTAGGAGTCCATCGCGGACAAACAACGTGACAGGTAATTTATATATATTAGATATAATTCGCTAATTCCTGTCTCGGTTCAGTGATTTTATCATACTTTTCAACTTGGAAATCACACAAAACAAGAACAAATTTCCATTCAGGCATTACTCTATCTCTTCTGCCTCTATGAAATCACTCAGAGTAAATGGAGCAAAATTAAAGAATAGAAGTCTCCAAAGTGACAAGCTATGCGATGAATAGCATCCTTGATTAGTGAAAATATTTGTAGATTCGATACTTTATCATTGAAAAATAATGGAAACGATGTTTTGATGGAATTAGAAAAAATCTTGTATATAACACGATAGGATTTCATTATTTGTAACTTGCGCTACTCGCGCTCGTTACATAAAATTAAACTTTTCGTAACTCTTTACATAAATAGCTATTCTAGAAGTATTGCCAAGCATAAAATGCATCAAATATACTAATTTCACAAACCTATTCTGATAAAAAATAAAAATTTCATATTTTTTCACAAAGCTTCATTCTTTGGAATCACAAACTACTCAACTGCAAACAGGAGAAACCTAAAATAAGATTGTAAATTTGCACATCATTTTCGTATTTTCAATTTTTAACGCACACCGTCACTGCGATCTCTGTCCCCGCCACTGAGAAAAAAATGAGAATATAATATTCGGCTGTATTTGAACCTTTGTCTATGACTTCACCAGCGCAGTGATGAACAGATGAATGTGGGCATTCAGTAAGAAATGATGTACTTTATTCTCGTCGCACTTATTTCGAGTGCTTGCTTTCGCTACCCGCCAGCAGGGACGTGCGTCTTTGATTAATTTGGCTAGAGGGAGTAAAGCAAGAAGAGAGATGAAAATATCGTTGACAGAGAATATGTTAGTCACGTACTCCCACGGCCTCTTAAGGGTTTTTCGACAAAAAGTTATTCTTGATAAAAGTTTGTGCATTCCCTAAAACTAAACATGCACCAACAAAATACAGTACAACAAACGTAATATACGAGTAGCCTTCAAATATTTGATTTTGTGACAGGAGTAAAGTACTCTTATTTTTAAAAATCTCGGAATATGTTAATTAGAAAAGTTGTTTAGCATTGAAAAATACATCTAGATTTGTAGTCATGGCCATCTAAGTGAAGGTTTAATTTTTTTACCGATTTTTTTTAAATGGGGAATACGAAAAACAAATTTTTGCTAAAACGATAAACAGCATCCTGTATACGAAGGTTCATTCTAAAAGCCTGTAGTATTACACAACTGTCGTGTTAACCACGGTCAACTTTTATGAAAAGTAAATTAATTGTCAGTTCTTGGTGCAAAGTTATTTTTATTTTTTTTATCACCGAAAATTACTCAAAGTCATACTCACTGAAGGAAAACCAGGTATTCACCTTTTACATACACGACAACACCACGATATTTTAAGTGAAAGCCAGTTTGGTTTTCAAAGCAATAAAAATACGCACGATACCATCTTTTCGTTTCTTTATGATATTTACTCAGAGTTTAATTCTGGTAGTATAGCAGCTGCGGTCTTTTGTGATCTTTCTAAGGCGTTTCATTGCGTTGATCGTAAGATCTTGGTAAGAAAAATTCACCAATACGCTCAATGACGCTCAAATTGTTTGAATCTTACCTTTCAGGAAGAATCAAATGGTAAGAACAACAGGACTTTCAGAAAAAAAAAAAAAAAAAAGGAAAAATTTTGTGTGGTGTTCCACAAGGATCAGTTTTGGGATCCATCTTATTCTTATTATATGTCAATGACATTGCAAATTTGAGCATTTCTGGAAATATCACTCTTTTCGCTGATGACACGACGATATTGTGGAACAACAAAAACTCAAATGATTTACACAATGCAATATCTACTGATATGAAAAAAATCAAGGAGTGGTGTGATGCTAATTTGCATATTATTATTGAGCATATTAAACAACTTAAAAGTAAAATTTGTTCTGGATGTTATGCAGTGAGAGTAACTTCAATAAATTTGGGAATCAAAACTGCCAGAACGGTGTATTACGCCCTCGTTGAATCCCACCTACGTTATGGAATACCGTTTTGGGGAGTATGCAATTCATCAGAACTTCTGTCTGTATTGGTACTGCAGAAACGGGCTATCAGATATATGTGTAAAATTATACCTCGTGATTCATGCAGACACAAATTCGCTGAGCAAAAGATTTTAACAGTGATTGCTTTGTCCATTTTGGAAACGGTTTGCCTCATTTTCAAAAATATGTCATTATTTGAGGCTTCATGCCATTCTTATACCACCCGTTCCACCGCGTTGAAATTGCCAATTCCTTTGACAAATTTGGTCGGAAATTATATTTATTACATTGGGGTCAAGATGTTTAATCACTTGCCCTCAGATATAAGACAGGCAAATTTGACCACCAAATGTTTAGAATAAGCGTAAAAACATTTCTGGCTGATAGACCCTATTATAATTTGCAAGAGTTTTATAATGATAAATTTACGTGACAAAATGTGCATATTTGAATTCAGGTTATATAAGATTTTTGTTTATATTTTTGTTTGGATATAAATGATTGTTTATCGGGTTCAATCTGTGTGTTTATTTATGTTATATTATATATGAGTATATGCATGTTTATATTAGTGTTGATAATATTTTTGAATAAGTCTGTACACAACCATGTTGAGACAAAATTTCGATGTTGAACTATAGTATATGTTCTAACTTAACTTTTTTGTAGGTGTTTTTATATTCACATTTTATATTTCTATACTTACATTTGTATGTATTTCTCACAAGCTTTGTCCACAAGATTTATTCTCAATGACGATAAAATATATTATTATTTTTATTATATCCAGTATCAAAATATATGCATATATAAAGAAATAATTTGTTCAAAAACAAAACTGGACAATTGAATAAAAAAAATTAATTCCAAGACTTCCATCCAGAATGAGTAGAAAATTACATAGGTACTCTCCCTGAGATATTAACTGACATTTTACAGATTGTCAGTGCGTTCCCGTTATTCACTCATTATATTCAGTTGTGTCTTTCCCAAATTTATTCACAGGGACACCTGGTATTCAGATTATTTTGGGTAAGTAATAATTATTGTATTTGATCCTGAATCCACCTGAGGTGTTGAGAAAAATCTCTATACATTAAGTTATAGGGATTTCAACTCAACATAATAAATAACATAATAAACAACTATAAAACCAGTAATAACAAGTAAAAGTCAAACAGAATCAAAATCCTCTTTCTTCAAAATTAAAAACAATAATAATTACAATAAATTATAACAAAACCCACTTTACATTACATGATAATTTATATATATATATATATATATATATATATATATATATATATATATATATATATATATATATGAAAAAAACTTTCGAAAAACTCTACGCTACATAGGGAGGCGTGAAAGTTGCTATTGTGTTTTTATTCAACTCCATCAACCAATTTCCAGGGCCGTAATTTAAAAGGGAATAATTCACACAAGTATAATCGAATATTACTGAAAAATACTGAAATATAAAATTGAATTTGATTTCCCAGTATGAAGTGAACGTCTACGATCCAAAAACTACAACAAAAATACAGGTCCTTATTTAAAAATTCAAAGATAGGGGTGGCCCAAGTCAGATGACACCCTGTATAAAAGATTCATGGATATATTCTGAGAGCCCACATCAAGTGCCAATAACAAAATGTGGACAGATTTTCAATATGTCTGCGAATAAAGAAGATATAGGCAAAAAAATAATTTGGGATTTTTTGGTTTATCCTATATATCTCCAGAACCAAAAGAGCTATTTTCGATTTCTTCACATTATTCAATAGATCTCTAAAATACACAACTTTGCCACAATTTAACCGACACTCTACTCTTATCGTTTACGAAATCCCCATGTACAGAAACGAATTTGAATAGCCCTGTATAAAGCAAAAAAAACCTGAAATGAAATAACAACGACATAAAATACAAACAAAACAACAAATTTTCATTTCTTTTTTATTGTTCAATTTTAGATTGTTGCTTGTATGTTATTTTATTGTAATTTCATTTTAGGGTTTTTTTAATTAATATAATTGTTATTTTCAGTTATTGATTTTGATTTTATTGATTCTTTCTGGGATTCCAAATCATTTTAGATCATATTGGACAATGGAAGTCCGAACTAATGAAATTCACAATGAAACATTGTCAACCATCTTAAAATGAAAGTTCTCGTTATTATTCATAATTATTATGTTATTATTCATTTAATGACCCTAATTGCCAAAGAGATTGTTGTATCGTAATTTATTCGTTATTGGCTAATTGTATCCTAATTTATTTGTTATTGACTAAGAACAACACTGGGTTTCTGCTTGTTATATTACATGAGAAAGTTAAAAATGTGTTTGAAATGGGAATTTTGTCACTATTCATAAATCTTTTTCCACATTTCGATTTTTAAACTCTCACAGGCGCCTAACAGCCTGTTGTCATGTACCGTCTCAACAATTTCTCATTCATTCTGTGGACGTTTTCTAAAGCATATTTAGTCAGAAATGCGAAACCAGAAATTTGAAACATGTTTCTTGTAATGTAGTCGTCTGCAGAGCTCAGTTAATGGCCTGGCCACGGGGATCAGCGGTGCGAACGTCGAAGCGAGGGGCGAGGCGACCAGCATTCGCGCGGCACCGTTTGCAGGCCACGGGCAGTCACGTTCGCCGCCGCGACTAGTAGTCCGACAGCGAAATGTCTGTATCGAAATTATCTTGATACTGCTTAGAAAGTAATAGTTTTTTGGTTCAAAACCCAATATTTGGAAGAGATTGTGGACTACATAATTTGAATAAGAATCGGGGTATAGATGGAGAATTCCACGAGAAGTTCAAGAAATACAGATTATATCCTGAAAGATTTTTGAGTATACCAGAATGAGTATTAAAACCTTCGATTATATTCTTATGAATATTCAACCAGAATTGGAGAAAAAGTTAATGTAAATAGAATTTTGAGTGCTGCTGAAAAATTGTTTCTGACATTAACTTACCTATTTGTACATATCCATCAATCTACATTACGTATTTATCTATATATCTATGTATAACGGTAATATTTAATTAGCTGATCATATTTTGGAGAATTACCTATAGTATCCATCGGTATGAACAACTTTTTCCAAGAAAGTAATGGTCGCAAACGGAATTTTTTGTAACTAAATTTATTTGGAAGTATCTTTGCCCAAAATATTATCAGCTAATTAAATGTTACCCTGTATATTGATTTCAAAACTTTCGAAGGCATCCAGAAACATGTTGCCATGTACCGGTCTCAACAATTTTAAACATATTTCAATTATTCTGTGGTCGTTCTCTATGGCATGTTGAGCGACACAATATTTCTCTGGTCTATGAAACCAAACATGCAAAATATGTTCCTTGTAGCGAGCTAATATAGTCCGTTTGGTTTCTTTTCACACTAAACGGACTATATTATCTCGCTACAAGGAACATGTTTCTCCTGTTCGGTTTCATAGACCGGAGAAATATTGTGTCGCTCAACATTCCATATAGAGAACGACCACAGAATAAGTGAGAAATGTTTAAAATTGTTGAGACCGGTACATGACGACAGTTTTTGGATGCCTTTGAAATCTTGGTTATCGAAAAGTGTGGCATGAATGAGTTCTATGAATAGCGGTGAAGGTCCTATTTCGAACAGCCCTTTGTTTAGTCTTATGCGTAATAATTCTAAATAAATATTAGAGGAAAAATGTAAGGTTTAGTCACTAACATAAAGAAAATACATAACAAATTAGAGGTATTGAAAAACAGGTAGTTAGCATAGGAACAATTACAGGTTACATGGTTAGTGAAACGCCCGTCAAGAGACCGTGTAAAAGTGTTTTCAATAGTTTTATTTCCCGCCAGAGGTTCCAGTACGAACTATCAAATGATCTAGTTGTCTTCACAGAGTTCTGGAAATTATCCTTTATTCTTAAAATTTCACAGACTTCTCAGAATCACTTGAATTTTTAAAGATATCTATATCCATATTGACACAAATATCCACTTCATATTTTACTGTATTCCTGGTAATCTTAAGATTATAAACCTATTTTCAATCAACTTGAAAATATTGACGTAATCTGACTGATATAAAACCGTATGTTTTTCGTCTACTAGGCAATTGTATGCGGACTGCGATCATCATGAAGTTTGCGATAGTGCTAAGTTTATTTTTGGTAGCCCTTGAAGCTGTTCCGTCTGCTGTTGGAGAAAAAGCAAGCGTATGTTCTGATGATGAATGTACCGACCAATGCCGTTGCTCTTCTGCTGAACATCCTTTACCAGATTCAGATCTAGAAGACATTCCACAGGTGAGTTCGTATTAAAAATTCATGAATAATAATGAAAAAAATATCGTTTTGATAACTAATAATAACTAGAAAAAGATAGTTGTTTTTCATTTTAGTTTTTTTTATTTAGGTCTGCATACCGCATATCGTCATATCGATATTATGAATGTAATGTAACAAACTCTTAAGTAGAAAACAATATTTGTTCATAGTGCGAAGTAGAGAATGAACAAGGAAAACAGTACATAAAAGTTCAACAGCTCTGAAACGGGTTATTTTTGATAAATAAACAATTTCAAAAATGTAATTTATTTTGTGGCCGTTCTCAAAGGTACAATAGGCGATACTAGACTTATTTGCTCTGAGACACCGAATATATTTCTTGAAATGAGTTTCAATTAACGGCTCAGTTGGACCAACACTTGCTTAAATCACCCATAAAATAAATGAATAATTTTGATAAATCAGGTAGATTTAAAAAAAAATATATACGATATTACTTATAGAAAACAGGTAATTCATAAATATGTTATTTATTGGCATCCAATGCCAATACCTACCTAATTGAATAAATAATTAATTCTGGCAAAATAACTACAAAGCAATACAATATCACTCCTAGAAAAAACAGGCAGACTATAAATTTGTTAATTATTGACATTTTATAAAAACAAGTTCAACAATGGTGGCTAATAACTCCTTATTGGTCGTTTGTAAAAAAATTAATGTTTGCATTTATTGATTTCCAGAAATGCTAGTAGATTCAATTTTTGTACATTATTTCCTGTATGTAATGTGTCGTAGTCCATATCGAAATCGTGGTTGTTTTCGAAAAGGTGGCAATCATATGTGTATTTTGTTTTCTTCAGTTTAATGTTTTTTATATTCGATGATTCTTGTTTTGAAACTTCTTGAAGTCGTTCCTTTATCAGTTTTTAGTCACAATTTACTTGTAGACCCCTGATTTGTTATTTCTGAGTATCAGTGGTTGTTATTGAAATATTCGCCAGACTAGAATTGTCAAATTTTGTTTTTTGGCTGTACCGTCTCCATTTCAATTGAAATAGAAAATGGCAGGGGAACTTTCAATAATGTTTCATGTTTGTTATAATCTGATATAAACCAATTTGCAATTCGACGTTTCGTTCATTAGACTTCATTACGAACTTTTTTTAAAAAGGATATTTAGATTTTCATCGATTTTTGTGATATCAAAGTCAGCCATGTATTATAATACACGTATCATGAAAATTGGCTTTTGAACCGTTCTTCCATATTTATACACAACCCCTGGAATGCATGGGCGTTCACCACTACTTGCAAATTTTCGAAAGATGTGTGGAGTATTTTTGAGTCCTCAGATATACAAACGACAGGAAAAGTTTATTGAAATACATAACTGAATTTGTTATTCCAGCGGCTACAAAAATCGATGAATCTGTATTCATTAAAATAGTTGACGATGAAATCTAGTGAACGAAACGTCGCATTGCATATTGGTTTATATATGATTATAACAAATATGGAACAGGATTGTACGTTTTTCTTCCTTTTTTGTATTATTCTAAATGATGGCGGAAGAGCCAAATAATAAAATTCGACGATTATACTTTTTGGCGATCTGAAAAGAGATTATTCTAGTTCTAGTATTCTAGTTCTTATCGTTATCAAGATAGCTGTATTAGGATCAGCTGAAAAACGCACTGTATATGTACAATCACTAATTTTTATTAATCAACTTGAATTTCAGTTGATCAGCTTGACATTCAACGAGGCTTTAACTGAAGATATAGTCAAAAAATTCTGGAAGCCACTATTTTTCAATCGTGCGAATCCAGATGGAGTTCCAATCGGTGCCACATTCTTTGTACCTCACGAATACACAAACTACAAGATGGTAAATGATGTTTTCAATCTCGGATTTGAAGTAGCGGTACACTCGATTACGTAAGTACCAAAAGTATTGTACTTCTGATCTATACTATCTGTCAAAAATGAGACAGGCCCGCATGAGAAAATCGGAAACCATATGAGATATAAAGTTCGATAAATTACGAAAAAGTTGTCAATTTTGGAGCGTAGTCGTGTAGTCGAATGATGTTTTGAAATTTCAAATAATTCCGGATATATTCGAAAGCACCGAAATTTGTCAATTCCGTTTTAATTTTTCGTGGCGTTATTCAGGCAGGTATTGAAAAACAAAAAACCCTTTCTTATTGTCACTTTTCAAGCTAAATAAGCTAAGTTCACAGAATTTTAATCTGACATGCCATCTCCGAGCTAACACCATCAATTTTAAATTCGGCAGAATCACTTGATATCAGTTGCACTTTTTTGGCGACAACTACACTGATATATCACACATAATCTCGGAATTTCCAAAATTTCGAAAAGTAATTCAAATGAGCAAATTATTTGTTATTCAATAAAATTTGAATCTCTTCCTTTTTTCGATTTCTTCATGCTGGCCCTCCTTATTTTGGACACGATATACGAGTATAGTTTGCTCTATAATGAATACTTACATACCTTCGGAAATAACCTGTTGAAGCCATATTCACGTATCAAAATACCACAACATGCTAAAATATGGAATTACCTCAAATTTAACTAATAGATAGATATTCGCCTCCACACTGTCATTAGAAAAATAAAACGATAATTTGTATAGTATTTCATTATTTATTTGCTGGCGATTCACCTGATTGATGTGTTTGTACAGGGTGAATAAGAAATATTTTAATTCATCATCTTTGTGGCATTCAACACTTCGTTGGAAGCCATTTGCGAAATGAAAATCGAATAATTTATGGAGTTATTCCAATTTCTATAGATTGACAATAAAAATGATTTGAATACATTACTTATAAAAAACAGGGGTTTGAGATCTGCATAAGTTGGGAGCCAACTTTTTTTCTTGTCTAATAATCCATCTTTCAGGAAAACAGTTGTATCAGAAGCTTACTGCGGAACCTGCTCCTTTCATTTGGTTGAAAGTGAATAATTGGTGAGGGGGATATATGTTTATTTCTCGAAATTACCAGGATTTCCCAGAGCAAAAATCAGCTTAATTGAAAAACATAATTTGTTCAAAGAAACATGCGACTATAAAAAATGAAATATAAATGAAAAATAATTTCTCAGAATCACATACCACAGTCGACATTTCAATATTCAGTTCTAATGTAATTTTTTTTGCTTCTAGAGCATTTACTATCGACATTTTGAGTTTACTAGCTGTTAATTGGCTGATCTGGACACTTTACATTAAACCAGTCGAATACTTGCTGTTGTATTCCATATCAAAAAATTATAAAAAAAAGTTGTATATAATGAAGTCACAATTCTGTTCAGTATTTTCCCGCATATTGTTTGATGCCTTGCACTAATTAGAATTCATCAATTATTAATGATTGTGTTTTTTATCTTTTTCTAGTTCACTTTGGAGAGTTTAATGCTAGAAAGATTGATATTTAGAGAATGACATTTAATTATTTTTTATTACTGGCGTTTTATCCCAACATCAAACCGTGCATCACAAGTATTCAATTATATGTTTATGATCTGAAATAAATTTATCAATTCAAATGAATTAAAAAAAAATTTTTGGTAAGATAAGTTCTACCAGTTCAACATAGTTTTCAATTTCTCTTTCAGCGATTCTCCGCAGATATATTGGAGAAATGCGACCGAAGAAATTTTGACACAAGAATTTGACGGTCAGAAAAAAATAATATCTAAGTTTGCCAACATTCCAACAGAAAATATCATTGGTGTGAGAACTCCTCAGCTGCAGTTAGCGGGAAATATCTCCATAAAAGCTTATCAAGCTGCAGGACTTCAATATGACAGCTCATGGCCCACAACACCTATTAAACCATTATTTCCATACACTCTGGATTATTTGAGCACTCAAGAATGCAATTTGGGAAATGAGTGTCCAAACGAAGCTTTTCCTGATTTTTGGATTCTTCCCATAAATGATCTGAATGGAAATGAGACCTGGTGCAATACTATGTCAGATTGTAATGTAGTGTAAGTATTGGATGATCCGTCAATATTTTCCATATGATTCCGCTATTAAATTTAAAATCGATTGAAAACGGGTTATAGAAAATCTGTTACGGTATAGATTCAACAAAGAACAAAAAACTGGTTAGGTAACGGAGAGTTTGAAACCATTTTACCAAGTGAAAAAATAAAAAAATTGTGAGCCGATACGGGACGCCTGGCAGATGTGAAACATCGAAATTATTTTGTACAAGTAGTAAGCATAAAAGAACTGATAACTACAGAAATTATAATGGCATAATCTTAAATTAAAATATTACGAATTTTTTCCACCTAATTACTGCAATATATAGTAATATATCATTAGTAAATGATCTTAAATTATAAATATCAATAATAAATTTTTCAAAATAAATTCAATGTTCCTGTTATTAACAAATTATAAAAACATTCGCTACTTTCTCTTAGATGATTTTTAAATACAATTAAATACAACGATTCACACGTGTTCCCAATTTCGCCAAAATCACTTGTGAGCGATGAGGCATATGTCCTCTTTTATGAACAGGAGGGAACGAAGCAGCACCTTTGAGGTGATTTTTTTCTTCTTTTTTTATAATCTTAGTTCTCTGAATTGATTTGTATTTCATGATTGTTCCAAATTTCATTATGTATTGTAATATAAAGACCTCGTTTTTAAAATTGTGTCTGTCTTTATGGAATGTATTCTTCAAGCAAATATTTTAGACCATTATTTACCATAAGAACGAAATCAAAATTAATTATTAGTACATTTAAAAATATTATATGCTATAAAAATTTTGTGAATTTCAATCTACCAAGAGATTGGATTTCACATTTACTGGACTTGGAGAAAGAGAAAATATACGTGGGCTCAATGCACAGATAAATGCATACTTTAATTATAAAATAAAAAAAATAATTAACTTACGAATGACTTGATGGTGTGCTGTTGTGTGATTTTGCTTTCTTTGCAGGAGGCTGCTCACTTTCACTTTCTGAATTATCAGACATTGCCAGATATTTCATTTTCAATTATTTATAAAAATTATTTGTTTTACAAAACACAGGTTATGTATACTGTAGTCAACCCAACTGTATACATGAAATATATCTGAGCTCAGTGTGGCGAGAGAGATAGCGTGGGATGATAATTGTATAGTCGCCTGCGCATAGTGACCTGTCGCTACGGCATACGTCGCCACGTATGCCGTAGCGACATACTAAAAATTTATATTGACATAATTCCGCTGAATTGAAAAAAATTGCAATTGAATATTCTTTTCAACGTCTTATTGAATTAATGGAAAACATAAATACGAATAAATATGATTTTTTTTTTCGTGTAATCGTGAGGGGTTGTATTTTAATTCAGTGAGCTATAATAGCCTATTTATTCTTTGATTGTCCATCTGAACCTGGTTTGTTTTTTTGAAATCAAATGGAATATCCCAGAAATGGGATATTATTGGTTCATTTTCATTCACAAGAATGAAAGATTTGCCAAACAAGTATTATCATGATTCGATTTTTTTTCTAACTAAATCCAGTTCATCCTAATAAAAGTTCAGAATGTTCACCATTCACTTGCTGACAAATACAACCGTTTCTCATATTATAGAAGTAGCGAACCGCCCCGGCTCCGCACGGGTGCAATACTGATACTGAATATACATATGAACTCGTGTGATCGCTGCTAATAATAAAGTTCTACAGGGCAAAGCGCGGTCTTTGACGCGTTATTTATAGGCACGTGCTGCTGGCTCCTCTGCCGGTACCACCGCAGCCGCCATTGAAACTGAGAGGCCATTGAAAGTTTGCATTGCCGAGCATAAGAAACACACACAGCGAGGGAAAATCAGCAAATCAACATAACATCAAGTGGCCCCAAGCTGAGATCATAAACAGGGAGTAACACTGGAACGAGGCTTCCAAAGGCATTTTCATTTCATATATTTTTGATATTTGATGAGAGTTGCGTAGAATTTTGATAATATCTCCATGAGTTTTATTTTTGTTTGTTATTATACGAGTTCCACATGGTATACTTATATGCATATTATAGCTTGGGATCAAAGCCTCTTAATTGTCGGTACATATATAACGATTCATGAAATATCACCTGTTTTCTGAATAAAACTGAATTGATTTCCATCTTTTTATTTATAGAGGAACTGCGGATCAAATTGCTGATTGGTTAACAAATGAAGTAGACATTATTCGAAATAATACAAAACTTCCTATGACACTAATAGTCAACTCCAATTGGTTCGACTTTATAGCAAACAGTTATGCCGGTTTTGAGAAATTCCTCAACAGACTGCAGGAGAAGAAAGACGTTTTCTTGGTTTCACAAAAACAAGTAAGTGGCAATTTCAATTGATGCTATGAAATCATCCTCGGCTGCGCCTCGGATTATAAATAATATTCAACCGTTATTTACTACATATCAACCTTGTAACATGTAATAACTGTAATGCTATCCGTGCGAAGCCGGGTACCTTTAGTCGGAACCGCTGCTAATTCATTTCATATAGTATAATTATGAAAATAATGATGTTTCTTGGCAAATGAATAAATAGTAAGGAGATGTTACATTGAGAACACATTTTTCAACAAAATTCCTAACAATATGAGTATTTCATACATTTTACGAGAATATGAATAAACGGATTGATTATTATTGTAATTTTGTACTGAGACTTATCAGTCTTCGAACTATTGAAAAGTCTAAATGTACTCTATCGTCAATATCGTTCGTTGAAAAACGTTCTCACTATCAATCATCGGCTTCCTTGCCAGTTGAAGTTCTCAGAGGGTGAAGTTGATCTGGAGTTGTTGATATTTGTATACGTTGTTCAACTTTCATTTTCGCCCCTTACTAAGGGTAACTATACATTTCATAAGAAATCAGTTGATTCTTAACTGGGATCGAATCTGAAACCGATTATTTCGACAGACTACGGAGAGTGTTTACGTGTTTCTGAAGTCATTGTTTAACACATTCATTCAAATTTCATTTATAGGTCTTAGATTGGATGAAGAATCCTGTTACTTTATCAGAATTCAAAACAGAGTCTCCCAGTAATAGTGCATCATGTCACCCAGTTCGTTGTACGTTGGATAAGGATGGTGAAACTCGTTATATGGACTCTTGCGTAGCTTGTCCGAAAGTATACCCTTGGTTAGGAAATCCAGATGGCGATAAGAAATGAAGAAAACTTATCGTTCTCTTTGAATTACTTAAATTCTGAAAATAAAGCATAAAAAATTTCAATGAATTTTTCTGTTTCTCCCCCTCTTTCTTTCTGAAGCTCTATATATGAATTGTGAAAAAAAATAGGTTTACAATTCATATATCATGAAACAAAAATTAGCGATGATAAAAGAAACAATTGTTCTTTCACTTAAGTTCTAGGTAAGTTATAGGTATAGTTCACTGTATATATATATATATATATATATATATATATATATATATATATATATATATATATATACAGTGCTTTTCAGATAAAAGTATCCACCTTTAATAACTTGAGCTAATTTCAAAAATGTATAATACTTGTAGGTTAAAGCGGTTAGTTTATGAGATAAACAATTTTTCTTTTAATAGCACAAATTTTACTTATTTTTTTACTTTCACCTTATTTGCCTGTACTAAAATGGGTTGTACAACAGTTCAAACTCTTTAATCTGTTTAACTGTGCTATTTATTCTACTTCAAAAATCCAAACAACAAAAACAGTTTTCCGAGTTCTACATAAATTCAAGTACCACCCATACAAAGTTAAGTTGGTGCACGAGTTGAATGAAGATGATTTTGATCGTCGTCTAGAGTTTTGCGAATCAATGACGCAATTTATCAATAACAATCCACAATTGTTGAACAATATTTGCTTTTCTGATGAATGCTCATTTTCATTAAATGGCTTAGTAAATAGCATAATTGTAGATATTGGACTGAAAGTGATCCACATATTATACGTGAATTCCATACACAACATCCCCAAAAGTTAAACGTTTGGTGTGGTATCCTAGGTGACCACATTGTCGGACCTTTCTTCATCAACGGAAATTTAAATGGTGAATCATATCTTGAGTTACTCAGGGAAGGGGTTGACCCACGTATTACAACAATAATAGAAAATGATGATAACCTTTCCGAAGCTTTACTGGTATTTGACGGAGCTCCCCCACACTATGCTATGCCTGTCCGACAATTTTTAAACGAAACATTCCCCGCTCGTTGGATAGGTAGAAGAGGGCAGATGATGGAGTGGCCACCTAGGTCACCGGATTCAACACCCCTAGACTTCTTTTTATGGGAGTATTTAAAAACAAAAGTTTATGCTACCCAACCAGAATCTCTGGATGATTTCCGAGAGAGGATAGAAAATGAATGTCGACAATTAAATCCAGCCGTATTAAGCAATGTCAGAGAGGCATTTCAAAATAGATTATACCATTGTATGGAAGTGAATGGTACTCATTTTGAACACTTATTGTAACTTCATAATAAATAGCACAGTTAAAAAGATTAAAGAGTTTGAACTGTTGTACAACCCATTTTATTACAGGCAAATAAGGTGAAAGTAAAAAATAAGTAAAATTTGTGCTATTAAAAGAAAAATTGTTTATCTCATAAACTAACCACTTTAACCTACAAGTATTATACATTTTTGAAATCAGCTCAAAGAGGAGTATCCAAATTTTACATAAAAAATATGAGAAGTAATTTAAAAAAAAAGGGATGATGCTAGGGGTGAGGGGGTGGCTTTTCCAGTAAGTTTAAATAAGCCATAATGCTTGCCCCTTCCAACATAAATTGACGTGTTTTTGGATTTTTCCTAAATACCAGTATTACAAAAGTTATTAAAGGTGGATACTTTTATCTGAAAAGCACTGTATATATATTTCAATATTAAATTTTACAAAAAGGATTTGAAGCTTTATATTTTCTATTAATTATCTGCGAGCGCTTTCGACAGTTGGTAGTACTGTCATCTTCTGGCACTCCTCAAACTGAACTGGTCATTCTGTTGTCTGTCTCTTTATACGGTCAGAGCGTCTTAACTCAGGTATTTCAGGTACTTTAGTTAAATTTGCCTGTATTTGTTCTGCATCAGGTACTCTTCTTCGTGTTAGATCTTCTCTAGGAATGTGTATGGTATTGTTTAATATATTGAATGTGAGATCTTGTTGTGTTTTGATTTGTACTTGTTCCTCAATAAGTGATTTATGACTGTTAAATTTATTGATGTTCAAGTTTTCCCAAATGTCCATGCGGTTTCCCTTGTTGATTTGTTTTATTAGTTTTATGTTCTCTGGTGGGGGGAAATTATGTTTGTTTTGTATGGCGTGTGTTGCAAGGTTTGATTTATATACTGTTGGATTTATGTTTTTTTTTTCTTCCGGCCAAACCAAGAAAAAACTGATCCAAAGGTACAATGAGCACAAAAAGGATGTGGATTCGTTTCCGATGGCATTTCAGGTTAGTATCCCAAATTTCAGCTACCGCAGTTGTCGGTTGATTGGTCAAACCACCAACACTGACATAGAAACTTGGCAAGTTGACTTGGGTGTCACACCAATAGGTGGTTCCACTTATGTTTCGCTTGCGTTTACGCAGCTATTTTTATCAAGTACTTTCTTGGTTTTTCTCATTTTGTCTTCAATCGAGGACCGCCTGCCCGGTACTGACGATGCCCAATAGGCTGAAACAGCTCTTAAATTGAAATCAATATGGGAATGATCAAAGAGTACTTATCTATTCACTCTATTCACTTTATATATATATATATATATATATATATATATATATATATATATATATATATATATATATATATATATATATATTTAGCAAAAAACAAAAACCCTGAAAAAAACCCTGAAATGAAATTACAGTGAAATAAAATGAAAGTAAAAACTTGAACAATTAAACAAAAAATAGAAAATAAAAAATTAGGAGATTTCAAGTCAAGTTACTTCACGAGTACTTTCACTTATCTCCTCTTTTCTCTTTACGCTTCACCTGTTTAGCGGGAGATGACCGCTATACCGGTGAAGCCTAAATAGGAAAGAGGAGATGAGTGAAAGTACTCCGCACACCTTCGAAAGGCAATCCTCAGAAGTCGAAACTTGTGCGAGCAAGAGATTAAAGAGGTCTTACCTTTCAACGTGTGATTCCTAACACGGGTTGGACGATAGCAAGTGAAAATCAATCGTTCAGACTAGTGCTTGAACCACCGACCAACACGGCAGCCAATTCGAGTGAGTGAACAAAGCACCCACGTCGAACCGCCTGGCTACCGACCGACCGAAACGTCGTGAAGTAATTCGGCTTGGTATTTTTCATTTAATTTTTCTGTTTTTCACTTGTATTTTATTTCACTGTAATTTCATTTCAGGGTTTTTTGCTTAATATAATTGATATTTTGAGGTATTATTTTGAATTTTTCATTTAGTTCAGTTTTTTCAGGGATTTCAAAACATTTTATATACTATTAGAGAATGGAAGTCCGAACTAATAAAATTCATCATGAAACATTGTCAATCACCTTCAACAAAGATCCCTGAACATGTTTATCTGTGTTTTTCTAATCTAAAATTACAGGTTTTTTTGTGTGTTCTACAAGAGGTAATCGCTCTTTATCAATAGTAGGTAATTTTGATATTTTGAGAAAACGGTAAATTGTTTTTTGGTCCAAACAACATTATGTTGGGTTTATTAGAATTCATCCCACCATTTATTTGCTGGCAACATTGCGTTTTCGGCGCAATTTTGTCAGAGCTTCGTCGCACTGTCGTGGCCGATCTTGGGCCTGACGAATCTGCTCACAACTCCAATGAGTAACGAAGTCGCATCTGGGGTTCACTCTGTGACATTTTTTCATGCACGCACTGGTATACGAATTCGAACGGCGTTTATCTGCATTTAATTTCAACATATTTTCATTGCACTCCCTCTGTGGACGATTTTTCGAAATGACGACAAGAGAAATTGGTGTATATCCAGCAAAACCACGGAAAATTTCAACTTTTATTTTCCTACGATATTATCTCAACGCCCTGAGTAAAAACTCTTATCCCGCGACGAGAATATCCCAGACGTGTTATCCGAAAAAATGACTTTGAAAAAGTGATCTTTCTCGTATTTTCACACTTTATGAAACTGAAATTTGAAAAAAATCTACATATCGCACTTTGAAACTGCGTTTTTGATTTCAGTCTATAGCTGATGAAATACTCTATCTATGGCTTCTTTGAAGAAAGCTAGATTTCCTTATCTAAACTTATCTCACTAAAAGCTTCCTTCTCCTATTAAGAATTACCGAATATTTAAAAATCTTCCTAAAGATTATCCTAACTCTTAGGAACCCACACAGCACCAGATATTCATAGAATATTCTTGGAATATATACATGCCTTTAAAATATTCATAGAATATGCTTGAATGAATATGGCACGATTATTCCCGAAAGAATGTGCATAGAATGTCTATAAACGGATTATTCTCCCGTGAATATTCTAAGAATATTGTCGATCGAATATACAATATGGTATGCTCTTAGAATATATCCCCACGGTATATTTTGGAATATTCCATACGATGTATTACTGGAATTTTGAATTATCTTATGATAACGTATTCAAATAATTCAATATTATCAAAAACAAAAATATTTGAAGATTCTAATC
Organism: Leptinotarsa decemlineata; assembly: GCF_025532065.1. Lineage (NCBI taxonomy): Eukaryota > Metazoa > Arthropoda > Insecta > Coleoptera > Chrysomelidae > Leptinotarsa > Leptinotarsa decemlineata. The sequence continues at coordinate 2,716,685 of NW_027412528.1, read as the reverse complement.
GAATGCATAACCTAATGTATATAACCCTAATAGTGTTAACCAGTTTTTGAACTCAACGCGAAGATACTGATGAATTGCTCCGACTGCAACTGTTGAAACGACAAAAAAAATGAATGGTCAATTGGTTAATTTGCATCAATAAATCAGTTTATTCTCATCCTATTTGCCTTTTTGGTTTTGAAATTATTCAATTACAAAGCGCCAAATCCTGGCAACAGAGAAATGCGGAAGTGAGATATCGGAGTAAACGTTTGTCATTGGTCAATTGAAGTGTAGCGCGCGACAGTCGAAGCTCTGTGAAAGCGGCTGTGGCCCTCAACGCTTAGCAGCTTTGCGTTGGAATCGACATTTGATTTAACATGGCGGTTGACATGGTGTTATTATCAAGTATAATTAATTCTCTCATGTTTAGTGTACCATTTATACTTTGGGGTTGTCCAATTTGCAGTACAGCCAATAGTTTGCTTTTGCATCTTCAAACAGTAGAGTTGCATATTCAGTCTTTAGGAAAAGTAAGTAAAAGGCAATAGTATCGATAGTAAAGTCATGGTGCTTAACCTACTATACCTCATTTTAGGCCCGAGGAGAGTTGGTGTGTGGGATTTGTTGGTTTGACTAAGTACATGTTTAAACTAGAGTGATTTCAGTTGTGTATCTTCAGTACAGAAAAGTAAGTGAATGACATATCTTTTGTTTTTATAATTTTTATCATTCTTTTTCAAGATAGTATCAATATGTCCAAAAGGAAATGGAGTGGTACCTGGTACAGGCAGGTGCGCCAAGAAACTGAAAACGTAATGAATAGGTACTTTTCAACAAGGGAATGCGAGTTGCTCTCCAAGTCATAAAAAGTTGTAAATGTTCATGAGGAACCTACGAGAAAAATATTATCTATTTGATTTTTATTCCAATTTTATTGTGCTACTTTCAAATAGTGATAATGAACGTTAATGTACATTTTGTTCCAGGTATCAATATTGAAACACTGGCTCTCGAAAACTCTACGGTACATAGGGAGACGTGAAAGTTGCTATTGTGTTTTTATTCAACTCAATCAACCAATTTCCAGGGCCGTAATTTAAAAGGGAATAATTCACACAAGTATAATTTTGAATTTTATTTCCCAGTATGAAGTAAACGACTACGATTCAAAAACTACAACAAAAAATACAGGTCCGTATTCAAAAATTCAAAGATGGGGGTGGCCCAAGTCAAATGACACCCTGTATAAAAAATTCATGGATATATTCTGAGAGCCCACATCAAGTGTCAATAGCAAAATGTGGACATATTTTCAATATGTCTGCGAATAAAGAAGATATAGGCAAAAATATAATTTGGGATTTTTTGGTTGTTCCTGTATATCTTTGGTATTTCCTCTATCTCTTATCGTTCACGAGATCCCCACGTACAGAAACGTACTCCTAGAAGGAGTACGTTTAAGTAGCAGATTACGGCCGGTTCTGGGCCTCCCCCACCACTATGACGTATTAATTGCTTTTTTTTTGTTGTTGTTTAGTAACATCAAGGCGATGTGACCTTGAAGGGTCTGATGCAGGGATCGTTCAGAATTTTTTTTTCATATGAGATTTTTGTGTGTGTGTGTGTGTGTGTGTGTGTGTGTGTGTGTGTGTGTGTGTGTGTGTGTGACATAGTGACGTAACTACATTTGATTGGTGTGTGTGTGTGAGAATGCATGGTACAGGGTTTCATCATGTGCTTGTCTATGTACAAACATACGTCTGCATACTTCGAAGATCCTTCAAGTAATGAATGTTCCATCGGTGTGAGCCCAGCAAGTTAGAAGTGGTGTGACGTCACAGCAGCATCCGTCCAACGGTAAGAGAGCAAGATGTTGACTCCACGATAAAGTGGCTGAGTAATGCGTATTCATCGGTCTGCCCTCACCTCTCCCGAAGCGATGAAGGCTGTGACGTAACGCATCGCTCTAGCCCCGCTATCGATGGTGACACCACGGCAGCCGAGGACCGTCTGCCTAACGTCTAACCTCTACGAGAGCACAACGACCACTGCCTGTTCGTATCGACATCTGTTATCGCATTCAGTTGGGAGGTAATCTTGGCGCATGTAGTTGAGAAGTGGGGTTGGCTATGACGTCTTGACGGGCCCTATCAGGCTGTATTTGAGAAGCGGACGAGTGTTGGTTGTGTCAGTTTACAACAAGTGAGTTAGTGAGAACTATTATATAAAATGTATTCCTGTGACTGTGGTAAATCTTTCACTCGTAGTGATAATCTTCGTCGGCATCAGCTCCAGAGTTGCCAAGGAGGACCTGCTGTGAAACGGATGAGAGTGGACAATGCAACACCAATGTATACTTGCAATAGCTGTAATGTGACAATTCCTATGACGCAAGTGAACTCTCACCGAAGAACCATAAGTCATAAAAATATTGCATGTGTTCAATTGTCTGAAGGTGTTCAAATTATAACGAATGTATTCAATTGCCGCATTGCTACGTACAGGGTTGAGAGTTCGATTGTATCCACTGACTACATGTCATTTTTCAATGAGATTAGGCAGAAGGTCATTGAATTACTGGAATCGGCCATCAGGATCCATAAAAGCATCAAGGTGAATATGGAAGTTTTTAGGAATTATATTCTTCAGACTCAAGATTCGAGGGACACGAAGTCATTTAATTCCCAAAATAAAATAGTGGACCAATCTTCAGATTTGAATGCTGTTTTTGATGGATTCCGTGATGTAATTGTGGCTCAAACGACTGAATTCCAGGAACGTGACTCAGGTATTAATTTTTTTGTAAATTCCAACGAGATTGAGTAGTAATATTTATTTTTTTTGTAATTTAGGTTGAACTTGTGAAAAAAATACTATTTCTCGAAGTCAATATTAATAAATACAGTCCACTGGAAGGACGTTCATATGTGAAGCTGCCTGAATGCATTGAATGGAGGAAAGCTGTCGTGAATGTTCGTAACGAAGATCAACACTGTTTTGCTTGGGCTATAACATCAGCATTATATCCTGCAAATGGTAGAGTGTTCGAAGTTACGTCATATCCACATTTTTCCAATGTTTTAGATGTCACAGGTATGGATTTTCCGGTTAAAGTTAATAATAAGAATATTGAAAGCTTTGAAGATAGGAATGATATTTCAATTAATGTTTACGGTTTAGAGAGTAAATTTGATAAGGGTAAAGTGAAGTATGATGTGATTGGTCCATTGCGATACTCACAGAGAAGACTTCGGAGACATGTCAATTTGTTACTTATAACTGATGACTCCGGCAATAGTCACTATTGTTGGATCAAAGATCTTTCAAGATTAGTTTCTAGTCAACTATCAGCTCATGATCACAAAAAATATTTTTGTGATGGATGTTTGATATATTTTTCCAGCGAGAGACTGCTTTTACGTCATAAGATGAATGATTGTAATCTCGTTAGTACAACAACACCAACCACCAATTTTAAGATCAATAAATATGGTCGGATGGTTGCGGAAAATAAATTAAAGTTTGAAAATTTTGAGAGACAAATGAGGGTACCATTTGTAGTATATGCTGACTTTGAATCAGTACTTGAACCGATTCACGTGAATGAGCCAAATCCAGAAAGTTCATACACGATTAAAACATTCAAACATGCTCCATATTCATTTGCTTATCTGATAAAATGTTCATACAATGATGATTTGTCAAAATTTGTTACATATAGGGGTGTAGATGCAGCTCAGAAATTTGTGAGTAGCATTGAAGATGATTTGAAAAAGATATATGAAAATCATCTCAGATACCCTATACCAATGGATACACAAACCCTCGAAGAAGAGGAACAATTTGCTGCAGCCGGAACTTGTGGTACATATACCACAAGTTCCGGCTGAAGTTTTTGGGAATTATATTCTTCAGACTCAAGATTCGAGGGACACGAAGTCATTTAATTCCCACAATAAAATAGTGGACCAATCTTCAGATTTGAATGCTGTTTTTGATGGATTCCCTGATGTAATTGTGGCTCAAACGACTGAATTCCAGGAACGTGACTCGGGTATTTATTTTTTGTAAATTCCAACGAGATTGAGTAGTAACATTTATTTTTTTGTAATTTAGGTTGGACTTGTGAATAAATACTATTTGAAAAAGATATATGAAAATCATCTCAGATTCTCTATACCAATGGATGCACAAACCCTCGAAGAAGAGGAACAATTTGCTGCAGCCAGAACTTGTGGTATTTGTAATAAACCATTTACTGATGGTGAAGTCAAAGTTAGAGATCATTGTCATGTTACAGGAAAGAAAAGATCACAAGCCGCTCATTCCAAATGTAATTTGAATTTCAAAATCCCCAACTTTGTACCTATTATTTTCCACAATTTAAGCGGCTATGATTGCCATTTATTCATAAAAGAATTGTATAGGAATAAAGAGAAAGTTGATGTCATCCCACAAACAAAAGAGAAATACATATCTTTCACTAAGCATCTCTTCACACACACCTATATCGATAAAGATGGTAAGGTTAAGAAGAAATATCTCAAAATGAGATTTATCGATAGTTATAAATTTATGACTAAGTCGTTGGAGAAGTTGGGTGCTAACTTGACCTCTGAACAATGTTTGGAGATGCATAAACATTTACCACAAATTGAGAAATTCAATTTGATAAGGCAGAAAGGTGTATTTCCATATAGCTTCGTTGATGACATTGACAAATTGAATTATCCATCACTTCCAACAAAAAATCAGTTTTATGACAAACTCATTTGTGAACATATATCAGAAAATGATTATGATAGGGCTAGAAATGTGTGGAATTTATTCGAGTGTCAGAATTTGGGTGAATACTCTGATTTGTATTTGAAGTCGGATGTATTGCTATTATGTGATATTTTTGAAAACTTTCGCACCACAAGTTTGGAGATTTATAATTAAGATCCAGCACATTATTACACTGCACCTGGATTATCTTGGGATGCTATGTTGAAGTATACGAATATTGAATTGGAATTACTAACTGACATTGATATGATTCACTTTTTTCAAAAAGGTATACGAGGTGGAATTAGTCAGTGTAGTGAGAGGAAACATATAGCAAATAATAAATTTTTACCAAATTATAATCCCAATGAACCTTCCACATTCATTACGTATTTAGATGCAACGGTCATAGCATGTCACAACCTCTACCAACAAGTGAATTTACATGGTTGACACCTAATGAAATTCGTAACCTTGATGTGATGAATGTGAGTTCTGATAGTCCGTATGGGTATGTGTTTGAAGTGGACATTCATTATCCACAAGAGTTGCACGATGAACATTCTGATCTTCCATTTTTAGTTGAAAAATTAATACCACCTCGTACACAATCGAAAATTCCCAAATTAATTCCAAATTTGAATGATAAAAGAAAATATATTGTTCATTATAGAAATCTACAGCAAGCCATCAAAAATGGTTTGATTGTAATGAATACACATAGAGTATTGAAATTCAAACAATCACGTTGGATGAAACCCTATATAGATCTCAATACTGAAATGCGTAATAGGTCTAACAACAAATCTGTTAAAGATTTCTATAAACTAATGAATAATGCGGTATATGGAAAGACAATGGAGAATGTAGATAACAGAATTGATGTTAGACTCGTTACACATTGGGAAAATATAAAGAAAAATATAGGTGCAGCACTCTCATATCCAGACCAAATTTCAAAAATTGTTCAATTTTCACAGAAAATTTCGTTGCCATTCATTGGGTAAAGTTAAAGTCCATTATGATGAACCATTATATTTGGGATTTCCTATATTAGAATTATCAAAAACAGTCATGTACGACTTTTTCTATGGATGCATCAAACAACACTTTGGTGAAAATGACTCTTTACTGTACACAGATACCGACTCACTCATTTTGAAAGTAAATACAGAAAATTTTTATGAATTCATGAAAAGTAACATAAGTAGGTTTGATACATCCAATTACAGTATAGTTAACCAATTCAATATTCCAGTAACAAGTTCAATCTTGGGTAACTTCAAAGATGAATTTCCGAATGATCCAATCATGAGCTTTTATGGTACAGGTGCAAAAGCGTATTACGTGAAATCCGTTGATGGTGAATTTAAAAAAGCCAAAGGGGTTAAACGATCAGTTATAAAGAATGAATTGACATGTGAAGATTATCAAAAAATCGTTGAACATGGTGGTATGATATTTAATTCAGAAAGATGAATTCGTTTAGAAGCGTGTTGCATGATATGTACACTGAATTGAAGAATGAAGTTGCATTATCATACCATGACGATAAACGATTTATCATTCCGAATACTACCCACACTCTTCCTTGGGGTCATAATGATATTGAATTTTATCAAAACGATCCAAATGATAACATTCGTTGGATAACCAATATAATTCAACAATCACAATCTCAGGAGACTCCATTGGATCAATTGATTAATTTATTATCTGCCGAGATCAATGATTGAAATATTATTCAATATCTTCAAAACCGGAAAATTCAATATTGATGTTTTTGTAGCCATTTATAATTAATAATATATGACAGAAGTAATGTGATATTAATGTATTATGTATGTATGTATGTATATGTATTACTGTAATGAATATAAAATGATTAAAATTTTATTTGTATTATTTCTATTTCCCTAATCAATTTCTGCAATATACAGGGTGTCCCTGGACTTCCTCTTTTCCTCTCGGGAATGTATAGATGGGGTCAAAATATCACCAGTACTTCATATAACTTTTTTTCCTAAAATCCTTTGTTACCAAGTAACGGGCCCTCGAAGTTACAAAATGAAAAATGTTTTTCTTTGATAACTTTTCAAGTGTATATTCAAAATCATCCAAATTTTGGTAATTGACTAAACAAATGAATTCCTTCGATGAGCTGTCATGCAGGAGTCAGTTGTTTTGCTACAAAGTCAGGAACGGACTACCCCCGATGGTCCACACCCCAAAACTTTGAAATGACAGATATTTTTCAATATTTTTCAACAAATTAAGGTTACTTGGACAATTTTATACTCGTGTGGAAAGTCGATTGGAGCAACGAGTCTTGATAAAAATGTAGTTTCACTCGACGACATCAAACCCGCTCGTCCACCATTATTTGAAATGAATAATTATCAAAGCAGAAATGATAATGATAACGTTAATTCAACAACATTTATCCTGAGATGTCTACCATTATTCGAAAATATTAGTTTTTAAGGAAAATGGAAATGATAGGTAAAATGTTCATAACGAATTTTTATAATGCAAACACGTTTAACTAACGAAACTCAAGAGCCTCAAGAGCAAACAGAAATGAAAAATCCGCTACAGAAACTGCTCGATATGACCAACTTCTCTCTCTATACATTTTCTTAGTCTGCGAAGACATCCTCTCTGTACTTGAAATAGCATTCCAGGGTCGTTTCGTATGGCTTCACAATGTAATGTTATTCTATTCAACAATGCATCTCTTGTGTGAATAGGTGTAGCGTAAACAAGGCTTTTTAGATGCCCCCACAGAAAGAAATCCAATGGATTTAAATCCGGAGACCGCGATGGCCATGAATATGGCCCACCTCTACCAATCCATCTATTGTGGAAAATATGGTTCAGATGGTCACGCACAATCAAACTAAAATGAGGAGGAGCGCCATCATGCATGAACCACATATCGCTTCGGGTTTGCAATGGAACATGTTCCAAAAGTCCATTCAAATCGTTCTGAATGAACTCCAAATAACGTTCTCCATTCAATCGGTCCTGTAGAACGAATGGTCCTATAAGATGGTTTCCTATGATACCAGCCCAAACATTCACGTTGAATTTCCGTTGGTGTTTGGTTTGCAATATCCCATGGGGATTTTCTTCGGCCCATATATGGAGATTATGAGAGTTGATAACTCCATCTCTACTGAAACCTGCTTCATCAGTGAATAAAACTCGATTAATAAAAGTCATATCCTCTCTTTGCCTATCCATGAACCAATTGGCATATTCCAGTCGTGCTGGAAAATTTTGAGGTGTCATGGCATGTACCTTCTGGATGTGAAATGGGTGGAGCAGTTGTTCCCTAATTATTCTATGAATAGTGGACTTTGATGTATGGAACTGTTCTGATAGATTTCTGATGCTCATTGAAGGATCATCAGCGACGGCTTCCAAAATATTTTCCTCCAATACAACGGTACGTACAGTCCTAGGAGCGCCCTCACCACCTCGTTTTGGCAAAACTGTACCTACAATAATATCGAAATAAAATAACGTGCTTAAATTAATTATCAATTATTACATACCTGTCTCCCTCAAGCTGCGATCGACACGCTCGAATGTTTCTCTTGACGGTACCGTTCGATTGGGAAAATGCTCGGAATACAGACGACGAGCTTCTGCAGCATTACAAAATGCTCGTCCATAAAATACATGCATATCTGCATATTCATTGAATGTAAACTGTTCGGCCATATCAAAAAAATTCAAAATATCCTATAGAATATTGACAATACAATGATAGTCATATGACAACGCACCACTCAACAAAACAAAATCGCATTCCAGTTTCTCATTTTTTATCAAAACTTTCTAAAAGGTTTTTTTGTCGACATTTGTGAAAGAAATGGAACATAATTATTCCCTGGATATTTTTCAACTGATCATGTGCAGCCGTTTTTGTAGTTCATTCGTTTGCTTTTTATTAGTATAGTAAATATTTTTTCCGATGTGCGTTTTTTCAGCTAAATTTAGATTCGTGTTAAAGAATTTCTCCCATAAAATTATAATTATCAGTGAAACTCCTCAACAGTTTAGCTGTGAAGAAGAATTCGAAACATTCGAATGTTGAGTTTCATGAGATTCAGATAACTGATCAACACGAAACGTGATTATTCCACACGTATTATGTACCTACAAAATATGGAATGAATTCGATATTTCATAGTAGAGTAGCGTGTTAGTTTAAAAACACCACGAATCTACAGAACTTGATATTTCTTTTGAAAAAATATCTGCTATCACAATTGTGACTTAAACTTCCATATAGGTACTGTACTTTTTGTTTACGACTTCATTTTAGCATACTTTGTATTATTCCTGTTATAAATGTTGTTGAATTAACTTTATCATTATTATTTCTGCTTTGATAATTATTCATTTCAAATAATGGTGGACGAGCGGGTTTGATGTCGTCGAGTAGAACTACATTTTTATCAAGACTCGTTGCTCCGATCGACTTTCCACACGAGTACTTTTATTCATAAAATTGTCCAAGTAACCTTATTTTGTTGAAAAATATTGAAAAATAAGTGTCATTTCAAAGTTTTGGGGTGTGGACCATCGGGGTAGTCCGTTCCTGACTTTGTAGCAAAACAACTGACTCCTGCATGGAAGCTCATCGACGGAATTCATTTGTTTAGTCAATTACCAAAATTTGTATGATTTTGAATATTCACTTGAAAAGTTATCAAAGAAAAACATTTTTCATTTTGTAACTTCGAGGGCCCGTAACTTGGTTACGAAGACTTTTAGGAAAAAAAGTTATATGAAGTACTAGTGATATTTTGACCCCATCTATACATTCCCGAGAGGAAAAGAGGAAGTCCAGGGACACCTTGTATATAGTATAATGTAAATGAAAGGAATATCAGTTTGAAAGAATCATCGTGGGTGCACAATGTCTAAAACAATCGATAAATTTGGCAGAAAAAGAAAATGGGGTGGTAATGTCATCCGAGGTCCACCCGGCAATGGATTCAAATTAACAAAAGATGGTCATTATGACATGCAAAGAAAAATATTGAAAAATACTAGCGAACCAATTGACAAGAGTGATTGTGTAACTGTATCATATCTTGAGGGGGAAATTATTGGAGCAAAGGAGGTCATACTTCTAGCCCTACAAGCTGCAATACAATCCACAATAGGTAATATTGCTCGCGATGCACGTCAAGCATTCGATGATAAAATTGCAGAGGCTCGGATAACTTTCACTCGTAAATTTGACAAACTTACAAGTGATGTAGAGATAAAAATGTCTGGCATAACAGCGTCTACAATGAGAAAATATGATGCTATGTCTAACATAACAGCGACTACAATGAAAAAATATGATGTACTGGAACAGAGAGTTGAAGTTTTGGAGAAAAAACATAAAGGCAGGTCATCAGATGGACTGGGATATCCAGGACTGGACATTAATCCAAATGTTAGAATAATAGAACCAAAACCAACAGATGACGTATTAATTGAACGGGCATGGTGAATACATTCCGCGCGCGAATTAGGTTAGGTTAGATTAGGGTAGGTTAGGTTAGTTCTGGAGAAACGTTAGGTTAGGTTAGAGAAACGTTAGGTTAGGTTAGGGTAGGTTAGATTAGGATAGGTTAGGTTAGTCCTGGAGAAACGTTAGGTTAGGTAAGGTTAGAGAAACATTACGTTAGGTTAGGGAACATGGTGAATGCATACCGCGCGCGTTTCCCCCTCCCCCACCACCTCACCCGCCTGCCCCACTGCCCGCCCACCATCAAACGCCCGGGGCGCCGAAAAGAGACTAACTGTCTCGCGGGAGCACGAGCGTAGCGAGCGCGACCGCGAGCAGTTTTGAAAACGATGGAAACAGAGAAACGATCCACCCTCTGAGTCCCACCCCTTATCCTCAAGGCTCCACCCATCGCCCCACCCTCAACTCCCAACAGTCACGCATGCACGCCCCCACCCCCATTGCGCGTGCGCGCCCCCGCCACTTTCCCACCACTCGCGCATGCATGCCTATACCCCGAGGAGAGCACTCTTCAACATTCAGTTCGACAGTTCAAGTCATCGAGTCAACACTCCAGTCTAGTCCAGTCCAGTCCAGTCAACAAGCAGAATTTTGAGTAAGTTAACAATGTTATTTCTTTTTTTTATATCAACTAACTTTGTATTATTTTACATTTTCAGAATGGCATCCAACACCCAGGAGTTAAACAATGCCCTGGCATCCATCATGCCTGTGAACGAGCAGGAGAAGGCAGCCACTTCGAGAGTTAGGGTCCGATCTCTCAGCCCTGACTTATTCGAGGAAGAGGAGGAAGTCAGGGTTGTGAAGAAGGTTTGTCAACGACCTGCAGCGAGGCTTGGTCCTATTGAGAAGTACCGAGCTACTTGCAATAGGACTAATCCTTATACAGGTAGTTGGTCGACCGCTCGTAAGAGCTTAAGGCCCTCCACACCACCGGCAGCAGCAGCAACAGTCGAAACACTGGCCGCAGCAGTGGAAACACCGAGGGCGCCTTCTCCGGAGTGTATCATATTGACCCCGTTGGGGATGCCGCTAACACCGCTGCCAGCAACACCGGCGAATCCTGAAGTGTTGGTGCCACAAGTGCCACAAGTGCGACAGCCCATCGAAGAGGATAGTGAAAGGTTGAAAACTTTCCTGCAGAGGTGTAGGAAAGCAGAACGAGCTTCCCGATCTAGCGAGGCCGCGTTGGTTACCATGACCCGGCAAATGGCTGAAATGGATAACCGACGGAGGGAGCTCCAAAAGGAAATAGCCGAAATAGATCGGAATTATGCATCTCTGCAGGAAAGGTGTAAAGCATAGACCTCTTCGATAGAGCTGTATAAAAATTATCAACAATTATGGACACTTTTTTCGTAGATTAAGGGTAAATATAAGATTAGTTTTAGGTTAGTTAAGAATATTTAATTATGGTAGTTTTAAGTTTATATTTGTAATTTCAGGAACCAAAAAAATAAATAAAATAAAATAAAAAAGTAGTGAAATAAAGGGTGTACATTGTTTTGGTTTGGTACACATTGAACAATGCGATGGTTGGAGCATTTTTCTTCACTTCGTCTTATTATTATTTTCATTTTTTATTTCAATTCCAAATTCTTCCAAATTTTTTATTTCAATTCCAAATTCTTCTAGACAAATACCTCACATCAATTTTATCTCTTGGGAAGAAAATTAAAAAAGAAAAGACATATTTCATAATGAAATCAACAAGTATATATATATCATTTGTATTTTATCCATTCAAGTATCTCTTTCATTGAATATGTCTTATGACACTTTGCAATTCACCCCACTCAATCCCCACTCCTCGCCCACTCCCTCTCAAAAGAATAAAAGTAGGAATCATCTGATGAAACATTCAGTAGATCAGCTAGCTTCGAGATGGAACCTGATTCAACTATCCAACCATATAGCTACCGGGGTATCAGTTTAATTACTGGGAGAACTACCAGGAAGGGTTTGTTACTTCCACCACGTCACCTCACTCGCTTGAGCCCGACTTCCCGGATCATGATTACAGGGTGCAAGTGTTACACGTCACCGGGACCGACCAACCAGACCTTTCGGACAGTGAGTACCCGGATCCTTCCCAGTCGGCTGAGGATCATCATGAGTTCTGGAACTGGTACAGGGATGACGAGCTCGATGAGTGGGGCGACTCCTACGAGTCCGATAAGTCCGATGAGGAAGATCCTCCTGACCCGCCTATCCTCATTGAGGATAGTCCTCCACCATCTCCTATCCTAATAGAGTAATTCCGTTACCCCTAATCAACCCCCCTAATCAATCCCTAATCCTTTCCTAGGAGTACACATACTGTTGGTTGGTGTACACAAGACACTGCGAGGTTGGGGCAAGGTCTCTCCCTCTCCCTTTTCCTTATTAGTTTTACAACACTGCATAGCCCCCACCTATCCTCACCTATATTTGAATAGTATAAATGTAGGAGTTCCTCAATCTAATATTCAGTTGAGTAGTTATCGCCAGCATGTCGACAACTCAGGAACCTGATTCCACAACCGGACCCCAGTTGGAACCCGAGTCGATACCTAGAGATCCCAACTTCGAAGACAACGACAATGATTCGGATGTGGACATGGACATGGACGTGGATTCCACAACAGAACCACATAGATGTCCTTCAACGTTGGAGAACTTCGATTCCCGAATTCAAGTGCTTCATGTTACAAGCACTGATGGTAGGGAAAGGGAGTCAGACTTGGAGTATCCAGAGCCTAATATGGCCCCTGATTCAGTAGCTGCTGAAATTTGGTCAGAAAGGCGAGCTCTCATGCACAATTGGGAAATATTGAATTCTGATGACGACTTGTAATCGTTTCCTTGTTTCTCTCTCTCTCTCTCTCTCCCACCCTTAATCCTTTCCTTCCTCGGAGTACACACTTTTTTTTGGTGGTGTACACGAGACACTGCGTGGTTGGGGCAGTGTCTTTTCCCTCTCCCTTATTATTAGTTTTTTTCTCAATTATCACTCAGAGTTCCATGAAGATTGTCATTCTTGTTGCTTTCGAATTCCAAACACTAAATTGTTTTACATTTACACTTTACCCCTCCAGTTTTTTTGATATAAATATAGCATCAATCCCAGTTCTACATCATTCTTTCACAATGTCGAGTGCTGATTCCACTACCGAACCGATGAGTGTACCAGAGTATTCTATATCAAGTACAGGACCCATCCAGGTACATGAAATAGATTCAACACTTACTCATTTCAACACAAGCTTCGCAGAATTCCTGCAACGCATCTATGATCTTCCTGATAATTTCCCAGAACGCGTAGAAGAACGTATGCAAGAGGAAGTAGATTTAGAGTTAGACGATCGAGAGAATAACGAGCTACACGATCATGCGGATGATATAATTAGTATATCATCTGATTCAGATGAATATGAGGACGACATCATCAGTATATCATCAGATACAGATGATTCAGATGATGATACCATCATCATTGTTTCTGATGATGAGGAGCGCTAGTCCATACCACTGTATGGATTAATAGGAAAAAACAGCCCTTTTCAGGGCTACAATTAAAGACAACAAACAACCATTTTCAGAGCTATCATTATACTTTCAAACAGAAATAGATTAACATTATAGTCAAAACTTGTGTGAAAGTATCATCATCCCACTCTGTAGTACTTATCATTATATTCATATATATATATATATATATATATATATATATATTATATATATATATATATATATATGATTGATAGATTCCCAACTTTGACTTTTCAGTCAAAGAAGTACTCATCTCATAACGAAATCCTAACTTCGACTTTTTCAGTCAAAGTAGTCATTTGTCACATAATCTGTGAATTCTACTGTTTGTGTGAATTATGTAGCCCTGAAAAGGGCTGTTGTTTTTTTTTGACCAGTAGGTCCACGGTTATTGTGCCACAGATTTGACATTGTTACATATAATGCATGTCGACACTCGGGTGAAGTTTGTTAGGGGCCTCTCGCAAGGATCACACCAATTCTGCCCCATTTCCATAATAGAGACGGTGTTGTGGGTGTTGACATGATGATACCACCCTCCATTGTTATTTCTATGTGAATAAAAACGAAAGCAGCACCAACATAGTTTCTTGTTACCACCATCGATTGTGCTGATCAACACGTATGCATCCATTGCACAATATAAGTCCAATGGATCTTTTAATGTCTCACTGACATTGAGCATTCGCATACCGATCCTCAAAGCACCATCACCTTCAGATGAATCAGCTACAATCCCTTCATCGTCTTCTTCTCCATCCACAACCCCTTCAAACTCCACCACGTCATCATCTTCATTGGCCTCAATTTTCAACTCCATCTATCACGTCTTCATCGACTCCAATATCTTCTTCAACTATTTCTTTCTCTAGTGGAATGTTGACATCCTCATCAAATGACTCGTCTATCCAATTATTTTCATCAATAGCAGATATGTTATTTAATGCAGCAGCTATTTTTTCAGAATTCATCTTGTTGTTTGCTCACAGTTGTAGAGTGAATGAATGAACTTCAGGATGGTAAGTCGACTTATATGATTGAATAGGAAGTGGAAGTGGTACGACTCCCACCTACCACTTGACTCGTTTTGAGTGGGAGAGAAGGATAAGTTTCCCCACTATACTTTCACATGATGTTAATTTGTATAAATAGAGAATGTCCGTGTAAGAAAGAGCAGTCAGAGTTTCTATAAGTCATCTCTTATTATTTCTAATCGAATTAGTAAAATGCCGTTTCCAAAAGAGTGGGATGAAAAACCAAAAGTGTGTGTCTACCCAATGATGATAGTGGAAGCTATTGTGTGCTACTTTTGCCAAATAAGTAGACCCAAGGAAACAATTAATCCTTGCACTGGTATGTGCAATGATTGTGTGTCGCGGATTCAGCTGTCACCTCCATCTCATCCACCGAAGCGGCCAAAAATAGAATATCGTCAGCAACAGTTACAGTGCCTGAAGTGTTCCAAACCTATAATATCCAATAATATGGGTATTTGTAGAAATATTTGTGCTACCTGTGCTGCTATTCCAGCTCCGCTGTTACGTTGTTTGCGTTGTGATACATACACAACGAATTGTTGGAATCATGTATGCACTTCATCTTGGGATCTGTGTGAGAAGGTTGGTCAACTCTATCCCAATAGAAGAATTCATTTCCTTCAATGTTGCTGTCTGACACATGATCAACAAATATTGAGGAGAAGAATCAAAGAACATTCTGAAAAGACAGAGACACATTAACACTTTTATTTTTTTGTTTTATTAATGTCATTTTCTTCTGTTATTAATAAATATATTATTTTGAATCTATTTGTGTTATTTTCTCACATTATGAAATGCATGCAACAAAGTGTTCCTCTTGAATGACAAAGATCGTCACATGCGTGAACAGTTTAGTGAAAGAGCGCATGTGCTAGTCAATGAAAGAGTGGGCTAGTTGATGGAAGAGTGCATGCAAGAGCGCATGTGCTAGTCAATGAAAGAGTGGGCTAGTTGATGGAAGAGCGCATGCGTTAGTTTATTTTCTTCTATAAAAGGTGAAGTATCAGTAACATCATCACCTTTCCTATTCACATTCTATTGCTATCACATATCATTCCTCAGACCTAAATAATCATTACCATGAGCTCTAAGCCGTTGTTGATTGCTGAAGATGGTTCACCGTTGTTGATATCGACACTGATTTTGAAAATATTCCAGTATTACATTTATCGAGTCAAGATTCGATGAATGATTTTGATATTAACGATTTTGTCAACTTCGCAAATGTGCCGGAACCAAATGAGCAAATTGTTATTGAAAATCCAATCGTTTCGCAATCATCACCACTCAAACACCCTTCATCTACCCTTCCTCTTGGTGTTGATAAGAAATCTAGAACAATCAAGAGGAAGGTTACTAATGCATCTTCATCGATTGTCACTGACTTCAGAGAAAAGAAACAATCGAAAAGTGTTGTGCGAGAGAAAAAACCCACAACGAAAAGTGACAGATCGAAGAGGAAGCCAAAAGGTTCACCTAAAGAAATGAAGGGTGATTTGAAAGCTGAATCGCTATCTTCTTTCAGTCCTCTATATCGGTTTGGAGAAATGAAAGAGAAAGCAAAATGCCGCCTTGTGAAGGCGCAGATGGCTATTGCTGAACTTGAAAAGAGTGAGCAGGCTATTAATGCTAATAAGGAAACTCTTCAAGCATTAGATGCTAAGATTGCATTAGCGAAGGTTGAATTGGCTAAAATGTGTACGGATGCAGATGAACTCCTTTCAAAAATTGTCAAATATAATCAATTCAATCAACGTTCGAGAATGCAAGCTCAGGCAGAGCTTGAGGAGTCGACTCAACTTTATGAGACGGCATTATCAGTGAGAGATAATTGGCGAAAAGAGTTGGAGAGTGCATTTCAAAGTGACGGCGATTAGTTTTGGGAATGACAATGTGTTTTCAATATTGTGAGTTGAAAAATATAAGCGAGAATGGAGTATACAATTAATTGGTATACACAGAACGTTGCGAATGGCTGGGGCAACGTTTACCGCTGCAATATTTTTCAATTCGCATACTTATAATTGAAATGAAAACAATAATGAACTTCAACATCACTTTATTAATAAATACAATAGTAGATACATTCAAACCATATTTGATTCATCAATCCAAGAATTTTGTTCACTAGGAAGGCCTAACCACTTTACATATACTTTATTCTTTCTTTTCTTCAACACCTTCTCAATCAGATATACGTCAGGATTTTTGGTCCGTAATAACTCTTCTTCGTAAAAACATCCTCTAATAGGTTGTTCATTCATATCTTCAAGATTATAGGTTGTGGGGGTGGTTTTATTAATTTTAACAATCTTGAAGAGCTCCGTGGTAAATTTTGCAGTGTAAGACTTTTCAAAAATATTTTTGTACTTGCTTATACGTACAATATCATTCAATTGGAATTTGGGTTTACTTTGATTTCCTCCAATTCCTTTGATACCTTTGAATTTCAATTTTGTTGTTGAATCAACATTGATGGGTGCCATACCTATTGTACGATGAACTTTATTGTTATATCTACTAGTTATAGTTGGAAGAATATCAAGCCATTTGTGGTGACCTCTCATCGAAAATTCCTTGTAGAGCCATGCCTTTATTGTACGAATCACTCTTTCTGCTATAGCCGCCTTCTTTGTTCTAAATGTTGAATAATGATTGATATTATAGTCTCGCATGAGAGATGAGAAGCTTCTATTAAAAAAATTCTTTCCCTTGATCGCTTTGTATATGTTTGGGGGAAAATTTGGCTTCCTTTAGTACATGTTTCATTGCATTAGTTATTGTACTACCTGTTTTATCTTTGACTGCTACAGTCCACAAATATTTTGAGTAACAATCAATCACTACAAGTATATATCGGTATCCTTTATTACTTTTTGCATAAGGTTGTAGTTCAGCTAGATCTATTTGCCATAGATCTGCAAAACCTTTGATGGTGGTTATTCTCCTACGAAAATTACGTATTGCAGGTCTATGTAATTCATTAACAACTTGTCGTTTGACATCACTTATTTCATTATTCATTCTATTTCAAGAATGATTAAAGGGAAAAGTTGATAATGTTACTGCATTGAATGATGATATGATAGTGATCATTACTTATGGATATATCAATATATTATACCTTCTTCACGCATTTCTTCAATTATTGTCAAATATAGGAAATGAACATGAAATAATTCAGATTCATTTAATTACATACATGAATTGAAAGATGTTCCAACCTCACTTCAATATTTTAACACAAGAACACACACAAGAATTCCATCTTTTAATATTTCAAGTTCATAGACATCGAAATTGATCCGATCACAGGATATGGAATATAAAACAATCTCCAAATACGCAAACTTGGCACAGATTGCATGCTGTGCATTTTACCTCAGTACAGTGACCGGATCAAAGTCGCAATGTCAGCGTATAATTCTTTATAAATATTGAGGAAGGTCAAGATCATGGATCATAGTTAACAGACAACAGACAGTATTCAGTATTCATTTGAGTATCGATTAATCATCAGCAATGCAGCACACTTCCTTCTCTTCGATCCTGCTGGGTGGCAGTATAATGTAAGTTTTTGATTGTTTTAATGTATTATTTTTATTTACATTTGCGTGTGAGTTTATTTTTTCTGTTTCTTCACAATAAATATTTAATCAAGTTTCAAATGAGTTCTTTAATTATTTTGGATGAATGAATGAATGGGTGAAACAGCAAATGAAAATCCTCTCTTTAATAGCCAAGCGAGTACTGAGTTGCGACATTATTGAAATCATTTCATTGTCATGTCCAGTATGCCCAGCTGACTTTGAAGCTACCAATAGTCGTAGGCGAGCAACTAACTCTTTCGGTGAATTCCAGTACACATAATTCACAGGTTTAGAATTATATGTTTTCTCCATTTTCTTTCGTTTGAGTGCTCCATCAATTTTACTTCTACTTCTTATCGGATATTGTCGTGAGTCTAATAGAGGTTTGATAACTTCAACGAAATTTTTTAGAATTTGTGTTTTTAAAACCATTCTTCAGATGATATTGTTTATATGGAGCATTCGTTATTTTCAATATTTTGAAATATACTTGACGAGTTTCTTCATTATCAATATCTTGCGGATTCTTCAAAACGATCATATCATACAAGTCTGGACTACCTGCGCATTCATATTTTTTCACTTTATCAGCATCCCAAACTGAAATGTTTCCATCTTTGAAATGTACCACTAGACTTCCCATTTTCAGCTTTTGTGTTATAGGATCCATACGTACACCAAATGTTCCATCATATGCTGGATTTCTAGATTTTACAGTATTCAAATGTTTCGCCAAAACATCATCACGACTTTCATTCATATTAGGTGAGGAGTCATGATCCGAGGAATCGATGTGGGACGATGATGGTGTTTCGAATAGAGTTGTTCTCATATCGTCTTGAAGTGTGCTCGTGTCACTACTCACAGATGATACACTACCAAAAGATTGTTTTCTTCCTATCGGAGTACTCATGGGATAATTTGAAGTAGATTGAACATTTTCATGGTTTGACGATAACATTGATGATTTCGAAGTAGCGTTTGATGATAAAACACTCAACGGTTTCGTTATGGGCTCATACAATTTTTCTAGTGTCGTACGATTTTCAGTATTATCATTCTTGATAGAGTTGAATTTCTGCCTGACAGCTTCTGTTGTCTCTACTATTTGACGTTTCAAATTCATTTCACTGTTTTTATTTTCAGAATCATTTTTCGTATTCATAATGCTCTTTTTGAATTATAGCTCAATTCGCTGATGAAGTGAATTTTTCTGTCCTTATCAATGACTAGAAATCCATATTGGTCCTCTCAGCATTTAACACACATCAATTGGAATTGTTTGAATGTTACATCGGGTGAAACATGATCTAAATAAATGTGGTATAAATTCGTCTCATCTTGTTTGAACATTATAATGGAATTGGTATTGTCACGCACTAATTGTTTGGGTACCCGTGAATATGTCTGTGCTAGATAAAAACAATCAACATCCTTATGACGTCCCATATAGAAATATGATCTAATAATATCCTGCTTTTCACATATCACATCATCAAAAATGAAAACAGAATTAGGCTTAGCGTCGGAGGGTTCCACTATTTGTGCATTATTGCTGAATGTATAAAAACCTAATCTTTTTATAGGTTCCAAAACATTTCGCAAGTACTAATATTAAGGTTGATTGAGTGATTTCGAATAGAGATACACATTTCTAAATCTCAGTCCTTGTGGATGTGTTAATAGTGATATCATTGCATTCGTCTTTCCACAATTTGAAGGTCCTATAATTAATCCTCGAACTGATGATGGGATGATGGAAGTAGTGGACCATGCCTGAATACCCTTTGTCCATTCAATCCACACCCAAATTTCTCATCTAGATTATCTACAGCAAACTTTTCTTTCTGTTTTACAATGCGCATCGTGCCGTGGTTGAAGACTATATAAATGTTATTAGCTTATTCATTTCAATGTGTACCATCAAACGATACGGACGTATTGAAAGTGATCGTAAAATTAAAAGAGGTTGTGGTTTTGTTAATGATTTAATAAACAAACTTCCTTTCGAATTACATCTACCCGGAGGATATCAATACTGGGAACAATCGATGACGAATAGTGGATTCTCTCTAAATTGTCCAATGTCCATCAGAGGTTCACTCATATCTTTATCATAATAACTTCGTTGGAAACTCTCAAAAGCATAATAAGCAGGAGCATCAAGTTTTTTATCGAAATTCAAATTCCAACGCTCATATGGATAAACTTCAGAATTCAAGTATACTCGAATACTATTGATATCAGCAGTTGTAAATTTTGTAATATCCTGTGTTCTATCTTCAGATGTGGTAGTACTTTGGAATGCGATGATAACAAAACGAGGAGTTTCCAGGGCGTTAGTTGTTTTGATGGCCCATATGTCTGAAGAAGTCCCACGTGATGATGGTAGTTCATAGAGGTCACACATGCGATAAGCCAACTTGATTTTGGCATTCAGACCGCTTTTGTTTATTCTACTCAAAAGTTTGAGCTTATGTTTATCATCTGGTACAATTTTTTTTTTTTTCCATTCGATTTTATTTATTTCCAAATCAGCATCAACCTCACCTATATATGAGTTTTTGAATGATCGGGCGATAATCAAAATCAATTCCTGTTTAGCATTCAAGATACTTTTGTTGTAATCTTCAGCAAAACTTATCAAATATTTCAGTGGTAGTTTTCCACCAAAAACATGACTGTTTGTATCCAAGATATCTTGTTTCAATTGTGAAAGTCCCCAGCCATATGTCAATAATGTGTTAGCATGTGATTGTCCAAATGATATCATGGTTTTCATTGTAGATATTATCCCAGGTTTTCTAACAACAGCTACTTGTTCACCACCCATTTCGTAACGAATTATATCAAAGAGAAATGCAATTGCATTATTCGAGATATAGCATGTTTTCGCTACATCTTTAGGGGTGAATTTACCTTCTATGTAAATGAAGCTCTCGACAATATCTAGTATAACATCTTGATTATTGATTGCAATTCTAATTTCATCCGAATTCCTGAATAGCGGTGATCCGTAGGGCTTATATGTGTGCTTATGTAAACTTATGAGAGAATGATCGAGCACTGGTTCATCGAATATATTCAACTTTTCACTGTTTGTTTCGAGCACCATTGTTATTTTCTCACTTTCAATCCAATCGATTTAAAAAATTTAAGATCACTCACAGACAGAGCGTTATGTGCTAACTGTTTAGCATACACTTGTGGAATGAGCTTCTTTTTATGCACACTTTTCTTTTTATGCACACTTTTCTTTTTGATAGTACAGCTCGTTTTGGTTTGGGATTGTTCAATACGATTTTGTCTATTGTAAATGAAACCCATAACAATAGTTATTCGATTTTCTTCAATTCCAAAATAATGAAAATCTCTTCTTCACTTCCAAAATCGATAAGGTTATTTTTTTCATCCAAAATACGCACTGTAATGTTGTGAATCAATTGACGACCTTCTGGACTGACAGGCATATATATAATACTGTGTGGTTCTTTAGTAAGATTGTATCCAGGTTCAACATCAATATCGAATGAGAAAAGAATGTGGGATTCTTCACCATTTATATATGAACCAGATATTATATTGCAATCTAGATAGATAGATGTAGATAGAAAATATCATCTGCAACGATATCATTTGGTTTTTTATCATGAAACAATCTGAACATGATATGTTTCTGTATGACGGCATTGATCTCTTCTATTTCGTAAGCACCACATGGAATTTCAATTGTAAACTTTTGGGGTTTCGATGAGTTGTTGTTACTGAATCTAAAACTCACTAAATTATTAGCTTCAGCTATATTATTGATTGTATTGCATCCATAGAATCCCAAAAGTCCTAATCCATAACGACTGTTCCTATCCAATTCAATTGGTGGAAAAAAATCCGCACTCAAGACACTTGTCCCGACAGCTTGTAGCTCGAACTTTCGTGACATGACTGATGAATATTTTGAAACACATTTCAATTTATTATTGTACACAGCAACAGCACATTTGAGACAATTTACACTTTTTGGAAGGTGTTATATTGTAATAAGTATCATTTTTATCGTTACAAATATTCACATTCTCTATATTACAAATACAACACATAGATTTTCGAGGTATAGGACCATCATTAACATCCGAATGTGAATTTTGATCAGGGTGGTGTTCATAACAATATCTATGTTTCATTATATCGATGTCATCTTGTAGATTGTAACGGTTCAAAATACATTTAATTATTTTTTTATTCGGTTTCAGTTTTACTTTATTTTAGGTATTCATTGGAATCGTAGCCACAGTTCATTTAGCTCGGATGTTAAATGGGTTGCATATTCTTGGTGGACAGATCCATATTCATAAAGAATCACGGGTTGCCGCAGTACAATTTATTTATCAGTTCTCGGTATGGAGAAGAAAAAAAAAGCTTTCTTTTTTCTACAAGAGATAAAATTAAAACAGGTCGGATTTTGCGAAGTAGCAGTGCTGATGTGTAGGAATTTTTCTGTCGTGTTTCAAATTGAAAATTCTCACAAAATTGTGGATTACTGCACTTCTGCTTTCAAGCAACTAATTGCTTATCGTTTCGTCACTTTATTGTGACCTCAGTGAATAGTTTGCTCTTCGTTACGAAGGATTTACGTAAGCCGATAACAACGTCATCAATCGATACTACCCTCAACCAACCAAAGAGGTAAGGGAAAATTAGAAAGCTGGTAAGGCTAAAGATAATTATAACGGGGAATATTTTTTTTAGGGTTTTAGTTCTATTCTTAGTCTTAGTCTTCGTCCTGGTCCTGGTATCCATGACCCTAGGTTTTACCGTGACCATTCCGTGACCATCCGATTATCGGGTTTCAATTGGGCTCCCAAACGATTATTTCTTCAATATTCCCTAACCGGCCGTTCCATATCTGAGACCGCCTGGAGAAATTGCAACCCACGTGCGAATTATTTGAACGTTCGAGTTCCGTAACGACGATTTCGAGTTGGAGGGCTGTGCCTACTATTCCGTGTGCCGTTGGACAGTGGAACCATCCTCGACATCAAATTATTCAGATAAGCTGCATGATTTTATTAGATTTCTCTTTCCGTTGGAAAGCAAATATTTAGTATATATTCAAAATATCAAAAGTGTACACTCAACGTGATCACGTAGAGGTAACAACAGTTGGTAAAATTTGAGTTATTTCTGTCTAAACAAGATTCTGAAGAAAAGTGTTTGGGGACCAGTAATATAATCTTGTTCAGTTTGTTCCACGAAATTGGTCTATATTCATTTCGTAAAATTTAGAGATACAAATAATAAGAAGAGATCTTTACAGTTATTTAACTTAGGTTGGCTCTGGGAAACAGAACCATAACTAGCTAGTGGAAGTCTCCCAACTTAGACTCGCTCATTTTCTTTTGAAGTTGGTGGCGCCCTATATATATATATTTAATTTTTTTTCTATCCGGTATAGAGAGTGTTTGAGTTCAACCCACCCTATACCCGACTGAGCTGCCGTGCAATCTTTTGCGCGTGCCTCTTGAGCGTCTGTTACCGAGCCCTTCAGAAATTAGTTAACCTGTTAAGAAATAACTAAGAACCATAAGTTCTTTCTTTTTTTTTTGTTATTTTCGTTTTGTTTTGTTGGCACGTGGCAAATTTGGCGCCCAACGTTTTTTTTTTAGTAGTCATTTATGTGCCCAGCGATAAACGCCTTTTAATTTTTTTTTATGTTGATGAGTGGTTCAAAACTGTTACGGTCACATTTTTATTTTTAGTTGGATTGCCAACGGTCCCCTGAGGTCTATAATTGAGGTGCGCTTTGCAATAATTTTTTTTTGTTTGTTAGATATAATATACTTTAGATAGGTTAACAAATTTCAACTTTGATTTTGGGAATTTTCGCACGATTTCCATCGGCGTTTTTCCCCTCCGTTTGCTATATTTTGAAACCGGACTTGATCACTAAGTAAGATTTAACAATTTTTTTTCTCTTCCATCTCGACTTCAAAATGGAAGGAAAAGTTGAAATTAATCGACTTGATAAGGATGAATTACTCTACGAACTTGCTATTAGAGGTGTTACAGATAAAACTACGGTAGATTCCATGAGAAAGTGCTTACGAGGGTATCTTAAACTAGAGAAAACAAATCCAAATCTTGTTTTACCGGAATATCCCTATTCATTTGTTGAGGATTCGGACTATATTTCTCGTAAACTCATAGAATTGAATACTGCGGTGAATGATTTTGCAGATTTTCAAACAAGTAGTTCTTTTTTGAAACTTAATACTACACTTTTGCATACATTCAATCGGGCTGAACGTATGACGGTCAGCTCTAATGAAGAAAAGGTCCACAAATCAAAATTCTTAGTAGAATTAGTGACTTTACAATCTAAACTGAAAGCTCGCGCTCGTAAGTTTAAAAAAATTTCTCAACAGGGTGGGTCACCAATAGGTTTGAGCGCTCTCGTGTTGTCGTCTGCCAGTGGTAGTTCGGAAAGCGAAACATCCAGTGATGATGAAAATCCAATTCGGTTACCAGCTCTGAATTCTACTGTACAGATTCCGCCAGTTGTGGCCTCCTCAGCTTCTGTACCGGTTTCTAAATGGAGTTTTACTAAGTTTGATGGGGATAATTCTAAAATATCCCTTAGTGCTTTTTTAGAAAATATAGAAGAAATGTGTTTTTCACGAAACGTGTCGAAAGTTCAATTATTTAATTCAGCTAGTGACTTATTCACTGGAAAAGCCCAGATTTGGCATAGATCAATTCGTAATCGAGTTTCGTCGTGGTCAGACTTAGTTTCCGAACTTAGATCGCAATTTCAGCCAGCAAATTTCAATGAGAAATTGTTGGAAGAAATCAAACAAAGAACTCAAGGATCTCGAGAAAATATTGGGATGTACATTGCGGTAATGACGAATATGTTTAATAGACTCACAGTAACAGTTAGCGAGTCCGTTCGATTAAAGATTTTGCTACAAAATATTTCGCCTTTTTATCAAAGTCAACTAGGTCTTGTGAGAGTCGACTCTGTTAATCAATTACTGGAAATTGGTAGACAATTAGAAGCGCGTAAAGAATCTATTGAATCGTTCGCGCCTCCACCTAGCAATCGGAAAAATTTAATGGAACCGGATCTTGCTTACGTTTATGCTAATTCGGAAATACCGTCTACTTCTCGGGACGAGTGTAACGTTCATGCTGTCTTTGTTTGTTGGAATTGTAAATTGTCAGGACATAGAGCTAGGGATTGTAAATCGGTTGAAAAAAGTAAATACTGTTTTCGATGTGGTACTCCTAACCATACTGTTCGTACTTGTCCTAAATGTAGTAAAATCTCGGGAAACGGCCAAGGGGGTCGGTAAACGACCGTAAGTCGATCTCCTCTTTACAGACGGTCACCAGATCTCACAGTACTCCTTTAGAATTTGAAAAACGCGCAATCTTAGATTATATTTTATCACACGTTCGAAATGATGAGCGGCCATATCTCAATGTGTCTATCTTAGGTGTTGACATATTAGGTCTTTTAGATTCAGGTGCATCCCATACTATAATAGGGGGTCCTGGATGGGACATATTGAGTAGACTCAGTTTGTCTTTAGATGTAAATAATGTGGTGTCATGTACTGTCGCGAATGGTAATGAATGTTTAAGTTTAGGAACCGTATATTTACCAATTAGGGTAGAAAATAAAATTGAATTGATTAAAGCTTTAGTTATACCGTCATTGCCTCACAAATTGATTTTAGGTGTCGATTTTTGGAAACAAATAGGGTTAATTTCAAATTTACGTCGAGATGAGTGGGTTTTTAGCGATAAAATGGATGTTGAGGTAAATTCGGTTGCTCTAAATTCTCGCAGTGATTTATCCAGTAGGCAGTCGAAAGTTTTAAATGAATTCATCGAGAAAGTGTTCTTGGAAATGGGTGACAAGCTCGGGTGTACTAGTTTAATTCAACATGAAATTCGTACTAATGCCTCTCCGTTGAAACAGCGATATTATCCCGTTTCGCCTTACATGCAAGCACATATTGATCGGGAATTGAAAAAATTATTAGATGAAAATATTGTCGAACCATCTGTTAGTCCGTGGGCTTCTCCGATCCTTCTCGTCAAAAAGAAGGATAACAGCTATCGTTTTTGTGTGGACTATCGAAAATTAAATCAAGTTACCGAAAAAGATGCATATCCACTACCGTACATTTCCGCTACCTTGGACAAATTAAGAGATGCTCGATATCTATCTTCATTAGATATCAAATCTGCCTATTTTCAAGTTCCTCTTACTGAAGCCTCTAAGCCATTGACTGCTTTCACTGTTCCGAATCGTGGTTTGTATCAATTCCGCAGACTTCCCATGGGGTTAGCCAATTCTCCCGCTACTTTTCAAAGGTTGATAGACCGAGTTTTAGGTCCAGATCTCGAACCACATTGTTTTGTATATCTAGACGATATTATCATTATTACTCAAACCTTCGAAAAACACATGGAAATTCTAAGAGAAGTATTTGTTCGTTTGAAAAAAGCAAATTTGACTGTAGCTAAAGAAAAATGTCACTTCTGTAGACCTGAACTTTTATATCTTGGTTACGTTATCGATTCAAAGGGTTTACGGGTAGACGCCGAGAAAGTTAAAGCTATCATTAATCTGCCAGTCCCAAAAAGTGTTTCAGAAGTCCGCCGTGTTCTGGGATTAGCCTCCTGGTATAGGCGTTTTGTGCCCAATTTTTCTACCTTAGTCGCCCCTATCTCATCTTTATTGAAAAAGAACAAATCTTTTGTGTGGTCTGATGAATGCGATTGTGCATTTCAAAAACTCAAAGAACATTTGATCAGTGCTCCAATTCTATCATGCCCAGATTTCAGTTTACCATTCATTATTCAAACAGATGCATCCGGATTTGGTCTTGGAGCCGTTTTAAGTCAGATGCATCCGGATGGTGAGAAGGCTATTTGTTACCTGTCGCGATCATTAACTCGTCTTGAAAGAACATATACCACCACAGAACGAGAATGTTTGGCAGTTCTTTGGGCCATCGAAAAGTTAAGGCCATATGTGGAAGGTTCTAGATTCACTGTCATTACGGACCACAGTAGCTTGGTTTGGTTAAACAAGCTTCAAACTCCTTCAGGTAGACTTGCTCGATGGGCCATAAAGTTGCAACAATATGACTATGAAATAATTCATAGAAAAGGTAAGGAAAATATAGTACCAGATACGTTATCTCGTGCTGTTCCTGTGCTGGATATTCTCTCCACTGACCCTGCCCCGAATGTGAATTCGAATTCTGAAATGTCTTCGGATACCGTGGATCAATGGTATAAAAATCTCATAAGTAAAGTTATCAAGTCACCCCACAAATTTCCTTCATGGCGTGTTACGCAAAACCATCTGTATAAGCACGTTACTCCCTTACATCCCGCGTTAGCTCAGGAAGAAGATTATTGGAGGGAGGTCGTACCTAAACCTCAACGTCGTCCTTTAATAGCGAAAGTTCATGAAGAACTTTGTCATGTAGGTGTTTACAAAACTTTTAATAAGTTATCAAAAAATTATTATTGGCCAAAAATGCGCGCCGATGTAGCTGCTTTTATACGACGTTGTCGCACTTGTTATGCAGTCAAGCCAAAGCAAAAAGCGCCTGCTGGTTTGATGTTAAGCTCTCAGTTAAGTATTTCGTGTCCCTTTGAACTAATCAGT
Organism: Leptinotarsa decemlineata; assembly: GCF_025532065.1. Classification (NCBI taxonomy): domain Eukaryota; kingdom Metazoa; phylum Arthropoda; class Insecta; order Coleoptera; family Chrysomelidae; genus Leptinotarsa; species Leptinotarsa decemlineata. The sequence continues at coordinate 2,688,545 of NW_027412528.1, read as the reverse complement.
GCCGATTTAATTGGTCCGTTACCACGTTCCAAATCAGGTTTTCAATATATTTTTGTAGTTGCTTGTTGCTTCAGTAAATTTCCTCTTCTTTTTCCGTTGCGTAAAGCCACTGCATCTGAAGTTACAAAAATTATGGAAAATCAAATCTTTATGGTTTTCGGTTGCCCCAACTCAATTATTGTCGATAATGGGGTGCAATTTCGTTCGAAAGAATTTACGAAACTCATGACTAACTATAGCGTTAATATTAAGTATACTGCCTTGTATCATCCGCAAGCCAACCCCTGCGAACGGATAAATAGGGTCATCAAAACTATGATTCGATCTTATGTAGGAGATAATCATAGAGACTGGGATAAGCATTTACCTCAGGTAGGGTGTGCTATCCGAGCATCTCGACATGAAGTTACAGGGTATTCGCCAAACTTTATCGTTTATGGTAGGGAACTTCAAACAAAAGGTGCAAAAATCAAACCTACTGAAGAGATCCATTTTGATCGTTCCTCTATCAATCTTGAACGACAACAGGCTTTTGCAAAAGTTTTCGACGATGTTCAAAAACGCATGTTGAAGGCCTACGAACATAATAAATCGATGTATGATTTACGTAGACGAGACATTCAATTTATTGTTAACCAACCTGTCTGGCGTCGAAATCATGTACTTTCCGATAAAGGTAAATATTTTGCTGCGAAGTTAGCTCCAGAATTTGTAGGTCCATTTATAGTCTCTAAAGTGGTGTCCCCTTGGACTTACGAATTGAAAGATGAGCACGGTCGTCACCGAGGTACCTGGCATTGTGGTGGACAGTCCTCCGAATTCTTAGGATCCCAAAAGATTTTGGGAAAATCTTTTAAAGTGGGGGGAGAATTTGTAACGGTTCAAAATACATTTAATTATTTTTTTATTCGGTTTCAGTTTTACTTTATTTTAGGTATTCATTGGAATCGTAGCCACAGTTCATTTAGCTCGGATGTTAAATGGGTTGCATATTCTTGGTGGACAGATCCATATTCATAAAGAATCACGGGTTGCCGCAGTACAATTTATTTATCAGTTCTCGGTATGGAGAAGAAAAAAAAGCTTTCTTTTTTCTACAAGAGATAAAATTAAAACAGGTCGGATTTTGCGAAGTAGCAGTGCTGATGTGTAGGAATTTTTCTGTCGTGTTTCAAATTGAAAATTCTCACAAAATTGTGGATTACTGCACTTCTGCTTTCAAGCAACTAATTGCTTATCGTTTCGTCACTTTATTGTGACCTCAGCGAATAGTTTGCTCTTCGTTACGAAGGATTTACGTAAGCCGATAACAACGTCATCAATCGATACTACCCTCAACCAACCAAAGAGGTAAGGGAAAATTAGAAAGCCGGTAAGGCTAAAGATAATTATAACGGGGAATATTTTTTTAGGGTTTTAGTTCTATTCTTAGTCTTAGTCTTCGTCCTGGACCTGGTATCCATGACCCTAGGTTTTACCGTGACCATTCCGTGACCATCCGATTATCGGGTTTCAATTGGGCTCCCAAACGATTATTTCTTCAATATTCCCTAACCGGCCGTTCCATATCTGAGACCGCCTGGAGAAATTGCAACCCACGTGCGAATTATTTGAACGTTCGAGTTCCGTAACGACGATTTCGAGTTGGAGGGCTGTGCCTACTATTCCGTGTGCCGTTGGACAGTGGAACCATCCTCGACATCAAATTATTCAGATAAGCTGCATGATTTTATTAGATTTCTCTTTCCGTTGGAAAGCAAATATTTAGTATATATTCAAAATATCAAAAGTGTACACTCAACGTGATCACGTAGAGGTAACAACAGTTGGTAAAATTTGAGTTATTTCTGTCTAAACAAGATTCTGAAGAAAAGTGTTTGGGGACCAGTAATATAATCTTGTTCAGTTTGTTCCACGAAATTGGTCTATATTCATTTCGTAAAATTTAGAGATACAAATAATAAGAAGAGATCTTTACAGTTATTTAACTTAGGTTGGCTCTGGGAAACAGAACCATAACTAGCTAGTGGAAGTCTCCCAACTTAGACTCGCTCATTTTCTTTTGAAGTTGGTGGCGCCCTATATATATATTTAATTTTTTTTTCTATCCGGTATAGAGAGTGTTTGAGTTCAACCCACCCTATACCCGACTGAGCTGCCGTGCAATCTTTTGCGCGTGCCTCTTGAGCGTCTGTTACCGAGCCCTTCAGAAATTAGTTAACCTGTTGAGAAATAACTAAGAACCATAAGTTCTTTCTTTCTTTTTTGTTATTTTCGTTTTGTTTTGTTGGCACGTGGCAAGATGTTTAGGTAACTTTTCCCAAACATATGCAATCTCATGTGCAACACATGCAAGTATCACTTCCTTTGGCATATTTGCAAGCATCACTTTATCCATTTGTTTCAAGGTACCATATTTTGAAAACATTCTAAGTGAAAACCCCATTTCCTTGATAGCCTCCCGATCCAGTTTTGGTGTTGTATCCATTTTTATTTGGAAAATTATTCAGAGAGAAACTGTAAGCATAAGTGACCACAGAGAACTGTATTGAATTTCTGTTGACGATCATAGTTATATTTGATTTTTACATTCGAACGTTTTTGAAAGAATCGAGTCAATTCCAATGGTGGGGGTAGATCTCCAAAACTATTGAAATATGCGACTTTCCCGCATTTTTTATATGCCATGCCCATATGTCTTTTTGTTTTCATAATGTTGGTGACAAGTAATGCAGCTGCTCTTTCCCCAATACTCGCGTCCTTCGATTTAACCCTATCCCAAGCGCTGTATTCAAGTTCTTTGTCGGCTAAATGTCTTGCTGCAAGATCGGATGGATGCTTAGAATATTGAATATCGTGTTTTTTGCATTCAGTATCTAATTTATTGATTCCAGGATCGTTGCGAGCTAAACGTTGTTTCAATTTTGTACCCGGTCCACAGTTGATGGGCGTTGGAATTTGAATTTCGATAAAAAACTTGATGCTCCTGCTTATTATGCTTTTGAGAGTTTCCAACGAAGTTATTATGATAAAGATATGAGTGAACCTCTGATGGACATTGGACAATTTAGAGAGAATCCACTATTCGTCATCGATTGTTTCCATCAACCGAATGCAACAAAATCATCAACTATTGATATAAAGATTGAGTTTGAGACGAGGAAGACCAAGTTTTCAGACAACACTAAAGTATATGCATTAATTTTGCATGATACAGTTTTAACATACAATGCATTGTATGTTGACACTCTTTAAATTATTGATACTATTTCATTTTCCACTCTATCATGTACTGTTTCATTTGTAAGTGACTTATATCATGTATTGTAATTTTTTTCCTAATATATATTATATTTATTGTTTTGTAATAATTTTCTATTGTATATGATAGGATTTGAATAAATAAAACATGAAAATAATACAACACACACAAACACAACCAAAAATCTCTTATGAAAAAAAAATTCTGAACGATCCCTGCATCAGACCCTTCAAGGTCACATCGCCTTGATGTTACTAAACAACAACAAAAAAAGCAATTAATACGTCATAGTGGTGGGGGGAGGCCCAGAACCGGCTGTAATCTGCTACTCGTTTATTAAAAAACTAACCGTGTATATAGATTCAGCGATTTTTTTTAGACCCCACACTGTTTTCGGCATGTTTTTATCTCATATTTTATGTATATTTATATATTTCACTGCAAGGTGAATTTTGACTTCTGTACAAAGAATCATTCCATAAGGAAACATTCTGGCGTCATACAAGGTTGCCAAATTTTTAGCATTGACAAGAGATATGATTTTGGCGTCTTATTTGCACATGTACTATCATTATGGACTCAATGTACAAACAAATTTATTAAAAATTTAATTCACGTAACATTTGTAGCAATCGTGTATGTAATCAATTGAAAGATATTTTGCTTACAAACTATTATTTTTCGCCAGTATGGTGGGAGTACTTTTCTGTTTTGAAGTGACTGCATTCAGAGAATAATATAGTTCAGTTTAGATTTTGTGTTGAAAGATAGACGTTGTATTACTGTGCTGACAACCAAAACTTGGGAAGATGTATACATATAACATTCGTTCAAATCAGTTGATATTATCAACTGATTTGAACGAATGTGTCAATGCGTTCTATACAACATATCAGTATCATTACCATAATGCGTTTCCACTAAGAAGAGTCTCAAACAATTATAATCGTGAAAGGGACAAACCCTGGATATCAAAAGAAATCAAAGAACTGCATCAAATGGTATGTGACATGTGCAAATTAGCTAAATTTTCTAAAATAGCAATTATCAAACAAAAATATATACAACTGAAGAACTTATATACAGAATTAGTAAAACGAGCAAAAATGGGATACAACAACAGAATTATAAATGCAAGAAATATTAATAAGAAAAGTTGGAAAATTATCAATGAAAATAGGAATAAAATAAAAATTAATTATACTTTAGAACTAACAATCAATGGTAATACTACTACAGATAAAACAACAATAAGTAACCTTCTCAATACATTTTTCATTGACATAAAAACAAGTCAACCTGATACAAATGAATTGAAATTATCTCCTTTCTCATACAACAGCTTATTCTTATATCCAACATCACATATAGAGATCCAAAAATCATTAATAAAACCAGTAAAGCTGCAGTCTCAGGAATAGATGATATACACGGTAAATCTCTTAAAAGTGTCAATGACATAATTTGTCAACCTCTATCATTTATTGTAAATAAATCTTTATATGACGGCATATATCCAGAATCACTGAAAACATCAAAGTCTATACCCATATAAAAACAAGGGCTCCAAAAATGATGTAACCAACTATAGAAATATCTATATGCAATCGCAAATTGCCAAAGTTATCGACGATGCCTATTGTTTGCCTATATATGCCTATTACTTCGTAAATTTGTTGAACACTATAAACTCATACCAGAATGTCAACATGATTTTAGACAGCAAAAACCAACATCATCTGCCATATTCGAAATGTGTGACAACATCTACAAAAACCTTATTGATAAAAAAATTCCAATTGGTTTATTCTTTGATCTATCCCGTGCAATCGATACAGTTGACCACAGTTTATTACTTGAGAAACTGTATAGGAATAAGAGGAGTAGCCAATGAATGGGTAGCATCATATTTATGTCAAAGGTGGCAAATAGTGGTAATAGATGAAATAAAATCAAAACCAGCTTCTCCACAAAAAACAATAATATATGCTGATGATACCTATTAAATAGTAGCAGAAAATGAACTCCTCCACAAAAAACAATAATATATGCTGATGATACCTATCAAATAGTAGTAGAAAATGAACTTCTCCACAAAAACAATAATATATGCTGATGATACCTATCAAATAGTGGCAGAAAATGAACTTATCCTCTCTGTTCAAGCTGCAAATAAAACTGCTGATAAATTTTCACAATGGTGCACAAATAAAGGTCTACTTGTTAATATAAATAAAACTGTTTTCATGAATTATCAACAAAATAATCTTACTAATGATCATTGTTCACTTATAAAAATACATCAAAAATCTATATAGCAGGTGAATCAATATAAGTATCTAGAATTAGTAACTTGGCGAAAACAAACAGATTATCCAATAACAAAACTGAGTTGAGTCTGCTTCATAATAAGACAACTACATGGAACAGTATCTCTAGAAGTACCCAAATTGGCCTATTTCGAATTAGAACAATCTAATATCTCAAATGGGTTAATATTCTGGGGAAACTCAGCATACGTTACGAAAGTGTTTGTTATAAAAAAAAATAATAATAATTAGATGTATCGCTGGCATACATTGTAGACAATCATGCAAGACAGTTTTTAAAGATCTAGCTATTTTAACAATACCGTCTTTATATATTTTGCTCATAACTATGAATATCAAAAGAAATGAATCACACCATACAAAAAACAGTATGATACATGATCACAATACTCACAGAGGAAATGAACTGAGGCTACCTTACTCACGATTAGTCCTTGGGCAAGACTCGACAAGCTATCAAGGAGTCATATGTTTTACCAAAGCAACTAGGTTACTAAGAAATATTGAAAATTACAATACATTCAAAAATCAAAAAAGCTTCAATAGACCTTCTTCTAGAAAATGCCTTTTACAATGTCGAAAAATTTTTAGATTTGAATGTATAAGCTGCTTTTTCTTCAGTTTGTGTGACTAGTCTGATAAATATTGATGTTATATGTGTATGATATTTCATTGATGAATAAATTCTATTCTATTCTATGGTGAGTTCTAGAACTTCTAAATTTATGGATTTAGCGGGATCCTTGTGTAATTATATTTATTATTTCAATCATAATACTTGGAAAATTATTCCCGTTGTATTAATTATATCTTAGTTACATTAACAGTCATTTATGTAACTTTAATTTTAGTTTTTAGCTGTTTCAAAATATTTTTGATACAAAAAATAGATGCAAATCTTGTGTTCTCTTTTTTGATTTTATTATTACCTGTTTGGTTGTTTGGAGCTGATTTTAAATAGAAACTTTTATATATTTTATTCTATTTTATTAACCCCACTATTATTTAGGTCATACTGGATTTATATTTTTCAAATAATTTCAGTTTGGTTTAGGTAGATAAGGTGTTTCAAGAATACACTATTACCGAAAGTGGTAGGAAATGTTCTGAAACAGAAAACTAATTTAACATAAAAACTCTTAGACTAGGATTAATAATCTAATCTAGTTCAAATTTGTCTGAAATAGAAGCTGGAGAAGCTCATTTCTATTGGGATTCTATATTTTTTTGGAATATTTCCGATTTTATAGGGAATAATTAAGATTTTGGTAATACTTTGGGACTATTGTCCATAAAATTCTAAAAACGATAATTTAAGCTAATATTGATTTCAAACAGTTAATATTTTTCTAAAAAAACAAAGAAATTCAAAAAAATTATATTTGGGTGCAAATTTGTATCTACTTGAATCTCATAATCACAAATATTCACTTATTATAATGAAAGCCTTGAACCCGAAAATACTCAAGAACTACCAAAAAATCCTAAACAAACCAAAAAACTAATATATTCTAATAAACTAATAGTCAAAATAACCTGAAAAAACTACAAAAAGCTTTTAATAAAAATTTTTCACCAATATCAAAATTTCAAACTTAGTAGTTTTTAATTGTTATTTTATAAAAATATATTGTTTACTTTATATTATGAAATTTAATGTTTTTATCGTTACTTTGTGGAAACTATACATCTTTGAAATGTATTATAAACAGAAGTTTATATAAATTTCCACCAATTTTTAATAAAAAAATGTTTTTCATGATAACTTGAAACGGCCGTCATCGCTAAATAAAAACATTTTTTCATTAAAAAGTGGTGGAAATTTAAATAAGCTTTTGTTTATAATACGTTCTACTTTATATTACTTTATTCGATTTTATTTAATGAATACGACAAAACATGACTAAGTGGCGAACTGCCACAATGTAACTGAATTACGTTTTCCTTCATTTTATTACTATAATAGTGGTGTATCTTGATGCCATAATGATAGTAAGTAATCCCATTTGTATATAGCTATATATCTTGAGGTTGAAATGTTATTCTCTAAGAGTAATACTCAAAAAGTAATAAGATTTCGAGATCGACCAAATATCAATATACGGTGTTGCCAGACTTTCGATGCCAAAATGTCGATAGAGTGAGAGCTGGATATACATCTATAACAGCGCCAATGTGGATAAACCCTAAACTAATTATATATGAATTTTTACATTCTACTATCATTTGGGCACACACGAAAACATCAAATTACTTTACACTAAAGAGAGTTAGATAGGTGGTATTTGGGCCCAACAATTTGGAGTCGCATCTGGTTCGAATGCGGTAAAAACAGTGTTTCTATCTCACTCGAAACAAAATTTATCAAACAAAAACAGTGTGGCGTCGATACACTGACGCCACACCGTTGTGTGACGTCAAATTGATGGTAAAACCACAATGTATCGTTGCCAAAATGATAGATTGGTATATATATATATATATATATATATATATATATATATATATATATATATATATATATATATATATATATATGAGTACACAAAATTTAGGCCTGCTGCATACCCAAATATTGTTTCACTTATTTTCTGACTAGTCAGCAAAAATACTACTTTTTTCTATATATATATATATATAATTTCCAGATATTTGAAGTTGAATAAGTGTATGCGTATGTTATATCGATACTCATTGGTTGCTATGTAAGTTTTCCTATATCGGTAAATTTTTGTAAACAAAATCCCTCAGAAATGCCAACAATTTTCTAAATACTTGTCATACTCATTGCAAGATACAAAATCTACGAAAGCGTTGAAGGGCCACACAAAAATATTTTTTTCGATTTGTATAATTCTGACTTGTAAGTCAGAATTCTGACTTGTATCTCAGAATTCTGACTTGCAAGTCAGAATTCTGACTTGTATCTCAGAATTCTGACTTGCAAGTCAGAATTCTGACTTGCAAGTCAGAATTCTGACTTGTATCTCAGAATTCTGAGTTGCAAGTCAGAATTCTGGAATAGAAGTTACAGTAAGCATTTGATCTGCGTCGTTCTTGTGGCTTGTTCAAGTGAGTGGAGTTTCATGGATTTCGAAGTAAGTATCGTTGTCCATTTGAACAATATTTGGTAATTTTTATATTCATTCATGATCTGATAACATTTCTTGAAGACAATCTATCTTTCGTAATTAAAATTGTTGTCGATCTATGATGCCAGAGTCAATTTAGAAAGTTTAGAGAAAATGATTGATTGAGATTTATGCTGTTTACTTGTTATTGGATGAACTCTAAGTGATATATTGAGTGGGTGGGCTCGCTCTCGGGCCCCGTTTCCTTCGATTCTTCTCTTTTCTCGTGGTCAGTGTTGCCATACAGTCATTCTCAAAATATTTGTTAATCGAAGTCAAATTATGTATGCTCGATCAATATGCACGTCATTATTTCTCAATCGTCCGGCAATATATAGCTGTGAAGCCTTTCATCAGCGTTTGGGGAGAAATAAATATTTTTGAAAAAGTCGAAAGGCCGATTCCAAGCATAATTTATTTTTTCGGATGCCTCAACTGATCTTTATCCTTTATCTTCATCAATATTTCTGACAAAGAATATGCCACTCTATGGGATGAAATTGAACTCGAAATAAATGCCAACTAATAGGGTGTACATATACAGGGTGGGCCAAATTGGAAACTTTTAAAGGGAAAGTCCTGTTTTCAAACTAGATAGATGAAAACTGATGGCTGTGTCTGAGGGTGAATTTTTATGACAAACTCAATAGTAAAAACTGCATATCGACATCTATCATCGTTTCTGAGTTATAGCGTGTTTTTCGAAAATGTGCATTTTCGAAAAGTTGCTGTATCTTTTATCCTGTCAAAAATTCTTCGTTTCTGTGAAAACATTTTCAGAGCAGAATTTAATGATTTAAGTAATTTATTTTTTCAAATCATATATCAATATCTATTAATAGAAAAATATTTTTTTCAAATAGGACAACCTGTATATTGCTGCATTTTCAATAGATTTTGAAATTACCTTTCCAAAAATGTAGCACACTTGATGTTTTGCTAGAGTCACCTTTGAAATGCATAGCTTTTAGGTTTTTCATGTAGACTTTGAAACGCACACTTTGAACAAGTAGGATTTGGACGACGCGGCGATAAAACAGAAAGCAAGTATCCACTAGTTGCTATCAAATGTAAAGAAAGCTGTTGACAGCAGTAATTAAAACTCATAGTTTCAATAAAACTGATAACAATTTATACTAGATTTCCTACTAATAAATGAAACTCCAACAATAATAATGATGAACAAACAAGAACAAAATATTTCTTTAGAGGAGGTGTTCGAAATGTCTACCAGCTTCTCTTACACACAAGCGGCATCTTTTTGAACATTTCTTGTCGAATGTTGCTAGTTCAGACTTCCATTGTGTAATGTGTTGTTGATATCTGTTTTGAAATTTATGAAATAAGTGAATTAGAACGAAACAAGTGTCATGAAAATTACTAATGATGTAAGAAAACAAATTTATTATATATTGAAAATTAAATCGATAATGGTTTATATAATAGTTTAAGAAATCAATTACATATAACAATAAAATACAATAAAAAACGGCTAAAAAAATCTAGAAAATGATGAAAATGACCACACACTAAAATGTAAGTAAAAAATAAATATGAATACAAAGCTAAGCAATAAAAATAAATGAAATGAAATTAAAATTAAATGAAGAAAGTAAAAGATTTCAAGCCAGGTTACTTCACGACGTTTCGATTGTTAGTATCCACAATCGTCTTCGGATGACGACTGGATTATTCCTACGAGAGATGACTATTCATTCAAGCGCCTTTCACTTTCACTTTCCCCGCCCATTGGTTTAGTGGGGGGGTTGACCGTTTAGTGGAAGTGACTGTTCCGCTTGATTAAGGGTTTCCATACGTTGCGTATTTCGATGCTAGCTTGGCTGAATGTATCGTTGGGCAACATTCAGCCAAGCTGAATTACAATTTTCCAGGAACCAGTGGCAAAGATCCATGCGGCGTTTAAAATCTCCTGGTCTGAGTTTATGAACTCTTCTGGTCCTGTATGGCTTGAATTTGTGCTCTTTCAAAATCCGCCTAACGTTAGTTCTTGGTAGGCCTGTTGATATTTTTAAATTACGCGTTGACGTTTTGGGATTATTTGCAACAGCTCCTAGAACGACTATTTCTTCCAACTCCCTATCCCTACTTGATGCATATAATTTTGGCCTTTTCTTTTCAATTAGATTGTGTCGCAATCTTGCGAAAATGTCTCTAAAAGGTTGTCTTCTCTCTGGATACCTCTCGTGATACAAATTGTTTGCTGCCTCTTCATTTTCTCCGGTTTGTATAAAACATACTATCATATCCCATTTTTCATAATCCTCATACTTCATTGCAAATGTGTTTGATAAATGAACAAAAACCACGAATTGAGGAGCGTCTTCAAATCAAAATTTGACAGCTTCCAGTAAACATTTGCTTTCTGTTTTATCGCGGCGTCGTCCAAAGCCTACTTGTTCAAAGTGTGCATTTCACAGGTGACTCTAGCAAAACATCAAGTGTGCTACAATTTTGGAAAGGTAATTTCAAGATCTATGGAAAAATGCAGCAATATACTACAGGTTGTCCTATTTAAAAAAATGATTTTTCCATTATTAACTATTGATATATGATTTGAAAAAATAAATTACTTGAACCATTGAATTCTACGTGAAAAAGTGCACTGAAAATGTTTTCACAGAAACAAAGAATTTTCATCACGAAAAAAGTTACAGCAACTTTTCGAAAATGCACATTATCGAAAAACACGCTGTAACTCAGAAATGAGTTTGAGAGAGAAAATGAGTTTGACATAAAAATTGACCCTCAGACATAGCCATCAGTTTTCATCAATCAAGCGTGAAAACAGAAGTTTCCCTTTAAAAGTGTCAAATTTGGCCCACCCTGTACATGACATGACTGCTTGGAGTGGTTGGTGATGGGTTTTACTTCTATTCCAATTGACGGTTGATAAACTGGCCTGAAAATCTGCAAATACCACCAAATTGTTGGATATAGAGTATAAATATATGAATAATCAAATTAAATATAAAATTATTCACCGACTTTCAAATGAAACCAAATTCGGATAATTATACATAACGGCAACACTACTCGTGGTCGAAAAGACAAGAAACGAAGCGGCTTAGAGCAAAGTCGGGCAAAGGGTACAGAGGGGACGAGTGGTACATTCTCACATTCGGCTGCTCCCGAGTTGTCTCGACGATAGTGTCTTCGTTCTCAGTTTGGGTACTTCACATGAAATTATTTAACTGCATTATATTTCTTACAGGAAGAAGAGTTTATAATGTCTCTTAGTGATTTTTTGAGAAGTGGGAGATATCCTGAATCTTTAATAAGGAATTTGGAAGATGAGAAGGTAGGAATACTATTACAACTCTTTTGGATATATCACCTGGGGTGCCTTCAATTGTTAACTCCATTGAGTTTGATCTACTAAATTGTATCCGAAAATCGTAAAGTTGTGTATATTTTATTCTGAGATTGTCGTTTGAAAATACCGGAGTATTCGCCACCAAGTTAACTCTCGTAACTCTACAAAATAACTCCACAAAATTCAAAACACAACACAACTCACGGTACCGAAAATCACTTTTTTTATTTATATTACATTACGAGCTTTTATTTATTTTCACTTGTGTGTTCGTTAGTTTGTTTGGGTCAAATCTTGCAAGTGAAATTTGACCCACTACTAGCTGTCCGATTCACTTGAAATTTGTCAGGTGTACATAATTCCGGTGCCAATGCATTATGATTTTTTTTAAACAAAATGATGGCTCCAATATGGCGGAAGAGTTTTGTGATTATGGTCCGATTCGCTTCAAAATTGGTATCTGGGGGTTTTCGGGGTCGGAAATTACGATTCTTTGTCAAAATTGGAAAATTCAAGATGGCGACTCCGAAATGACGGACAAGTTTTATGATTATGGTCCAATTCGATTCAAAATTGGTATGTGGGGGTTTTCTGGAACGGAGATGAATATGAGTTTTTGTCAAAATTTATTATGCATGCAAAAACAGATTCAACAAATATATTTTTTATAAATTTTCAATACCGGTAACTCAGTTGTTATTGCCATTTTTGTTTTTATATAAGTTTTTAATTACATGCTTTTATTTAGTATCACTTGTAACTAACTAACAACATTATAACAAATCTTACAAGTTAAATTTGACCATCCACTAATCGTCCAATTGATTTGAAATTTGGCAGGTGTACATGATTCCGGTGACAATGCATTATGAAATTTTTGTTAAAAACCAGCGCCTCCAATATGGCGGACGATATTTGTGATTATTGTCCGATTCTATTCAAAATTGGTATCCCGAGGTTTTCAGAGTGGGAGATAATAATTGTTTTGTCAAAATTGAAAAATTCAAGATGATGGCTCCAAAATAGCGGACTAATCTTCAAAATTTTTAATTTTTAGGTTGATTGTGCTTCCATTATGTTGATGTCGGATGAGGATTTAAAAGTTTTTTTTTCCGAAATTAGGAGACCGACTCTCCATAAAAGACTTCTGCAAAAAATCTATTTCCTCTAAGAAAATTAGTTTGATAGAAAAACTCAAAGAAAAGATGAATAAAAAAGCCCGCACTAAAGAAAATGATTCTCCAAATAGACCCAGAAAGAGCTTGGAAAATACAAGGCTAATAGGAGGAGGGACAAGGAAAGTAAATATTCCCAAAAACGTACTCTGCACAGAAGTATTGGAAAAGGCCAAAAATTTATTTTTTCCCAATGGAGTATCTACGAAAGGACATTTGGATGATTTTGAAGTGAAGCTCCTCGATTATAAAAGTCATGAATGTAATTTAGATTTGACCATTCAGCAAATGTACGAGTTGTCGGCACTAACGGTCTTGAGGTTTTATATGGGTACCATTTATAAGAAAGAGCCCGTTCATGTCGATGAAGAAACTTTCTTTCCCCAAACAGTTACTAGACCTCCAAATAGTCCTGAAAATAATGTAGAACCGTACAAGCTTCACCTACAGAACATTAGAGAAGAAGTGAGCGACTCAATCAGACACCAACAACTAGGTATTTCCAGGATTTCGAGGGGAACGTAAGACACCTCATCATCCATTGCTTTCAATACTTCTGACTTCATTCATATTAAAAAAATGCATCAGTTGCACTCATGATGAAATATTTCTGAAAATATTAAAATTTGAGATAAATGCTATTATGAAAAAATAATAATACGAATTATCAATCATCAGATGATGTTACTTTCAGCTATACCGTATGCTGAAGAAAAATCTTCGAAAATTTGTCAAATTGTGGGATTTTATGTCTCTACCTTCAAAGGCGTGGAAGTGTCATATTTTTATCTTAAGTTGAAAATACAAGAAATTTAAGATGATCATCGGTGTAGCCCCACGAAAATCTACATCTTCACTTCAAAATAGTGTTTTGCTACGATATTCATAGGTCCCGTACTTTTGAAAAACATCAAGCTAATAAGTCCCAAGTATATCAATCGACTGTTTTTCGAATCGGGAACATACATACAATGTTTTTCAATTAACTGAAATAAACTGAACGAATTTCGGTTTTGACGAAAATAGAATTGAATTTCGATGTTCGAATGGAATACCCTCTGTATATTTCAACATTTTTGAAATCTTCTCATAGCAATTTTATTTGAAACCAGATGATAAATCACAAATTCGTCCGCCATATTGAATTTTCACTATGAAATCACAAAAACCTGTACCCGAATGATGAACACCGGCCAGATTTCAATTCAACGGTAGCGCAAAAGGGCTACAAATCAGAATTCCGACTTGCAAGTCGGATTTTTTTTTGCAATAAAAATGAAATTGTTGTGACCCTTCTACGCTTTCGTATACCTAATTGAAATCTGGCCAGTGTTTATCATTCGACTGACAATGCATTATAATATTTTGATAAGGAAAAAATAAAATGACGGATTCAACATGGCGGAGAAGATTCCAAAAATGTTGAAATATTATGATACAGACATGATGATGATAAATCAAACACCGATTCTCTATTACAGCCAATCAATATATATTCACCTCCTTCACTGAGGCGTTCGGAGCGATTGCACCCACCTCGAGAAATCACAAACTACTTCGAAAATTTTTCTAAAGACAATATTTTCGTAAGTTAATTTAATTTATTTGTCATTTTAGTTAGACTAGAGAAGGTATTGAAATAAATCATCATTCCTCCAAAATATTTTCGAAATTCTTTCAATTCGTATATCTTAAAGATTTATTTGTTTTTATTAAAAAACCTCAATTCTGTGTAGTTTCCGCATTCAGTAAAGAACACACGTACTCAAGACAATGAGGACAACATTCGTTAATATATAAATGTATGGCTTCCAGGTTATGCTCATTTAATTTCTCATTTCATTACATCACCCGTAGAGATAGCAGAACCACTTTGAAATTCTTTCTGGCCATAATTTTAGGCTAATTTATAACTCTATTCAAAATGTTTTCCTTTTCCATTGTTGGAGGCAATGAGTTAGCCCAAAACAGCATTTATTAGTGAAGATACATTTTGAGTACCGTTTTTCCGTTGCAACCTTATAAAGAGAACGGCGGATTTTTTGACACAACTGAGAAAAATATTATGTGTAATTTCTCACAATGTTTTTCCTTCATTGGCAAAAAATAGCACCATTCAAAGTTCAATTATCTTCTTTTATATACGAGGAAAGTGAGAAAAAAGGAAGAGAGTAAAGTACCTTTATTTATTGAAATAAACAAGTTATCGATGGAAGTGACTTAAAGTTTTACATAATATTTCCTCAAAATAAACAATTTCATATTTCAATTATAGATCAGTTCTTCGAATAAGGTTTTTGTGTAAATGAAAAATAGAAGTACTTACT
This sequence comes from Leptinotarsa decemlineata, assembly GCF_025532065.1. Lineage (NCBI taxonomy): Eukaryota > Metazoa > Arthropoda > Insecta > Coleoptera > Chrysomelidae > Leptinotarsa > Leptinotarsa decemlineata. Next base: position 2,672,986 of record NW_027412528.1, on the reverse strand, counting down.
CTTGAGCTATTCTTCAAGTTTTTCATTTCCCTCGTTTACAAAAAAAGAAAACTGAAGATTGAATAGTGTGTTTTTTGAGGAGTATTCATGAAGAATAAAATTTTCTGATAAATTACAAATGAGCTTTTTTCCCCTTGTGTCCTATCTATGTACTCCAAATCAGTTTATTTTTTTTAGGATCTGGAGGTGATTGAAGGTGTTGAATTACCTGAAGTAAATGTCATTTACAGTCAACCAAGAGATCCAACTGAGGAAGTTGATCATCGGAAATCAATTTTTGAAAAACTTATTTTACACAGAGGAAATATATTCAGAGAGTTGGTAGAGGCTGTTCAACAGAGGGAAATCTATTTTCGATCAGTTCAGATAGAAATGATTCAGATAGAAATGGCGTGCGGAGGCATATCAACTTCTAAATTCAAATGACATAGGATGTCAAGTGACACCTCGTTGAAAAGGTAATTCAATTTTCGGACGTACGTACATTTGAAATGTCAAGTGTAAGTACGGATCTGAATGGTACACTTACATAGATAACTTTTGAACGGTTTGAAAATGATTTCGAATGATATTACCGATAATACTTTTTGAGTTATTCATCACTAAAATTTTCGAACATACACAATTACAAGATTAAATACATGAGAAAATTTATTCACCCAGTCAAAAAAGGAAAATGCTAAAAGCTAAACACAAATGTTTGATCTTGAACAAATTTGAAAAAGACTACATGTATAAAAGAAACTATGTCATTTATCTAAGCATTGAAAGCAAGAAATTCGTCTATACTGTAGAAGCAGTTATCCAACAAGAAACCGGTGGTACAAAGTATCTTCAATGCAATTACTCGACAGATAGGGGCACATCAACTTAAAATTACAAATTGTATGGGGGGTTAAGGGGCACATAGTTGAAAATATTATTCATATCAAATTCAAACTACACATCGAACAGAAAACATCCTGAGCACAGTTGAACTACATTTCATTATCTATAACTTCTCGCAATATTGTTTTTCCAGCTTCAGATTTGTAAAAATGATGATTTTTTGAAAAATAGTCTCTTTTTCCCCGATTTTCTCAGTGGAAAATGCACCGATCCGGCCGCTTAAAAAAATATTTTGAAGGTTTTATAATTCTATTCGAAAGTTCTATTGATTCTAAACCTGTATCTTCGATACTTTTGGAGATATTTGCAAAAAAAATATTTCTTGTTCAAAAAAATCCACAAAGCGATTGTTTTCATTTACGAACTATGTTATGAAAAGTAGTATAGGCCATTTGCGTCTTTTATTTTGTGTGAAAAGAGCCTCCCACTTTTATCTACAGCTTGGCCAATACTATATCCTGCATAACTTCTTTCTGAAATGATTTAAATCATGAATAAATGAATTTCATCACTTTAATTAGCCCAATAATGTAAAAATTTCATCTCTCAAACTTTTATATAATTGAATAGTTGCATTGGGATTTCTTGGTAGAGAATATCGATTTTCTGCTATTAATATCCTGCACAAACCATAGATGTCATCATCACATGTATTTTTGCTGGATACGCAGTTATCTGTTAGAGCATCTGAGGCAAAATTTGGAATATGGATAAGGTAACTTCTGGATTTATATAATAACGGCATATCGAACATTATTGAAGGTCTTCCAATGGGCATATTTGAGTTCCTCGATTTCTGTATTTTATGAACATTCCATTCCTGGGCAATTTGATCCATCTCGTCCTGAAACATTGAATACAAACAATATATCAACTATGCAAGTTTGCAAGGAAAGGGTATTTTGATGGTTGGAAATTCTGTACTGTAAAGTTAGCGGGGGAATAATAGACTAATATGAGATTTCACTGTTTATCATTTTACCATCTATAATCCTTTTGAATTTCACCAACATTGAAATGAATGGAATTTCAATATATTTTTACTAGTAAGCAGCCTCTAGAGCCTTGGTCAAGAGAATTCACATTGATGGAGCATCTGAAAACATTTGCTGATTGTTAGCCAAATTTCAATTATAATAACATGAACGCATCTGATTCCATGAAATGTATAAACGGATTATTTTGTATGTGAAATTCGATGCGACAAACTGGCGTAGATTAGTCAGTCATTTTATTTCCCTCTCCTCCATCTATTAGCGCGAGTTCTCTTCGGAATCCTCAAACTATTGATTATTACCATAAATAATTAAAATCATTGTCAATAAGTATGATAATTATAACATATGAATACGATCATTATATACGCACCTGAATGAGTTCCATGAAACAAAACTGGATGAGACATTTGTCTAGATATGTCCCACAAAAATGTCCGTCATCTTTCAACTGATGAAATAAATTCATCCAGAATTGCGCATTATGTTTCCGTAGAATGGACCACCATGCCTCGATTCGTTGATTATGTACGCTCTTGCCATAAATAAAACACGGCTTTGAAGATCTTGTGCCAAACAATTCATGTAATGATTTCTGTATTTTTTCAATACATGTGTTCTCTGTCCCCATATCACACCTCAATGTTTCAGGGCATCCGCCAATCATTTTAATTCCGTCTAAAAAGTAGCCACCAATAACCTGTGGAATTGAGTTGAACATTAAATCACACAAAGTGCAATACAATGTAACTTTATTGAGAAAAACTGTAACAAAAAATCAGCTTTTCCCAATGAAAATGCACAAAAAAAGCAGTCACTCCTAGATGGAAATTTTTCCATTACATTACACATGTAAACAATTAATTCTTATTTTTACCACCTTTGGATCACTTGACGTTATACCAGCTCGAAGCCAAATAATGTGGCTTGAAAATCCATCTATGCAACCATTTATGCAGATGCCAAACGGCTTCGATTTATCATAAGAGTCCAAGTGCCATAGGTAGTTTGGCCCCTTGTTGAAGTACTGCCGACGCCTCAACCTATTCCGCTTGCGAGTTTCAACTCCTTCAGGGTCTAGTAGCCAAAGTAGTTCTCTCACGATATCTTGTGTAACCACTAAATTATTTTGAATGCATCTTAGATGCATCCATCTGTATCCTTGCAGCTGGCCAGATTTCGTAATTTCTTGTCGAAGAAAGTTCACCACATTTTCAATTCTTGAATAATTCTTTCTTCTGTATAATTTTAATCTGCTCAGAATCCGTTTGAGAGTTCTTGCAGATATACATTTATTATGGAGAAACTTGAGATAAGCTAGAATGTCTTTTTGTGAAAAACCATATGCGAAATATTTATTCACTAGATGTTCTGTATCATCAACCTGAAAATGAAGAAAATAATCATAAGATTATTCGTAATGATATAATAATAATTATATATTATAAATATATAATAATAATAATAATAATAATAATAATAATTCGTAAGATTACGAATGGCTTTTTCCTACAACAAAGATGCAATGAAATTTAGGATTTTATTTGTTTTTCATTTGAAAAGGACCCACACGAATATCTCAGAAATTTAAGCTGCAGTGAAAACAATGAAAAATCGTTTATCAATTTTTATAACAAGGGGACATCTTTTGACCTTCCATTGAGATGAGTATCACTCACCTCATCACCCATATTAACAACCCTTGGTAATCTTGAATGGGATGTGACATCTCATTTGAAAGATAACATGATGAAAAATACCATTATCAAAATCACACTCACACACACACACACATCTTAATTGGTTCCACGAGCTACTGACAGAAATTCATAACCTCAAAAGATAATCAAAATAGATAGATAGATAGAAGTTTATTGATCAGACACCAGTTAACATTGGATTGACAAGTCAAAATTATTGCTAAAATAAAATAAAATATATAAATAATCAATGTCCGTAAAATATAAAAATACTGATATAAAACCATTCAATAGAATTAAAATAGTCAATTGGACTCTGACAACACATCGTTAATTCCTCATAAAATGGATTCGAGAGTAGAAAAGATTTCACTTTAGACTTGAATCTGAACAGGTTTGTTTGTTTTTTCAATTCATGGGATAATAAATTGTAGAAATTGGCGTCTCAAATTACATACATTGTTCTGCATACATCCCCAACCGTTATCGTGAAAGTTCGAATATTTATTTTTATTTATAAAAGTTCGAATATTTATTTTTTATTTATTTATAAATGGGCGAACTCCTCTTTACATAATATAGACACAATGTGAAAAATATAAAAATATAGTAATAGGTATACAGGCTGATTCACGGTGGATGGCACATTAGACGTTTCTGGCGAACCAGACAACGGATCACTTTGAAAATTTAATGGAGGGCATATTCGGACATTCTCTAGCCAACTAAAATATTTTCGACAATGCGGTGTTGCCGCTTCTATTAGAAAGCAGTAGCAACTTTGATTTTTCAAACGGAACACTCTGTATATAATACTATTTTTGGAATCTCCAACAATTGCCCGACAACTTTTCTTGATATTTCTCTATACCTATCTGTTACCGTTTTCGAAATAAAAATTAATTTCAATTTTTTTCTTCGAAAATCATGACTTCTAAAAACGCCGATATCTTTTAGTTAAGAAGTACTATGATATCGAAATTTGGTTTGGAGTTAGGTGATACTTGGACACTTCCCACACGTCAGCCTAATCTCCGTTACTTCAATACAGGATGGTAAAAAAATACAGTTTTTTCGTTTGCTTGAAAAAGTTGCTGAAATTTGATTATTTTAAATAGAACACCCTGTATATTATTGAAAATTCGGAAAGCTGCTGAAATTTGCTTTCTTTCTATGTATATCATACCTATACCTAACTAGTCAAGTTTCGGACTTATGAACATTTATTTGTGAAAATGTCCCTTCAGAATGGTATTTCCATTCGGTATTTGGTAAGCAGGCCATTATTACTATTTGACAGTAGCGTTGTGACATTCTCCTAATAATATCGACATTTTCGTCACTTCAGAAGTTGCAAATACCTTCAAAACGATGGAACAAAACTATTCAAACGAAGTTCTTATGAATTTGTTTATTATTTTTGGACAGTGTGACAGAATTATCAGCAGAACATGTAGAAAATTCAATGAAATGTATCCGAATCTACCGCCAATGAACCTCAAGAAATTTATACGAATTCAGAACAATTTCAATATGTTTGGATAAACTTTAAAAAAGCACCTCAAAGTGATCCGTTGTCTGGTTCACCAGAAACGTCTAATGTGCCATCCACCGTGAATCAGCCTGTATATCACGAGAATCACAGAGTAGCTACTTCATTTAGAGATTTTTTAACAGATTGTAGTTTGTGAATCAATCAAGCTATTGCAGTGCGATTTCTATAATAAAATGACTTATCCCAAGGCGAGTGAGTCATTCCAAGATCCAAGAGATTGTTGATGGGGGTGACAGAGACACACCTCAATGATTTGTCAGAATATTAAATCCATTTATGTATATAGTGAGCACCATATGTAACGGATAAATTCATTTTCTACGTTATTAGCCATTTTCAAGAAAAACCCTGAAACACGTCGAATTATGTATTCGAAATGACACTCTGTGACATAAAAAAATCCCCCCTCCGTCATCCCCTCAACGTAACAGACACCCCCCCAATGTTTCCAAATGCAAAAGGGGGTCAAGTGATACCTCATTTTGAAGGGTATTCAATTTTCCGTACAGCCATATTTTTATTTTTCAATTTCGTGCATGCGTCATGATTAAACAAAAAATTCAAAGTGTTGAAAGGTATCACGTAGGTATTTCATTGAATCCGTCCGATGTACAATATGCTATGCACCTTAAATTTTTAGTTGGTTTTTACCAACCGTTGTTTGTCAGCCGTGACAGTTGAGTAAAAAATTGATTGCTACCGCTTTAATAAATGATTTACATAACACAATTTATTCAATTGTTTTTTTGTGACGCATGCACGAAATTAAAAAATAAATATATGGCTGTACAGAAAATTGAATACCTTTCAAAATGAGTAATCACTTGACTCACTTTTGCATTTAAAAAAATTTGGGTAGTGGCTGTCACGTTGAGGGGGGTGACGGAGGGGAAATGTTTCCTATGTCACAGAGTGTCTTTTCGAATACATAATTCGACATGTTTCAGGGTTTTCCTTGAAAATGGCTAATAACGTAGAAAATGAATTTATCCGTTACATATGGTGCTCAGTGTATATTTATACACAAATATATAAGTAGGTAATACAATTCAAAATTGAAAACGTGTTTTTTCGGTATAAATATATCTACAAATCAGAAATTAAAAAAATTCTCTCGTAAAATAATTTTTTTATTTTATTTACAATCAATAGGCAATGTCCAATTACAGATCACAATACATAAATTCATAACTAGTTTAAAATCTCAAAGAATTGATACATATAACTTTATTTGTCCAGCATTATTTTCTTAAGGTTACAATGTAGAAAATTGAAATATATATACAGTGCGAGTCTCTAACATGGACAAATTCACTGAATCAAAGGTGTTGTTTCTTTCGGAAATATGCTCGGACACGTCGATTAGTATTTCAAAGTGCCCTTATTTTATTGCAAAAAAATCATACAGTGTGTCTCAAATATGAGATATGACGTCATCGATAATTTTTTCAAATGGCAACCCTTTTTTTTAATGACTTCTATTAAAAGGTTCAACAAGTTGCACATGCCTGCCAAATTTCAATTTTTTACTCCTTGTCATTTGAAAGATATGTAACAAACATTATCTAATTCGAAAAATTTATTCAATTCAATAGTCTTCCTTCAATAAATGCTTAGAATATGACAGGAGTGTAGGTTGATTTTCGGCGAAGTAATCAGAAATGTTCAAAACGAGTTTCAGTTACGTTTAGGGTATTGTCAGTTAGTAAATGGACATTTTGAACACTTGTTAACGAAAGACTATTGATTTTGAATTCATTTTTTGAATTAGATAATGTTTGTTAAATATCTTTCAAAGGACAAGGAGTAAAAAAATGAAATTTGGCAGGCATGTGCAACTTGTTGAACCCTTTTATAGAAGTCGTTAAAAAGAAGGGTTGTCATTAAAAAAAAATATCGATGACGTTATATCTCATATTTGAGTCACACGTTATTTTTTTTTGCATTAAAATAAGGGCACTTTCAAATACTAATCGACGTGTCCGAGCATATTTCCGAAAGAAACAACACCTTTGATCTAGTGAATTTGTTCCATGTTAGAGACTCGTACTGTATAAAGTATTATTTATATCCTTTTTGGATATCGAGATTGCGTCAAAATATAAATCTGCTGTAACAAGATATTCACTGGCAATCCGACAAAATCGATAAATAGGACTATTATGACTTAGATTTGACTGAGGTGTTGGAGAAACATAAAGAACGTTATATTAGTTTTTTCAAATTAGGAGATAGCTTAGATAAAAATTGAATACAGTCAACTTTTACATTGATCACCTTGTAAATGAAAATTAAACTGGCTATTCAGCATGTCCCCCTCGTAATGTTTTGAGGATTTTTCATTGTAGTTTCATTGGTTCATTTTCAAAAAATATCGCTTTCTAGGTCGGCATCACTAAGAAATCAATAATCGAAAAGCACATTTGTTAATAAGATATTCAATGGTTTACAGTATAAATGAAAAATATTAATTTATACCTACACTTTCAAACTCAAATACAGAACAAAATGTTTTTTTGAGAGCGATGATTAGTATCCTACCCAGAACAACATACTGTAATAAATACTGATTCAAAATACTACAATAAACACGATGGTAGGACGTTTTATCTGTTGAATAACAGATCAACTCGGACAACGATACAGGCATAAAGCTAGTCGACTACAAATATTAAAAAAATCAGTAAATGGGTCCATATTTTCTAAATAATGAAGTAGTACTCTTGAAATATTAAATTGAGTGCAGTAAAAGAAAATTATACTCACCTCGACAGTGTCCATTTCTAATGATGCTCCGCACATAAATACACATAAATACAATATTCTGAGATACAAGTCAGAATTCTGACTTGCAAGTCAGAATTCTGAGATACAAGTCAGAATTCTGACTTGCAAGTCAGAATTCTGAGATACAAGTCAGAATTCTGACATACAAGTCAGAATTATACAAATCGAAAAAAATATTTTTTTGTGGCCCTTCAACGCTTTCGTAGAAACCTGTTGGTTATAATGTTATAAATAGTTACCTACACATTCCTTTCAAAAATCAGGAGATTGTGATACGCACGCACTTATTCAACTTGAAATATCTTGAAAAGCGTTGATATTTGTGAAACGAAACTCATCCCTTTTTTGTGTAGGAAATATTCGGGATTAAGAAAAAGAAGACGAAATCGATATTATTCCAGTGGCGTGAAATTTGGGGGGGGGCGATTAGGGTCACCCACCTGCCGTACGCTCCTGTTTGAAGTTACGAACACATGATTGATTTGCATTGAAATCTGGAACTGAATGCTGTCATGTGACATACCAAATTTCATTAAGAGAAGTTGAGCCGTTATGGATGACGAGTTAATCTGGAAAACATATATATATATATATATATATATATATATATATATATATATATATATATATATATATACAAATATGAAAGTTATTGAGTGTCTTGATATATAAACAGAAGTTAATATCGGACATAGCACTCATGAAAGTGGAAAACCATAGACACGTGTTTCGGGCTTTTGGCCCATCATCAGTATGGTGCAGCCAAGTGTAAGGATGGGCAACACTTGGTTACCAAAAGATAGAAATACAAATGCACTGTTGGTGGCTCCGTGCATTTGTATTTGTAAAAATACAGAATGACAGACACATTTTTTATTTACTATCCGATTTAATTGAAATTTGATACATCTTCAATCGTAACCATTACGAACCTGAATCTAATGTGGTTCAAAAATGACGAAAATATCTATTTCGATCAAATATATAAATTAAACATAACTGATTCAACAAATTTTTGTGCACGATTCAATTTTAACAAATATTTGTATATATGTATTTCAAACCATCCTGAAATTCCACTAGGAAAAACATCTTCATTCATTGAAGGTCTCCTTATACCTGATTTGATATTTATATATCGTATATATATTTATTTCAACATTTTCAAGCAAAGAATATCCTGAAAAGAGCCATTTCATCTCATAGATGATATACAAAGATCACACACTTGTTGTTCTCAGAACTATTAACTACATACCAATATGCACACTTTTTTTGAGACCTGTCTTCCAGTTCCATAGACAGATGTGAATATGCTTGATCAGGCCCTATGAATTCGAAATGAACAGAGAAATAAGGAAAAAATCCGCAAACTGTCTGTTCCCGGAATTTTTCCTCATTTTATTCAAAGGTGCGCGATAGGAGTGAGTAAAGTGTTGAAATTTTGATTCATGACAAATAGAAGGGTTAGTTCAATGATGCCAAGTTACATTTTCAAAGTCACTATTTAGAGGAGACAACTTTTACAATACTTATATCATATTTCCTTAGTATTTCCTAATTGATCTTATTGACTCGACTTCCATAAAAAGGTTTACTTTTTAATACTAGTACTTTTCTTTGGTTTCAGCAAGATAAATGTGACACTCACAAACATTAAACATTTCTTAATAATAGAGAGAGGCATTGCTTGTCATATATCTAGATAACCTTCATATTTTAGTGAGAAAATATAGAATAAATAAGCAATTCAAAAACTAAATGATTATCAAGATGATTTTAAATAACATATATCAAAATATATTCCCACATAATGTGATGAAATTAAGAAGATCGGCGGTAATCAGCTCAGTCGTTCACTTGTCGTTCAACACATACAATTTACACTATTGAGTAGAAAACTCATGAATAGTAAAGAATATTATTTACTTCCAGCAACAGTTCATTATTGATTTATGGGCTGGTATAATAAACATTTTTGAGCTATCTGAAGAGTAGGTGGACAACCATTTTTATGATTTTTGCAAAATGTCCCGCCAATCTTGCAAGAAGTACCTTTAAACAAGAATTATCGGTTTAAGTCAGAAAGGGCTTCAGCACAATTAGTCCTCCTCCTCCGATGTCCCCGGATCTAAATTCATATAGGACTACATCAAAAAGCGTATCTATGTATGTGAATGAAATAACGAACAAGAATTACAGGTACGAATTCACATTGGGGTGGAAGAAATGAGAAATAATCTACTAATAAATAGCATCTTTTCCAAAGAAATTTTATTCGAAACTGCGGACGGGCTATGTAATATCGCTGAAGGGTGATATTTCGAACATCTATTGCGAGTATTTCTCTTAAACTGTATTACGTTTTTTTTTGTAAGTTTTTAGTAAAAGTGTAATTTCTCGTTGAACTAACATTTTAATTGTTTTAACTAAATATTACTAACTAATAATACAAATTGAATATAAACTTTAGAAAAAGATGTTTCACAAAGTGAAATTTTGTTTTAATTCATATTAATTATAGTTGTTTTACCAATAGGAGTAAATTTTTTGGCTATGATGTCCTGAGATAATCCTCTGAAAAATTTATAATTATTTACTCAAGCTTTTCAAAAATAACTAGAATCTAAACTTACTAAACTGACTTATAAATTTATAAAAATCTGATCAACATCTCTCACAATCAATAAAATCAGGCCAAGATGGAAATCTAGAAGAAAATCAGGATAGGACTTATTTATTAAATTAAATACTCATTTACTACATTTTCGTAGAATTTGCATATCTATTGAAGATGGGTTATTTGTCATTTCAAATTGAAATCCAATGTCGCTATTTGGTAGCGCTACCAAATATAAACTTATTTATATATCAGGATATCAGGATATCAGGTTAAAAGTTGGATAATATGTTACTACCCTGAGAGCTGCATGGCAATTGCATTGTTATTCTATGGCACATATTGAATGCTATAAATAGATTAAATTCACAAATCCTCGGCGAAATGCAGAAATCCAAGTAAACATCCTGAAATTCAATCGCATAAGACAAAACGTCATTTGTCAATATAGTCAATATATAATTTGGTATTTCATCATAGTAACTGACATCTATAACTGTAAAAAATGTATTATTGATAGCATTTACCGTTTTCAAGATACGCGACTTAAAATTGTGCGTCATCCGTACTTTATTCAAAAGATTTGCAAATTCCAAAACATAGCACACTTCCTTCATTAATATTTAACAATTTATTAATACATTTTTGATTTGACAGAGGAGCTGGGTTGAGAGTCATCAAATTATTCAATTATCTCCCGGTTGACCTGAATTCCATTGGGAGCATTCAAACTCAAAACAAAGAAGGATATGTTTAATATTTGTTTTTATTTCATTGAAAAATATCATTATGTGCCTTGATATTTGAGTTGTCTAATTCCAATATTCGCTAATTCCACACGGAACATAGTTTCATAAAAAGCAAAAAAGTGTAACTGTCTATATGAATTGTAATTATTCCAATAGGGAATGTAATTCAAATTGGTATATAACCCTGATTTATGTAATTCAATTAATAAAAAAGAAGATAAACATATATTTAAATATAAAAAAATGGATTCAGCGGTTTTGAAGGAATGGAGCTGGCGGATTTTGGAACAAATTCGGGAGCTGGCGGTTTTAGGCAAAAAAACTCGGAGAATTTACACAAACTATCTAAAAACCAATATAGGTAAAAAAAGTTCGACAGTGGAGCTAGCTTGTTTTGGAATTATACGACTCATTTTTCTAATTTTTTGTGTTAATTTTGTTGTAACAATATTTATGCTATGTCACTGTTTAGTAATGTAACTTAGACATTGTGTCTGTCAATATCTCTTGTAGATTCAATAATAATAATAATTATTAACATGAATCATAACTGATCCTCTCTAGCGGAGATATATTTAGATTCAATAGCTAAAACAAAATCAAAATTAAATTGAAGAAAAGTCAGGCCTTATCAACGAGATTTCGCCTTCTAGGTTACAAACTTCATGATAAAAACAATAAATAATATTCACCATGAGCATACTCTGAATAGTCATTTTTCTATAATAACCGCCCTAGCCGTTATCGTCAACCTAAATAACGTAAATAACGTAAAAATGTGTTCTTAATTTCATTTTCGGGACTGGTTTGTTCCATTACCATCATAGTCTTGGATGATGGAAATCTGGGTTTCACGATTCGCAACTTAAAAAGTCATCGAAGAAACACATTTGCAACTGCTTTGGAATTATTTTCAATCACAGTTTTGGCTGTATTTCATATATATATATATATATATATATATATATATATATATATATATATATATATATATATATATACAGGCTGATTCACGGTGGATGGCACATTAGACGTTTCTGGTGAACCAGACAAAGGATCACTTTGAAAATTTAATGGAGGGCATATTCGGACATTCTCTAGCCAACTAAAATATTTTCGACAATGCGGTGTTGCCGCTTCTATTAGAAAGCAGTAGCAACTTTGATTTTTCAAATGGAACACTCTGTATATAATATTATTTTTGGAATCTCCAACAATTGCCCTATACCTATCTGTTACCGTTTTGGAAATAAAAATTAATTTCAATTTTTTTCTTCGAAAATCATGACTTCTAAAAATGCCGATATCTTTTAGTTAAGAAGTACTATGATATCGAAATTTTGTTTGGAGTTAGGTGATACTTGGACACTTCCCACACGTCAGCCTAATCTCCGTTACTTCAATACAGGGTGGTAAAAAAATACAGTTTTTTCGTTTGCTTGAAAAAGTTGCTGAAATTTGATTATTTTAAATGGAACACCCTGTATATTATTGAAAATTCGGAAAGCTGCTGAAATTTGCTTTTTTTCTATGTATATCATACCTATACCTAACTAGTCAAGTTTCGGACTTATGAACATTTATTTGTGAAAATTTCCCTTCAGAATGGTATTTCCATTCGGTATTTGGTAAGCAGACCATGATTACTATTTGGCAGTAGCGTTGTGACATTCTCCTAATAATATCGACATTTTCGTCACTTCAGAAGCTGCAAATACCTTCAAAACGATGGAACAAAACTATTCAAACGAAGTTCTTATGAATTTGTTTATTATTTTTGGACAGTGTGACAAAATTATCAGCAGAACATGTAGAAAGTTCAATGAAATGTATCCGAATCTACCGCCAATGAACCTCAAGAAATTTATACGAATTCAGAACAATTTCAATATGTTTGGATAAACTTTGAAAAAGCACCAAGAAACTTGAAATTGGAAATATTGATATGAATAATTATAAAAAAGTAAAACAATCATGTGGAATATTTCAAAATATGTTCGAATCGCTGGCCGTTCACTTCCAAGCACTTTAAAATGCGGGTGTTGACTGCTTTCGTGGTGGCAGATCTGATTTCATTGGGATCCAAATCTTCAAATGTTTGGGCAATCCTTTCTAACAATTCATCTCTCGAACGCACGGGTATTTTGTAAACTTTTTCTTTAAACATTCCCCACAAATAAAAATCTAATGGATTAAGATCGGGTGATCTCGCTGGCCAATTCCATGGTCCCAAGCGCCTCATTCACCGATCGTCAAATAGTCTATCCAGTTCTGCGCTCACTTCTCTTGTGCAATGTGCAGGAGCTCCGTCTAGTTGGTACCAACAGTTTCGATAATCTTCGAGTGGCAGATTATCCACGAAACTATCTACAGTATTCTCCAAAATATTCAGGTAGCTTCTGGATGTTAATGACTCCTCGTATATCACGTACCTCAATTTGTTGTCCATCAACATGCAGAAGACATTAAAACTAAATTTTTCTTGAAATTCGGCTTCTTTTGTGACGTGAGGATTTTCACTGGACCAATAATAACGATTTTTTCTATTGAAAATCCCTTCTCTCGAAAATTTCGATTCATCAGTCCAAATAATTTTATTTAAAAAAAGTGGATCTTCTTGAATGCGTGTCAACAACATTTCACAAAATTCTACTCTCTGTTGAGGATCTTGAGGCTTCATTGCTTGAATTTTGGTGAATTTATAATCATGCATTTTATGTCTTCGCAAGATTCTTTGAACCGATGAATATTTTATACCCAAATCTTCTTCAGCACTTCTTATCGATGACTCGGGAAATGCGTGAAAATATGCTAAGACATTAATCTGGTTGTCTTCGAAAGTTACGGATCGAGGCAAGTTTCTTGGTGCTTTTAAAGTTGATCCAAATGCATTGAAATTGTTCTGAATTCGTATAAATTTCTTGAGGTTCATTGGCGATAGATTTGGATACTTTTCATTGAACTTTCTACATGTTCTGCTGATAATTTTGTCACACTGTCCAAAAATAATAAACAAATTCATAAGAACTTCGTTTGAATAGTTTTGTTCCATCGTTTTGAAGGTATTTGCAACTTCTGAAGTGACGAAAATGTCGATATTATTAGGAGAATGTCACAACGCTACTGTCAAATAGAAATCATGGCCTGCTTACCAAATACCGAATGGAAATACCATTCTGAAGGGACATTTTCACAAATAAATGTTCATAAGTCCGAAACTTGACTAGTTAGGTATAGGTATGATATGCATAGAAAGAAAGCAAATTTCAGCAGCTTTCCGAATTTTCAATAACATACAGGGTGTTCCATTTAAAATAATCAAATTTCAGCAACTTTTTCAAGCAAACGAAAAAACTGTATTTTTTTACCACCCTGTATTGAAGTAACGGAGATTAGGCTGACGTGTGGGAAGTGTCCAAGTGTCCAAGTATTTATTTCGAAAACGGTAACAGATAGGTATAGGGAATTATTAAGAAAAGTTGTCGAGCAATTGTTGGAGATTCCAAAAATAATATTATATACAGAGTGTTCCATTTGAAAAATCAAAGTTGCTACTGCTCTCTCATAGAAGCGGCAACACCGCATTGTCGAAAATATTTCAGTTGGCTAGAGCCCTCCATTAAATTTTCAAAGTGATCCGTTGTCTGGTTCACCAGAAACGATGTGCCATCCACCGTGAATGGATGGCACATATATATATATATATATATATATATATATATATATATATATATATATATATATATATATATATATATATATATATATATATATGCACAAATACAAATGCACGGAGCCACCAGCAGGAGTCAACCGCACATTTGTGGTTTCAGTTGATAGATCTTGTGTTTACAAGAAAACTATCAAAATCACCACGGAGGCAGCTATAGCTACCTGTGTGACATCCGGGTCAAGGAAATTTTACGAATATGAAAGTTATTGAGTGTCTTGATATAGAAACAGAAGCCACCAGCAGCCAAACGAAGCCACCAGCAGGAGCCAACCGCACATTTGTGGTTTCAGTTGATAGATCTTGTGTTTACAAGAAACCACAAATGTGCGGTTGGCTCCTGCTGGTGGCTCCGTGCATTTGTATTTCTATCTTTTGGTAACCAAGTGTTGCCCATCCTTACACTTGGCTGCACCATACTGATGATGGGCAAAAGCCCGAAACAAGTGTCTATGGTTTGCCACTGTCTCGAGTGCTATGTCCGATATTAACTTCTGTTTCTATATCAAGACACTCAATAACTTTCATATACGTATAATTTCCTGGACCCGGATGTCACACAGGTAGCTATAGCTGCCTTCGTGGTGATTTTGATAGTTTTCTTGTAAACACAAGATCTATCAACTGAAACCACAAATGTGCGGTTGGCTCCTGCTGGTGGCTCCGTGCATTTGTATTTCTATCTTTTGGTAACCAAGTGTTGCCCATCCTTACACTTGGCTACTCCATACTGATGATGGGCCAAAAGCCCGAAACACGTGTCTATGGTTTGCCACTTTCTTGAGTGCTATGTCCGATATTAACTTCTGTTTCTATATCAAGACACTCAATAACTTTCATATTCGTATATATATATATATATATATATATATATATATATATATATATATATATATATATAAATATATATATATATGTATATATATATATATATATATATATATATATATATATATATATATATATATATATACACACGAATATGAAAGTTATTGAGTGTCTTGATATACCGGCAGACGGTCCTCGATTGAAGACAAAATGTTCATAGTCATCTTCATTTTCATCAGGTTGGAAATTTTTTTTTCCTTACCCTTTCAACTGAGATTCATCAGGAAGACGAATGGTTCATAACGTAAAGTGTTTTGGTGGGGACATAAAGATTTAATGACCTCTATGCCGCTCTGGCCTTGTGTACCCCTTCCTGCCTGGGGTATTTGAAGAACAAACTGTTCATTTTAACAGACGTCGTGGGCCTTCATTCAACCGAGCGACGGGGCCTTCTGAATCGAGTGGGGTCGTCTATAGTGTAATCTACAGCTTCCCTAACTAATGGGTTATCATGAGTTTCCGCTGACTCGAAAACTCTCTGATTCCTCGACTGCATGGACTGCGGATGGCTTCATTCCGCACGAACCATGGAGCATTCACTAGCATCCTGAGAAGTTTGTTTTGCAACCTTTCCAAAATGGAGAGGTTTGACGGAGCGGTTTGTCCCCAAGCACCTGAAGCATACATGATGACAGGCTTGAACATCGTGTTGTATAGTAAAATCTTATTTTTAAGATTGAGATTTAAATTTCTATTGACCAGAGGATAGAGTTTAGCTATTATCATCTGCACTTTGCTCTTAATATAATCAATGTGATTTGCCCAGGTGAGTCGGCGGTCTACTCAAAGACCTAGGTACTTAACTCGCGTTTGCCATTCGATCTCCCTGTCTGAAATCGTAACCCTTGTGTCAGGAGAAACTTTACGTCTCCCCAAGTCCATCGCCTGAGTTTTTTGTGGAATCACTCGAATCTTCCAGTTAAGGTACCAGCGTTCGAGGTCGTCTAATGCGCGTTGCATGTAGACGACCGCCAACGCCCACCCATGGAAGAAGCGAGGAGAGCCGTATCATCGGCGTAAAGCGAAACCTTCACGTGATCGAGCCTCGGAAGGTCGCTCACGTAAAGGCTGTACAGTAGTGGAGACAGCACAGCTCCCTGAGGCACTACAGCTTCGATTTCCCTGACGGGAGACAGGGTTCCTTCAACTCGGACCTGAAATGTTCTGCCTTTCAGAAAGGACCTAATCCACCGGACCAGACCCCGAGGCAGATCGAAATCGAGCATTTTGTGTAGCAGGCCTTCGTGCCAGACTCGGTCGAAGGCTTTCGAAATATCCAAGAGGACGAGATGGACTGTCTTCCTGTTGTTCAGCTCTGAGATCGAATTTTCGACCAGTCTCAGGGCCTGCAGCTCGGTGGAGTGTGCCCTCCTGAAGCCGAATTGTTCGTCAGGCAGAACATTTCGATCTTCAACTTCTTCTGTTAGCCTTTGCAGCACAACACGTTCAGCCAACTTAGCCGTTGAGCAAAGCAGAGCCAGAGCTCGTCATCCCCAGGTTCGAGCGATTCCAAATACTCACTCCACCTCTCGTTTCTATAGTCAGTGATGGCCTGTTTAACCTGGTTGGCCATCCTGCTAGTCGCAGCCTTGTCTCCAGGGTAGGGAGTCCGCTGATAAACTCGTCTGAGTCGATTTCTCTCCCGGATAAGGTTCTTTACCCTGGGAGGAAACTCATTGTAGCTCTGCAGAGGACACTCTGTCCTGGTTGTGGCTGCGCGGAAAGCGTTGTTCACAGACAATTCGAAATCTGCCACTGCCGCGTCGAGACCGTTGCGAGTTTGAAGCGCATCACGGTCTGTACGTGTCTCCACTAGGTGAGCCTTGAAGGCTTCCCAATTCGTGGATGATCTCATGCGATAATCCTGGGGAGGGGGATCATCACCCAGCATCAGGATGACTGGATTATGATCTGAGTCAAGTTCCGACAAAGTGTACACTTCGCAGGACATGGAGACGTTCCTGAGCAGTGCGATATCAAGCACGTCAGGCCTTACATCCCCACGGTAGAACGTGGGCTCATCTGGACCCATCACTCGATACTCATGCCTGTCAGCATGCGCATGGAGCGCTCGGCCGTTCGCATTGGTGAGTCTCCTCCACAGATTGTGCTTGGCGTTGAAGTCACCAGCAGCAATTGTGGGGGTATTTGTCGACATCAGCAGTTCTTCCAGTGATTCTGGGAGTAGACGATTCCGCGGAGGGTTGTAAACTGAGATTAGTCTATGACGACCTCTTCTCAGTTGGAGCTCAACGCCCACGGCTTTTATGCCATGTAACTGATCCGAGTCAATGCCGAATTGTACGTGAGGAAGATTACGTTTCACAAAAATGCCAACTCCTCCTCCAGCACGTTCAACGCGTTCTCTGTGGTAAAAACGGTAGTTTGGAATACCAAAAGGTTGATTGTGCAGGTGCGTTTCCTGCACCAGTGCCACATCGATATTTTGTTGTATTAGAAAATTCTCAAAATCTAATTTCTTGTTTGAAATACTGTTGGCATTCCAAAATACAACCTTAAGAGAACTAGGCAATGTTGGTTGTCTAGCCATTAACAGGTTCCAGTTAGCACGTTGGTGTTCACCGTAAACATCTTTTCGAGTACGGGGATCTGAATGAAGAGTTTCTTCATCTGGTCCAGAGCGGAACAAATGTCACTAACCTTCGACGGGCGGGGACTACTGGGCGCCTCGCTCGGCCTGACGGAGATGTTACCGCTCTTGGCCGCTCCTGCGTAGCTCATTCCCGGGTGTGTGCCAGATGCTCCGGCAGAATGCCTTCCAGATGTGGGTCATTTAGGGGGACATTTGCAGCTACTTTGGTCCTCCTGCGAACGCTGGGGAACTCAGGACAACCGCGGTAGTTTGCAGTGTGTACACCCTTGCAATTATTGCACTTGGGCGGATCTGCTCGTGGCTTCTTACACTCACCTGAAAGGTGTCTGCCGGCGCATTTGACGCAAATGGGAATAGCTAGGCAGTTCCGTTGGCTATGCCCGAACCGCTGACATCGGTAACACTACCCTACCAGTGTTTTTTGGTGTTGGGGCTCAACCTTAACTTTAACGTTAAGGAGATCCCGGACGTCATAAATATGCTTCTGATTTTGGTTCACTTGAACCAAAACCAGGGGGAGCGGTCGATTTCCTCGCATCATTCTGGTGACGGATGATGGTTGGAAACCTTTTTCAACCAAGGCGTCCTCGATATCAGCGGTCTCCAGATGTTCTGGGACTCCTCTGAAGACGGCTCTGATTTGCCTGTCTTCAGGTAAGGTATATGTGTGGTGGGGAATTTTACCCCTCACCAATAGTTTGGACATACTCCTGTAGTCCTCGGCCGAAGAAGGCTGAACCTTGATGCCGTCAGCCATGTTTACTGCCTTGGTAAAGTTTACCTTATGGAAGGCAGCCAGCTTTGTGAATTGAACCCACTTGTCCTTCTGGCGAACGAAACGCGTGTTTTTCTGGTGCTTTGGGGCACCTCAGGACGCGGAGGGAGAGAGGAGCTAGTTCCCTGATCATTGGGGTTAACAACCTGATTTAGATTTTGAGATGGCTGTTTTGTTCCACCCTGTATAGTCGAAATCGATTTTTCAGACCTATTGCATGTCGTCAACCAACATTTCATGGTCACCTACGACGGAAGACTCTGTTGTTGAGAGTTCTGAGAGTTCTGAAGTGTTGTTCTTGGCTTCATCCCGGAGCTTTACATCTTTTTAGCCACTTTTTTGGGCTTGGTGCCGGTATTTTTGTTCACTGGAGCGACTGGTTTAGATAGAAGAGGAGGAAACTCTTCTGGAAGGCGACGCTTTTTGTTGGCCGGTTCTTGAGGCTTGATCGTATTGTCGTCGTTGTTTGTCTCAGACTGAGCAGAGAGGGTGGTGCCGACCGGAGTATGTCTGAAGGATACATTCCGTGACGGACGCTCGAGAAGCTCCTTGTCCCCTGGTGGAGGGCCAGAGGGCTCCCGAACTGCCGCCACGGGGCTGTCCCTTAGCATCTCTGATGGACTCAGACCCAGGCGATCAAGCAATACACCCATGAAGGTAATTACTTCACCCCTGTCCCTGACCATCAGACTGTCAAGCAGTTCCTCCATACTGCTGTCGAAAAACTCACACCCTTCGATATCCCAAGGGTAGGCGATGAAGAGTTCCGTGAAAGTGATAGTTTGGACGCACTCACCAGAAGTTTGGAGGGTCCTTGCGTACTACAACTAACGCACTCACTAATAGGAGTCGTATTTGTGGAAAAAACTTCGAAATTATCGCAGCAAAAAATATTCTGTAAAGATAAAATGTGAAAAACCAGAAAAGTACTTGATAAAAATAGCTGCGTAAACGCAAGCGGAACAAACGGCGTGCGGATTTTTATTTATGGGCTGCAATTCGTTCATTGTGAATTTCTCCTTCATGGTTTTTGAATTCGGAACTTGCTTTTTGGTGTGATTTTGGGAAAGGAAGGCTAGACGCTGCGAAAGGAAAACGATAGTATACAAGTGAGAAAATACGTAGGCGTAGAAACATCGGTAAGAAATCAATAACTATTCAATTAGTTTAATCGCACTATTTTATAAATTTGAGTGATATCATTATGACTCAAGGTTAGTTACATACTGAAAACGATGTTTAGAGCAAATTCATTGGAATTCAACTTCGCATTCAATTTTATTTTTGTATGACAAAAGGAATATTCATGTCCGATTTTATAGTCGTATCTTTGATCTAGTGAATTATAATAAAATTATGGATTGTTAATAATAATTACGTTTATCCATAATTCAACGCAATGGTAATAAAATGATTTCTTTAATGATACACAAGAGTAAATATTAATTTTTTTTGTCACAGGTTGAACCTTGTGGAATGTTCATTGATGAATACGACTATATTTTTGGAGCCAGTCCTGATGGGTTGATAGGAGATGACGCCATTGTTGAGGTGAAGTGCCCCAAAACTGCGTTAAAAATGCACCCCAAAGAAGCAATCGAGCAAAAAATAATAAATTTCTGTACTCTAGATGAGAATCTACACTTACAGCTGAAACAAAATCATAATTATTACTATCAAGTACAAGGACAGCTACACATTACTCAGCGTTCCCTGTGTTATTTTGTAACTTGGACTCCGTTGGGAATTTTAGTTGAAAAGGTGAGTTTTAGTAACATACCTATAACAATCTATGGCGTTTATCCATATAGACTATTATTATTATTTTTTGAAAACGGTTCTTTGTGACGGATTTCGACGTAGTGCAAAATGTTGAGGATATGAAGTACTGTAACTATCCACTTTTTCAGTTCTTCAAAATATCGGCAACATTGGTAAAATGGCGTTTATCCATATAGACTATTATTATTATTTTCTGAAAACGGTTCTTTGTGACGGATTTCGACGTAGTGCAAAATGTTGAAGATATGAAGTACTTTAAGTGTCCAGTTTTTCAGTTTTTCAAAATATTGGCATCGTTGCCAAACTGTCAGTTTTTGTTAAATATTTTCGAAATACTCTAGAAAAATAGACTATAAGACTTATTCGAAGTCAAATGACTCCCAACATTATTTGTATAAAGATGGAGAAATAGAAAGAAAAAACCTTTCTTTCCCAAAAATTAATATCTTCTTTAAGTATACCCCTTTAGTAGTTGTTTACAGCTGATTCTCGGCCTCCCCCCAGTTTACAGCTGATTCTCGGCCTCCCCCCACCACTATGACGTCACGTGGGGTGGATGACCTAGACCGACTCATGTGACCCTGAGAAATATGTCTGGTGCATGCCACCTTGAAAAATATGTATGGTGCATATGACCTTGAAAAATATGTCTGGTGCATAGGTGGTATGTGTACATCACAGATTACAGCCGGTTCTGGGCCTCCCCCCACCACTATGACGTATTAATTGCTTTTTTTGTTGTTATTTAGTAACATCAAGGCGATGTGACCTTGAAGGGTCTGGTGCATGGATCGTTCAGAATTTTTTTCATATGAGATTTTGTGTGTGTGTGTGTGTGTGTGACATAGTGACGTAATTACATTTGATTGGTGTGTGTGTGAGAATGCACGGTACAGGGTTTCATCATGTGCTTGTCTATGTACAAACATACGTCTGCATACTTCGAAGATCCTTCAAGTAATAAATGTTCCATCGATGTGAGCCTGCCAAGTTAGTTGTGGTGTGACGTCACAGCATCAACCGTTCAACGGTAAGAGAGCGAGATGTTCACTCCACGACGTGCGGCTGAGTAATGCGTATTCATCGGTGTGCCCTCACCGGTGTGCAGTGAAAGCTGTGACGTAACGCATCGCTCTAGCCTCGCTATCGATGGTGACACGCAGACGGCCGAGGACTGTGCTAACGTCTGCCCTCTCCGAGAGCGCAACGATCACTGCCTGTTGTTGGTATCGACATTCAGTTGGGAGGTGGGCTTGGCTGTGACGTCAGGCATCTCTAGTGGGTAGCGAAGTAGGGTGAACTGAAGAGAGTTAAATAACGTGCATTTGTATAGATAATATTGTAGAATCTCGTGAAGTAATAATCTGAAAATTATCAACTTGAGCTGTGCCAAGGTATGGTTAGGGAGAATTGGATACATATAACAATTGACAGAAATTCTCTCTATTATAGCAAAATTTGATCTCACATTTTCGCTTTGAAACCTCATTGAACTATTGAGGCCCGCGTCGGACTGCAAAGTTAAAGGTTATAAAATAATTGGAGATAAGTAATGAGAAGAGTTCATTGCATGTATTCAAATGATTCAACATGAAACAAACCAATGAAGCACAAGTGATAAGAAATGAGAGTTCAGAGAGTGGATTCTTGTTGCTTGTAACTATCCAATGGAATTTAAGATCTGAATCTTGTGCAATGTTATATTTATGATGACGAATGAAAGAACAGTTATTATTTAGGTCTATTTTATGTTTCTTCGATTGACGACTTGTTTATTTTGTGGAAATTCATGTTCACTGAGGATACACTACAAAAACACACTTTTGTCTATTTTCCACTATATTACATTTAAATGTAACTAGTTAGTTATGAAAATGGTATAATAGCCGAAACCGGTCAACAATAAAGAAATATAGTGGAAAATTGACAAAAGTGTGTTTTTGTAGTGTATCCTCTATTTTATGTACGGAAAACACTGAAGAGAGTGAAATTGAATTACAGAATACATATTCGGAAGAGAAATAAATATAGTAGGATTTGGAAAAATCTTGAGGTTTGGTTAGAATTTAAAAATTGTCGAAAGAGACAACTGCTTTGATGAGCCGATTTTCTATAGTTTGCGCCTGTATTTCTTGGTCCCGTATGACAAAAACTTGTCGATTTTGATATTGCACGTAGCTTTTGCATTCCGTTTCGACCTTCACAGCATATGACATCAGCGTAACTATAACTGAAAAGTAGGATGTGCCATCACTTTGATCGAAAATAAATTCATTCACCTGTCATTGCCAGATTTACCCGGCAAGTTTGATTTGACTTTGAAATAAATGCAAGGTTATTATCTGCCCCAAAACAGATGCGTAGACTCAAAACATAACATTTTACAGGAGAACAGACTGACATTTCCCACGCATATGCATGTCTAACATGAACTAGGTACTTGATGATGATTCAAAATGCTACACTATATTTTTTCTCGAAATATGATTACATTACAATTTGAACCAACATAGTGGATAATATTGACGTAACTTCAACTGAAACGTGGGTACCGCCTCACTTTGGTCTCTTTTTTTCCACACATTGGCAAATCTGATGGTGAAGTTTGGTTTAACTTCGAAACTAAATACTAGGATTTTCTCGAGGGTCGAGTTTTCATGTATGCCGATGACATAACATTGTGACGTCCCCAGATCTGAATGAAATTGAAAATGAAACGAAACTAGTAATCAATGAATTCGAATGTTGGTGTAGAAACAATCATTTAATAAATAATGGAAATAAAACAACATTTATCCAGTTCTCGAATAAGTATCAGCGCCCTTTCCAAATAAATCTAAGTTTCGAAACTGAATTGTCTTTCAATAATCACATCGAATACTTGTGCACTTCTTTGAAAAACGTATTTTGCCTTCCTAACAATGAAATTAAATTTTTTGAAACATAATCTCTTGGATATTTACTATGGTCTAGTGTATTCTAAGCTTAATATAAATATTACCATTTGGGGACACTCATCAGAAATAAATAGAATCTTTATAAGGCAAAAACGCTTCATTAGACTAATTTTTGATCTCAAATACAGAGAATCTTGTAAGAAAACATTCCAAGACACAAATTTTTTTCACATTACCATGCATTTATCGTTACAAAATATTAAACTACGTTCATGTACATTCCCATTTGCTAACAAGAAATGAGGAAATTCACTGTCATTAAACGAGACGGAGAAACGATTTCCATCAGGAAAAAATTAACCATGATGAAAGAAATTTTCTCATATTCAAGAAAAAAGTCAAAGACTTTGTTTTTACTTCCTGATAGAGTATGAAAATAATATTTTTGTGTAACATGTGCTGTTATTGATATAAGTGCTATAAGATAAAATATCTTTTGTAAAATGTGACGTGTCATATATACATTCATGTATCAAAAATGATGACTAAAATTTGACTTTGACTTCTCCGTCAATGTCATGCTAGACGGAGATTTGTAGACATGTAGTGTCAACACTTGACATTTTACAGGAGAACAGACTGATATTTCTCACATATATGCATGCCCTACATGAACTTCCGCATACTTGAAAATGATGTAATAATTTAAAATGTCATACTACGTTTTTCTTTTCGAAACATGACTGATTACAAATCTGAAGCCATACAGTAAATGATTATGATATGATTTCCACTGAAAAGCAGGTTTGTTCTCACTTTGGTCGGTTTCTCCCCCACCATGTCAAGATCTGACAGAGCAGTTTAATTCACTGTCATTAATCGAGACGGAGACACGATTTCCATCAGGAAAAAATAAACCATAATGAAAGAAATTTTCTCATATTCAAGAAAAAAGTCAAAGACTTTTTGGTAACAAGTTGTTTTTATTTCCAGATAGAGTATGTAAATAATATTTTTGTGTAACATGTGCTGTTATTGATATAAGTGCTATAAGATAGAATATCTTTTGTAAAATGTGACGTGTCATATATACATTCATGTATCAAAAATGATGACTAAAATTTGACTTTGACTTCTCCGTCAATGTCATGCTAGACGGAGATTTGTAGACATGTAGTGTCAACACTTGACATTTTACAGGAGAACAGACTGATATTTCTCACATATATGCATGCCCTACATGAACTTCCGCATGCTTAAGAATGATGTAATAATTTAAAATGTCACACCACGTTTTTCTTTTCGAAACATGATTGATTACAAATCTGAAGCCATACAGTAGATGATTTTGATATGATTTCCACTGAAAAACAGGTTTGTTCTCACTTTGGTCTGTTTCTCCCCCACCATGTCAAAATCTGACAGAGCAGTTTGGTTTGAGCTTGAAACTGAACGCCCAGGTTATGCTAGACGGAGATTTGCGGAGTTTCTAAAAGAGATGCGTAGGGTCATGCCATTTTGCAATAGAATAGATTGATATTTCTCACACATGCATATGCTCGCCTAACAAGAACTTTCACGTATTGCAGTACAATCTAATCATTTGAAATTCAACACTATATTGCAGTATCTGACGGTGGAGTGTGGTTTGACTGTGAAAATGAATACAAAGTTCATTCTTAACGAAAATCATACTAAACGGGGTTTGGAAGTTTTTCAAAACAATGTATACAGTCACAACACACCATTTTGCAGCGAAAAAGACATATTTTTCCCACCTAAATATATTCTTGACATGAACTTTCACATGTCGCATTACACATGTTTCAATTTAAAATGTATTACTATCTTCTTCTTAAAACCCAATATTATCCAAGATTCAAGCCAATATACCATATGACGTAAGCGTGTATTCAACTGAAAAGGAGGTATTTCCACACTTCAACCTGACAACTGATTCCTCCCCTCCACCATTTCATGATCTGACCTTGAAGTTGAGTTTGATCTTCAACTTGACTACGTGGTCATTTTTTGTCGATGTCCTGCTATACTGGTTTGTGAGTCCCCAAATATTACATAATGCACACATTTTTCGTACATACACACGCATGCTTCACACCATGCATGCTTATGTTTATGTTGTAGTATATTTCTCGAGAGAATTTATACGGTTGGAACTGCGATGATTCTGCAACCGTGTTAGGAATCACACGTTAAAAGGTAAGACCTCGTTATTCCTTAGCTCGCAACTTCTCAAATTGTGAGAGTTGTCGTTCGTATGGGGGCGACAGCTGATTAACGGAAAAACGGACTTTAAACAGAAACAGAACATTTACTTGCTGCATGATAAAGATACAGTAATGCAACGTGTCGCTATCGAATTGGGTACTGTAATAGCGTGATCAACATTTTTGTCAACATTTTTACTGTTGTTCCTGTGAATATAGTGTTTCAGACTAATATATCATCATAGAAATTCAGTTTTCTGATATACTATGATTCCATAAGACATGTGTCTCAATAGCAGATTTTATTCATATTCATATTTGGTCACTTTACTTCTAACGCAAAGTTTTCCCCGCTAGGTAGTGCTGTTTCTAATTTACTGTTCGAGGAATATTTTCTGGCTCTCCATTTCGGTCAATCAGTTATTGTTGAACCTGCTTCTGCAATTTTGAAAAATGTTTGCTGATTTGATGAAATATATCGCATCTATCTTGAGCCTCATAATAGATGAATACAAGGAGAAAACGGTGAAGGATAGACTTGAAGAGTGTTATAAGGCTTCTAAACGAATAAAAAAAGATCTGAAAAATACTACTACTATGGGTGGAAAACAAAATCTACTAGCATTCTTAATCAGATGAAATTTTAGATGAAGAAAGGAGCAGGCCTGATTAGCCGGAAAGAGACATCCTCTAATCGAGTACATCGGCTTTTAATTCGCGTACTGAAGTGATTAGTAATCCCAAGCATAAGAACCCTACCTCATTTTTGATCGACTATAAGACCCTTTTTGTGAGTATAATTCAAAATGCATTGGAAAATGATGCATTTTTAACCCCTTCAGTCCCCATGTCCACTGGTATGGACATTGATTTTGCCATGAATAAAACTCCATCTTTTGTGTAATGTGTGAATCATTCAAGCACTTCACGAGTTCACTAGGATCTCGTACTGCAGTATCCTGCGAACTACCAAGCCATCTCTTCGAATTCAAACAAAATATACCATTTAGCATAACAAGTGAATCATGGCTACCTCATCGCGTCGTTACAAGGGTAAGTTTATTACATTGTGATCGCTATAATTCGAATGAGTTCATGATTATACTTCAACTAAATGTTGAATATAATTCATTGAATGTGATTGAATGAATACAGTTTGCAATTATTGAGAAATAAGTTGTACATAACCTATTAAAAAAGCATGTCCAGTGCAAAGGACATTGGGCCTTGAAAGATGCATGTGAAAAAATGTATGTGTTCGTGGCAGTGGACATTGGGTCTTGAACATTTTTTTTTGTAGACAAATATGATCCTGAAAATCCAAAAGACGCTGAGGAACTGTTGGAATTTTTGAATGATGATGAATTGGATGAAGAGTGCGAGAAAATGTTGAGAAATCTTGGGGAAACTTCCGATCTAGACTTTTTCTCCGATAATGATAGTGACGAAGATATACTTCTGCCGTTTGCTCCGAAGACATTCAGAGTAGGAGCTGATAAATTATCGTTCGAAGATGAAAAGCTACAGAATAAACAATTGGCAGAGGAAGAGCATGCAACCGAATCCTCAGAAGTAATTGACAGTGACACAGAGGATGATATTCCTCTATCAATTATTGCAGAAACATTGAGAGCTGTGGTAAGCAATTCGCGTTTGGAGGAAAATAAAATACCCGACTGTTATAAAGACATTATGTCAATTATCACACCCAAGAACAAAATTATTTACCGGAAAAATTACGAACCTATTTCTCCCCAAGCAGAATACGACTTCACATTTTCTCCACAAACAAACGAAATACTGATGCCAATTCAATATTTTCTTAGATATATACCTGAACAACTGTAACTCTTTGATGTTATCGCAGAAATGACTAATATTTATGCACTCCAGCAAGGAAAAACTAGTTTCAAGCCAACCCATGCAAATGAAATCAAAATATTCATTGCATTGCATATCATAATGTCTTGCCTCAAATTCCCCAGAATAAGGATGTACTGGGATGTTGATTTCAATATAACTCTGTTCAGGGATAACATGGCACGAAATAGATTCTTTCTTCTCCGAAACAATCTTCATATTGTCAATAATTTGGAAAAACCTGATGACTGTAAAGACAAATTATTCAAGGTGAGGCCTCTTTTAGATAGCATACGAAAGCGTTGTCACGAATTAGAAGTTGAAAGGGACCTCAGTATTGACGAACAGATGGTACCATTTAGGGGTCAGTTCAGCATAAAACAGTATGTAAAGGGGAAGCCAAATCCTTGGGGGATCAAGATTTTTGTTCTATGTGGTAGAAGTGGTCTTATGTATGACTTTATCGTGTATCAAGGCAGTACCACTGAATTCGATGAATTCCTCTTGAATAAATTTGGTCTTGGGGCTACGTCTGTTCTGCATTTGTCCCAGAGAATTCCAGAGTATAGACATTTGTATTTCGACAATTATTTTACCACTTATAATCTTCTGGAAATTTTGAAATATAAAAAGATAAATGGTGCTGGAACCGTAAGATTGAACAGGTTCAATAAACTCCACTAATCACTGACAAGCAAGCAAAGAAAAAACCGAGAGGTTTTTCAGAAGAAATAGTTAGTGAAGGTTCAGAAATAATTCTATGTAAATGGTCTGACAACAGATCCGTTGTTCTTGCTTCGAATTTTATTGGTAAAGGCGAAGAAGATGAAG
This sequence comes from Leptinotarsa decemlineata, assembly GCF_025532065.1. Classification (NCBI taxonomy): domain Eukaryota; kingdom Metazoa; phylum Arthropoda; class Insecta; order Coleoptera; family Chrysomelidae; genus Leptinotarsa; species Leptinotarsa decemlineata. The sequence continues at coordinate 2,644,087 of NW_027412528.1, read as the reverse complement.
TGAAACGATGGGATAAAACAAATAAAAAATATGTTCATGTAAAGAGACCACAGGTGGTGAAAATGTACAACAGAAGTATGGGAGGTGTAGATAAGCTACATCATCTGATAGCACTCTACAGAATATATGTCAGATCAAGGAAGTGGACACTAAGAATGTTTTTTCATGGTGTGGATCTAGCTATAGTGAATAGCTGGTTAGAATATCGCCAACACTATACCGATGAGAATAAAGAAAACCCTAAGGAAGAAGCATTAGACTTGCTCCACTTTCGTCTCCAATTGGCATATTCTCTCATGAAGATGAATATTCCCGTCATACGAAAGAGAGGACGTCCGTCAGATGCATCTCCAAGTTCGTCTATCACCAGTACCCCTACACATTATTGTAGTGAAAGAAAGCGACTATTTATGGAGGTTCGTCATGATCGCTTGGATCATATGCCCAATTATGATTCGAAAAAAAAAGCAACCCGATGTAAATTTGAAAAATGCACGAAAAAAACTCATGTTTTTTGTGACAAGTGTAATTTACATCTTTGTTTTCTCAAAGAGAGAAACTGTTTTCTTTCCTTTCACAGAAAATGAATTCGTACCTATACATTTGTAAAATTATAATTCAAATAAAAAAGGTGTTCACTGAAACAATTGTATTACTCTTGAGTCCTGATGTCCACCGAGCGGGACACTTCCTAGAATATATAATAGTAAAAATAATGTTCAACCCCTGCCCTCTGATGATCCTAAGATGACTTCTGATCACGAAACATTCGTTATTATTTTTTTTTCTACCTTCATAATAATCTGGGACTGAAGGGGTTAAAGGTTAATATGGTGGAGAATTTGAGGTTGTCAAAGGCGATCGAATCTTCAACGAATATAAGTATTTCTCAATATCTAACGCATCCATCCATAGTAACACTGATATGAATATGTGGTTTGAGGATCATGTTATGGTGTCAATCATGATAAAGTTGGAAGAGTTTCAGGAACGTGACAGAGGTTAGACGTTGAAAGCAGTAGTGAATTTGGGGGTTACCGTAAACAAATTTGTGCCGCAGAGAGGTTCATCATACATTGAACTGCCTTCTCAAATCAAACGAAAAATCATGATAATGCCTGCTTCGCTTGGGCCATTGTTTCGGCATTGTATCCAGTTCCCCATGGACAACATTCAGATCACATTCTATCTTATCCTGACTATTCAAAAGTTCTGAAGTTGTGAGGTATTCACTTTCCGATGAAAATTATTCAGATAAATAGTTTCGAAGAGCAGAATGATCTCTCAGTCAATGTTTACACGTTGAAACTTTTTAAATCCAAGTATACTGTAATACCGCTAAGATTGAGCATAGCAAAAAATGAAAGCAAACATCTGAATCTACTCATGATTCAAGACATGTATTACGATGAAAGATGTAAGGATTCAATAAATGTCTATGATGTTACCTCACCAACCAGAAAACACTTTGTTTGAATAAAAGATCTATCTAATTTGGTGAGTAATCAACTCGACAACCATAATAGAAAAAAATATTTTTGCCATAGGTGTTTTCACTGTTTTTCCACGCAAGCAATGTCAGATAAACACCTTGAAGACTGCTCGAAGACACATTTTGTTATAGAAAATATTGCATTGGATCTCAATGGAAGTGTCGCCGTTAGGCCGGATGTGAAACAATTTAAATTGATGGCTACTCTACAGTCGAAGAAATAGTATGTGAATCATTACAGAAATCTCAAGCAGGCCTTAGAAAATGGTCTCATTTTGAACAAGATTCATCGTGTTCTAAAGTTCAAGCAGTCCACATGGTTGAAGCCCTACAAAGGCTTGAACACACTTTTGCGAACTGCTGCCTCGAATGATATTGAAAAGAACCTATTCAAACCAATGCCGTATTTGATATGTACTGCTATCTTCAAAACTCAATTTTTGTCCCATATATATAAATATTTATTTCAGGGAAAACTATGGAAAATCTGAGAAAGCACTCTGATGTTCGCCTTGTAACGAGTTGGGATGGGCGATATGGTGCCGAAGCCAGAATCTCCAATCCTCGGTTCAAGAGTTTGACTGTCTTCAATGAAAACTTGACTGCCATTGAATTGGGAAAATCCAAAATATTCTTCAACAAACCTATATATGTTGGAATGGTAGTACTGGATTTGGCAAAGTTGACCACATATAATTTCCATTATGAATACATGGCTCCTAGGTATAGAGAAATTTTTTGCGCAGTTTATACTGACACGGACAGTTTGATTTATGAAATTATAAATTATGATCCATATGAGATGATTAAAAAATGATTGTCATCAGTATTTCGATATTAGCGATTATCAATCAGATATCATTTATAATATTCCCCGAGCGAATAAGAAAGTGATTGGATTGATGAAGGATGAGAACAACAGAAAGCTTATGCTCGACTTTATTGGACTCAGTTCTAAATTATACTCAACTAAAACTGCAACGTCAGAAGATCAAATCACTGATCTGAAAAAAAGATTGAAGCAGGAGAATTATGAAAATGATGAAATGAAACAAATTGTGGCCAATTTCGGAGTATCCAAGAAAGCGAAGGGCGTTAAACATAATGTTGTCAAAAAAAAATCGCTTTCGAAGATTACGTGGCCTGTTTGGAAAATTATACCGAAAAAGCAATCACACAAAAAAATTAATAAAATCCTATAAGCCTAGGGTGTATTCAACAGAACAAACGAAGATTGCTCTGAATCCTAACGATGATAAACGCTATCTAATTCCTGAAACCTATCATACTCTTCCATGGGAACATTACTCAATTCAAAATCTATGAATATTGATTAATAACAATATCAACTACAAATTATTCTCGTCTCACATGAACGGTTCTATGTACGAGTGAAAATCACATATCACATTGAAAGTTTTTGTTAACATATTATCTTGTTGCTGATATACAGGTGTATTTTTGTGAGTCAAAGCAGAATTATTGGAAAAATGAACCCTAATGTCATTTATTTCGAATTGAACCACACACCTATTTTCTTTCGAGAGAGGTTTATATAGGGCTATTGGCATAAAAATTCAGTTTTGACCAAATTGCAGTATATTTCATAGCAAAGCACTCCATTAATTATGAATCTCGATATTATAGAAAATGCCAAGTCGAACAAACATGTTATTATCAGCATATACCCTTTTCAATATTAGTCCTTATTGAGGTTAAAATCTTTCATAATTACCAATCAACCACATCTATCCTTCCACTATTCTAGACAAATATCTGCAATTTCATCAAAAGTCAAATATGGAGCTACATAATCGAAAATTGGTATGATGGAGATTGCGATCATACTGTTGGAATGGAACAATCACATTACAATTGTAGCGAATCAATTGTTTTGCTAATCGTCTGTAGTTTTGATCTAAATACATAACATCGATATCTTTATGGCTACACATTGAAAACATTTTCTCAAATTTGTACCAATATATTTCAAATACGCACTTGGTGTTATGAGAGTTTACTTGATTTTGAGATTTACTGGTGTGTAATTTTTCTGCGTATCAGTAGAATGGCTTCAGTTTTATAGGGAAACCAGATCAAGTTTATTTTTTTCGACCATTCTTAGCTGGAAATGAAGCCCAAACATAACGCATTTATGATTCAATATCGGACAGCCCTGTTTCGACCCGCCATAGCTCTCATCAGTGGTGTTACGCTGAATCACAAATTAATTGCTAGAATCAACTGTAATTGAAGAACAAGCTATAGTAAAGAAGCGGGTTTACATCTCTGCCCACGGCGGGGGTGGAGTTTGCAGACCGGTTTCGGGCAGTTTGGCCACTCGACTTTACGTTCATTATAGACCCGAAACTATCTGTTGAGGAACCACCTAATATTCACCTGGTTTCTACTTATAATTATTATGTAAGAGAGTAAACAATGGGCCGTAGTCGAGTGGCCAAACTGCCCGAAACCGAAATCTTCTGACGTTGCAGTTTTAGTTGAGTATAATTTAGATCTGAGTCCAATAAGGTCGAGCATAAGCTTTCTGTTGTTCTCATCCTTCATCAATCCAATCACTTTCTTATTCGCTCGGGGAATATTGTAAATGATATCTGATTGATAATCGCTAGTATCGAAATATTGATGACAATCATTTTTTATCATCTCATATGGATCATAATTTATAATTCCATAAATCAAACTGTCCGTATCAGTATAAACTGCGCAAAAATTTTCTCTATACCTAGGAGCCATGTATTCATAATGGAAATTATATGTGGTCAACTTTGCCAAATCCAGTACTACCATTCCAACATATGTATATATATATATATATATATATATATATATATATATATATATATAGGTTTGTGGAAGAATATTTTGGATTTTCCCAAGTCAATGGCAGTCAAGTTTTCATCGAAGACAGTCAAACTCTTGAACCGAGGATTGGAGATTCTGGCTTCGGCACCTTATCGCCCATCCCAACTCGTTACAAGGCGAACATCAGAGTGCTTTCTCAGATTTTCCATAGTTTTCCCTGAAATAAATATTTATATATATGGGACAAAAATTGAGTTTTGAAGATAGCAGTACATATCAAATACGGCATTAGTTTGAATAGGTTCTTTTCAATATCATTCGAGGCAGCAGTTCGCAAACGTGTGTTCAAGCCTTTGTAGGGCTTCAACCATGTAGACTGCTTGAACTTCAGAACACGATGAATCTTGTTCAAAATGAGACCATTTTCTAAGGCCTGCTTGAGATTTCTATAATGATTCACATACTATTTCTTCGACTGTAGAGTAGCCATCAATTTAAATTGTTTCACATCCGATGTACTTTCGGTTCGAGATTTTTTTGTCTTAGGATCCACATGATCGGGGCAAAACGGTAAATCCTTATGCATATCGTGAAGGTTGTTTGGATAGTCCATATCAACTTCTAGTATATAACCTTCCGAGGCATCATCAGGCACAGTTGTGATATCAATGTTGGTGTCCATCTACTCAAACCAGCCGTATGGTAGATATTGAGACATTGCCCAACCATATTGATTATTAACATCGAAATACATTAGGTATGAGTCAGCTTTGGCTTTATCATAAGATATCACCCATGTATTTGTTATTAGCTGTGACTCTTCGCTTGGATCAAACTTGACTCAGTCCACCTCTTGTTCCCTTTTCGAAAAACATCAACTGATCTACATCGGTGAGAAGTTCAAGTTGCTGTTTCGTTTTGAATAACATAGCATCCCATGTATAGCCAGGCAGAGTGATATAATGGGCAGGATCCAAACCGTAAGTTTTTTGACAACTTGAGCGGAACTGCTCGAAGACATAGCCAGAAGCATAACATCCGTCTTCAAATACAGATTCGTATATTTTCCCGATGTGTTTATATTAAAAGTAGCCCATATCAGCTTGGCACGTAAGTAAGATCTCCTAGGACACGGTTTTTCCTTCAATATGTTGCAAAAGGTTTCGATAGGGGGTAAACAATCTTTTGAAAGAATCGATATAGTCATACGGCATTACACCCTTTTTTGTCAAAATCTACTCTTCATCATTCGAGCGGTTGGAGAACTGTGATATGAGATTTGGAAAATCTGATAGATATGATACTAACGTATCCAGCGGAAAACTCATGAATCTGAATGAGTTAAAAAACCTGAAGTGGATCTTGCTACCAGAAATATTTTTAATAAAGGAGATATACTTTTCCTTTGTTATCGGCCTAACGGCGACACTTCCATTGAGATCCAATGCAATATTTTCTATAACAAAATGTGCATCATACCCTGATAAGTTATGAAACACGATGGGAATTGTTGGATCATCTTGATAGTTTTAAATGCACTCATTGGGTGTGATGGTTGGCGATTAATTATTTTTAGGTATTTGACGATTATGCTCGCATACTATTTTGTCTGATATATTGAATGGTTTGTCACATATATGAATATGAGTTGCTGCCTGAAGAAATGGTTCCTGGCTGGCTGATATATTTACATCGACACTGGAACACAGTTGCAACATCTTCAGCAAACTGACCTATCTCGTCTGCAAACCATTTCATACAATTTTCATCACGAAATGATCGATAAAATGATAGTAGTGTATCATCATAAGAGCGTTTCACATAATATCCAATAGATGCCGGAATGTGTCGTTGATATTTATTGCCATCTTGTGCAGATACCAATACACTCGGCATATATGACGAAAGGCGATGTAATTTTATTTTTGAAATTTTTGAACCTAAAAATATATTTTCCCTCCATAGGTGATTTTGGTAGGCATTCTTTTGTCTGCGAGCAGTCTTCAAGGTGTTTATCTAACATTGCTTGCGTGGAAAAACAGTGAAAACACCTATGGCAAAAATATTTTTTTCTATTATGGTTGTCGAGTTGATTACTCACCAAACTAGATAGCTCTTTTATTCAAACAAAGTGTTTTCTGGTTGGTGACGTAACATCATAGACATTTATTGAATCCTTACATTTTTCATCGTAATACATGTCTTGAATCATGAGTAGATTCAGATGTTTGCTTTTATTTTTTGCTATGCTTAATCTTAGCGGTATTACAGTATACTTGGATTTGAAAAGTTTCAACGTTAAACATCGACTGAGAGATCATTCTGCTCTTCGAAACTATTTATCTGAATAATTTTCATCGGAAAGTGAATACCTCACAACTTCAGAACTTTTGAATAGTCAGGATAAGATAGGATGTGATCTGAATGTTGTCCATGGGGAACTGGATACAACGCCGAAACAATGGCACAAGCGAAGCAGGCATTATCATGATTTTTCGTTTGATTTGAGAAGGCAGTTCAGTGTATGATGAACCTCTCTGCGGCACAAATTTGTTTACGGTAACCCCCAAATTCACTACTGCTTTCAACGTCTAACCTCTGTCACGTTCCTGAAACTCTTCCAACTTTATCATGATTGGCTCCATAACATGATCCTCAAACCACATATTCATATCAGTGTTACTATGGATGGATGCGTTAGATATTGAGAAAATACTTATATTCGTTGAAGATTCGATCGCCTTTGACAACCTCAAATTCTCCACCGAATGTCATATTAACCTTTAAAAATGCATCTTTTTTAAAGCATTTTGAATTAGTGTCACAAAAAGGGTCTTATAGTCGATCAAAAATGGGGTAAGGTTCTTATGCTTGAGATTAGTAATCACTTCAGTCCGGATACGCGAATTAAAAGCCGATTCTGAATCATCCCAATGTACTCGATTAGAGGATGCCTCTTTCCGGCTAATCAGGCCTGCTCCTTTCTTCATCTCAAATTTCATCTGTTTAAGAATGCTAATAGATTTTATTTCCCACCCATAGTAGTAGTATTTTTCAGATCTTTTTTTATTCGTTTAGAAGCCTCATAACACTGTTCAAGTCTATCCTTCACTGTTTTCTCCTTGTATTCATCTATTATGAGGCTCAAGATAGATGCGATATATTTCATCAAATCAGCAAACATTTTTCAAAATTGCAGAAGCAGGTTCAACAATAACTGATTGACCGAAATGGAGAGCCAGAAAAATATTCCTCGAACAGTAAATTAGAAACAGCACTACCTAGCGGGGAAAACTTTGCGTTAGAAATAATGTGACCAAATATGAATATGAATAAAATCTGCTATTGAGACACATGTCTTATGGAATCATAGTATATCAGAAAACTGAATTTCTATGATGATATATTAGTCTGAAACACTATATTCACAGGAACAACACTAAAAATGTTGACAAAAATGTTGATCACGCTATTACAGTACCCAATTCGATAGCGACAAGTTGCATTACTGTATCTTTATCATGCAGCAAGGAAATGTTCTGTTTCTGTTTGAAATCTGTTTTTCCGTTAATTAGCTGTCGCCCCCTTACGAACGACAACTCTCAGAAGTTGAGATGTTGCGAGCTAAGGACTAACGAGGTCTTACCTTTTAACGTGTTATTCCTAACACGGTTGCAGAATCATCGCAGCTTCAACCATTAAAATTCTCTCGAGAAAAATACTACAACATAAACATAAGCATGCATGGTGTGAAGCATGCGTGTGTATGTACGAAAAATGTGTGCATTATGTAATATTTGGGGACTCACAAACCAGTATAGCAGGACATCGACAGAAAATGACCACGTAGTCAAGTTGAAGATCAAACTCAACTTCAAAGTCAGATCATGAAATGGTGGAAGGGAGGAATCAGTTTTCAGGTTGAAGTGTGGAAATAACTCCTTTCCAGTTGAATACACCTTTACGTCATATGGTATATTGGCTTGAATCTTGGATAATATTGGGTTTTAAGAAGAAGATAGTGATACATTTCAAATTGAAACATGTGTATTGCGACATGTAAAAGTTCATGTCGAGAATATATTTAGGTGTGAAAAATATGTCTTTTTCGCTGCAAAATGGTGTGTTGTGACTGTATACATTGTTTTGGAGAACTTCCAAACCCCGTTTAGCATGATTTTCGCTAAGAATGAACTTTGTATTCATTTTCACAGTCAAACCACACTCCACCGTCAGACACTGCAATATAGTGTTGAATTTCAAATGATTAGATTGTACTGCAATACGTGAAAGTTCTTGTTAGGCGAGCAAATGCATGTGTGAGAAATATCAATCTATTCTACTGCAAAATGACATGACCCTACGCATCTCTTTTGGAAACTCCGCAAATCTCCGTCTAGCACAACCTGGGCGTTCAGTTTCAAGCTCAAACCAAACTGCTCTGTCAGATCTTGACATGGTGGGGGAGAAACAGACCAAAGTGAGAACAAACCTGCTTTTCAGTGGAAATCATATCAAAATCATCTACTGTATGGCTTCAGATTTGTAATCAATAATGTTTCGAAAAGAAAAACGTAGTGTGACATTTTGAATTATTACATCTTTTTGAAGCATGCGGAAGTTCATGTAGGGCATGCATATGTGTGAGAAATATCAGTCTGTTCTCCTGTAAAATGTCAAGTGTTGACACTACATGTCTACAAATCTCCGTCTAGCATGAAATTGACGGAGAAGTCAATGTCAAATTTTAGTCATCATTTTTGATACATGAATGTATATATGACACGTCACATTTTACAAAAGATATTTTATCTTATAGCACTTATATCAATAACAGCACATGTTACACAAAAATATTATTTTCATTCTCTATCAGGAAGTAAAAACAACTTGTTACAAAAAAGTCTTTGACTTTTTTCTTGAATATGAGAAAATTTCTTTCATTATGGTTCATTTTTTCCTGATGGAAATCGTTTCTCCGTCTCGTTTAATGACAGTAAATTTCCTCATTTCTTGTTAGCAAATGGGAATGTACATGAACGTAGCTTGATATTTTGTAAAGATAAATGCATGGTAATGTGAAAAAATTTGTGTCTTGGAATGTTTTCTTACAAGATTCTCTTTATTTCTGATGAGTGTCCCCAAATGGTAATATTTATATTAAGCTTAGAATACACTAGACCATAGTATATATCCAAGAGATTATGTCTCAAAAAATTTAATTTCATTGTTAGGAAGGCAAAATACGTTTTTCAGAGAAGTGCACAAGTATTCGATGTGATTATTGAAAGACAATTCAGTTTCGAAACCTAGATTTATTTGGAAAGGGCGTTGATACTCACTTGAGAACTGGATAAATGTTGTTTTATTTCCATTATTTATTAAATGATTGTTTCTACACCAACATTCGAATTCATTGATTACTAGTTTCGTTTCATTTTCAATTTCATTCAGATCTGGGGACGTCACAATGTTGTGTCATCGGCATACATGAAAACTCGACCCTCGAGAAAATCCTAGTATTTAGTTTCAAGGTTAAACCAAACTTCACCATCAGATTTGCCAATGTGTGGAAAAAAAGAGACCAAAGTGAGGCGATACCCACGTTTCAGATGAAGTTACGTCAATATCATCCACTATTTTGGTTCAAATTGTAATGTAATCATATTTCAAGGAAAAATATAGTGTAGCATTTTGAATCATCATTAAGTATACGGTACCTAGTTCATGTTAGACATGCATATGCGTGAGAAATGTCAGTCTGTTCTCCTGTAAAATGTTATGTGTTGAGTCTACGCATCTGTTTTGGGGCAGATAATAACCTTGCATTTATTTCAAAGTCAAACCAAACTTGCCGGGTAAATCTGGCAATGACAGGTGGATGAATTTATTTTCGATCAAAGTGATGGCACATCCTACTTTTCAGTTATATTTACGCTGATGTCATATGCTGTGAAGGTCGAAACGGAATGCAAAAGCTACGTGCAATATCAAAATCGACAAGTTTTTGTCATACGGGACCAAGAAATACAGGCACAAATTATAGAAAATCGGCACATCAGAGCAGTTGTCTCTTTCGACAATTTTTAAATTCTAACCAAACCTCAAGATTTTTCCAAATCCTACTATATTTATTTCTTTTCCGAATATGTATTCTGTAATTCAATTTCACTCTCTTCAGTGTTTTCCGTACATAAAATAGACCTAAATAATAACCGTTCTTTTATTCGTCATCATGAATATAACATTGCACAAGATTCAGATCTTGAATTCCATTGGATAGTTACAAGCAACAAGAATTCACTCTCTGAACTCTCATTTCTTATCACTTGTGCTTTATTGGTTTGTTTCATGTTGAATCATTTGAATACATGCAATGAACTCTTCTCATTACTTATCTCTAATTATTTTATAACCTTTAACTTTGCAGTTCGACGCGGGCCTCAATAGTTCAATGAGGTTTCAAAGCGAAAATGTGAGATCAAATTTTGCTATAATAGGGAGAATTTCTGTCAATTGTTATATTTATCCAATTCGCCCTAACCATACCTTGGCACAGCTCAAGTTGATAATTTTCAGATTATTACTTCACGAGATTCTTCAATATTATCTATAAAAATGCACGTTATTTAACTCTCTTCAGTTCACCTTACTTCGCTACCCACTAGAGATGCCTGACGTCACACCTAACCATACCTTGGTACAGCTCAAGTTGATAATTTTCAGATTAATACTTCACGAGATTCTTCAATATTATCTATACAAATGCACGTTATTTAACTCTCTTCAGTTCACCCTACTTCGCTACCCACTAGAGATGCCTGACGTCACAGCCAAGCCCACCTCCCAACTGGATGTCGATACCAACAGGCTGTGATCGTTGCGCTCTCGGAGAGGGCAGACGTTAGCACAGTCCTCGGTCGTCTGCGTGTCACCATCGATAGCGAGGCTAGAGCGATGCGTTACGTCAGTCTTTACTGCATCGACAGAGGTAAGGGCACACCGATGAATACGCATTACTCAGCCGAACGTTGTGGAGTGAACATCTCGCTCTCTTACCGTTGAACGGTTGCTGCTGCTGTGACGTCACACCACTACTAACTTGGCGAGCTCACGCCGATGGAACATTCATTACATGGAGGATCTTCGAAGTATGCAGACGTATGTTTGTACATAGACAAGCACATGATCATGTGACGTATGTAGAGGTCATTTCAATGTTAATGTGATCCGAGACAGACTAAAATCTCAAGGTCAACCCCAAGGTTATGCGACTTTGAACATTGTTCGAAATAGCTGTGAAAATATGAAGTGTGAATGAAAGTCATTCAAAGTCAAATCTAAAACACTACCCCAAAGTCGGCTTATCCTTATTACCTTGTGACGTACGTTAAGGGTGTGACGTAGATCAAGGTCGAAGCCAACTCGATGCGTCGAACACAGGCGCTGCCCCCCCCTCCCCACCACCACCACCACAACCAATTCCAACTCGATGTGTTGACAGAAAGCGATACAAGCAAACAGTGGTCGTTGAAACTTTACGGAGTGCAGACGTGTACGCTCTCTGTCACGATGGATACCGTCCAAACTGGTGAAGAAGGACCGCTCATCAGTCGATGGATCTTCGTGGTATTCAGACGTATGTTTATTCAGTACAAACAGGTACAGAGTACACATGAAGGACAATATCAAACCCTGACTTTACAATGTATGCAATCTAGTTTCCCAATCTCAAAGTTGAATTCCATGTTCAAGGTCATGAACATAAATGAAGGATGTTAACCCCGTACCGTGCATTCCCACACACCAACCAAATGTAATTACGTCACTATGTCACACACACATACACACACAAAATTTCATATGAAAAAAAAATTCTGAACGATCCCTGCACTAGACACTTCAAGGTCACATCGCCTTGATGTTACTAAACAACAACAAAAAAGCAATTAATACGTCATAGTGGTGGGGGGAGGCCCAGAACCGAAAAAAAAAATTCTGAACGATCCATACACCAGACACTTCAAGGTCACATCGCCTTGACTTCACTAAACAACAACCAATAAAAAAGCAATTAATACGTCATAGTAGTGGGGGGAGGCCGAGAATCAGCTGTAAACAACTACTTGTACTGTATCCTCAGTGAACATGAATTTCCACAAAATAAACAAGTCGTCAATCGAAGAAACATAAAATAGACCTAAATAATAACTGTTCTTTCATTCGTCATCATAAATATAACATTGCACAAGATTCAGATCTTAAATTCCATTGGATAGTTACAAGCAACAAGAATCCACTCTCTGAACTCTCATTTCTTATCACTTGTGCTTCATTGGTTTGTTTCATGTTGAATCATTTGAATACATGCAATGAACTCTTCTCATTACTTATCTCCAATTATTTTATAACCTTTAACTTTGCAGTCCGACGCGGGCCTCAATAGTTCAATGAGGTTTCAAAGCGAAAATGTGAGATCAAATTTTGCTATAATAGAGAGAATTTCTGTCAATTGTTATATGTATCCAATTCGCCCTAACCATACCTTGGCACAGCTCAAGTTGATAATTTTCAGATTATTACTTCACGAGATTCTACAATATTATCTATACAAATGCACGTTATTTAACTCTCTTCAGTTCACCCTACTTCGCTACCCACTAGAGATGCCTGACGTCACAGCCAAGCCCACCTCCCAACTGAATGTCGATACCAACAACAGGCAGTGATCGTTGCGCTCTCGGAGAGGGCAGACGTTAGCACAGTCCTCGGCCGTCTGCGTGTCACCATCGATAGCGAGGCTAGAGCGATGCGTTACGTCACAGCTTTCACTGCACACCGGTGAGGGCACACCGATGAATACGCATTACTCAGCCGCACGTCGTGGAGTGAACATCTCGCTCTCTTACCGTTGAACGGTTGATGCTGTGACGTCACACCACTACTAACTTGGCAGGCTCACATCGATGGAACATTTATTACTTGAAGGATCTTCGAAGTATGCAGACGTATGTTTGTACATAGACAAGCACATGATGAAACCCTGTACCGTGCATTCTCACACACACACCAATCAAATGTAATTACGTCACTATGTCACACACACACACACACACAAAATCTCATATGAAAAAAATTCTGAACGATCCATGCACCAGACCCTTCAAGGTCACATCGCCTTGATGTTACTAAATAACAACAAAAAAAGCAGTTAATACGTCATAGTGGTGGGGGGAGGCCCAGAACCGGCTGTAATCTGTGATGTACACATACCACCTATGCACCAGACATATTTTTCAAGGTCATATGCACCATACATATTTTTCAAGGTGGCATGCACCAGACATATTTCTCAGGGTCACATGAGTCGGTCTAGGTCATCCACCCCACGTGACGTCATAGTGGTGGGGAGAGGCCGAGAATCAGCTGTAAACTGGGGGGAGGCCGAGAATCAGCTGTAAACAACTACTCCCTTTTCAATTCAAAGAAGAAAATCTATTGCAATAGTGTTCTTACTATTATAGCGTATTTGAAATTTATAATTAAATTCAATATAGTATTCAAAGTATATTTGTGACAGACACACTTTATTCTAGTTACTATACTACTATACATATCGGCATAATGGACAGAGTTCCTCAAATTCAAAGTACTGTTTGAAACAATTTGGTTCAATGATTCTTTTACAGCGTTTACAACTGAAAACTTGTTTCAAATTGTCAACATATCTTCCCCAAATTAAACGATATCTTTCCATATTCTCTGATTTCTTCAGTAGATACTCCTTAAGATATGAACGATAATTATCAGGGTTGAAAGATATATTCAACTCTTTCCGATTTATAATACAACTTATGTAGTGTAAAACGAAAATTCCACAATTGTACAAATCTGTTTGCTGTGAGTGTGTTTCGTTGGTGACTTTGAAATCAGTCAAGTCATATTGATATGGCGTATGCTTATGTAGTGTTTTAATAAATCTACAATACTCATTAAATATCTCGTACCTTTGTTGTTTTGTTGAACCATAAGGATCAATAAATGAAAAAGTTCCCTTCAGATAATCAATAATTATCATTGTGAAGTGTTTATTATGCAAAATGGGGATAAGATTCACTTTACTATCGATATTATTAAACAAATCATCTTTGAAAAAATCGATTTCCAGTGTGTTCAGTTGGAATAACAACAAATCCGTTTGGAATATACTCCAAATTTTCACAGTTGGATCTGGTTTTTCGGAGTAAATCAGATCACAGATTATGAAAAATACAGTATTAGATATCTATATACAAATATTTATTCAAGGTCAAATAATCCTCAATTGTTAAGTTAAATGTGCAGTCATATCTAGCGATGACATAGTTTCCTAAGTCATCAGAAGGTATATAATGATCTGGTTTACATTTTAGAGCATTGGGCATAATTTCATTTTCTTGTTACTTATGGAAAGGTTTCACATCGAAATTTCCACTACAAATGGGACAATAATATACAACGTCTGGGGAATCTAAAGGGCACGTAAATTCAAATATTCTATTGTCGCAATTGAAGTGTATCCATCTTGTGCAAAGCTCGCAACAAACCCAATTTGTATTTTGCTGCCCTTCAAATTGGCCGCACAAAGGACAAAAATTCATAACATCAGATGAAAATTTCAACAAGATAAGTTGGAGATTTTCACAATATTCTTTCATTCGTAATGGTTCAGAAAGTGAGTCAGTACTGAAAGTTTCAGAAGTGATAATATCTAACTGAAATAAAATGTGAATGCTGGCCTCGAAAGCACACTGAACTGGTATAACATCTTGTTTGTTAAATTTCCATCCAGTTTCATCAATTTTTTTGAAAGTAGCATATAATGATTTTTTCTCGTTATATTTTTTCAAATAGTTCTCAAATTATTCAGATATTCTTTGCTCTCAATATCCGTGTTTCCGTATGGATTGAATATGTCCAATGTTTTATTTTTGAAATTAATTGTCAGAAGAATCCATTTTTCATCAAGAAAGTGAAACGGAATGAAAGTTTTTTTATAAAAGGCAAAAAATCATATTTTTCTCCAATTCATAAAATGAAGTGGCGCAGGGCCATACAGCTACATCTGACTGTTTTTTATTTTTTGTTATTATAATCGCAGCTAAAGTATTCATTAATTTTGGAGACAGTATCCGGGATAAGTCATTGTATTTCAAAACATTGAAGTCCTCCGATGATATAAATCTATATCCTTTCACAAACTCATAAAATCCAATGTAGTACGAAAATGTTTCGAATATTTTATAATATTGACAGTCGTTCACCAAGTTATTTTCTAGAATATCCAATGAGATCATTTTATTTTTCGTGTTACTAACTGCCTGCGTAGATTTATAAGATGGTACATATTTGAGATATCTACCAGAGAAGAAGGTAAATTTGGCCTTTGGCTTTCTGTTCCATTGTTCTTCAGCATTAGTAGTACTATCTGCAGAATCATCATCCGAAACAATGAACTGGTTAGTTCTGGGGACTGTAGATAGTTTATGTTTCGATATACCTAGGTCAATTTCGGTGAAAACCTTCAAGATGTGACCTCTCACTTTTCTTATGAAAGTAGTGGGTTTGAGATCCCTGGCTAGTTTCAATATATCTGTTTTAAGAAAACCATACCATCGTTCTATTAAAGCGTTGCTCAGTCTTTTCTTGGTAACAACTGCTGACCACAAAGGAAATAGTCCCATATATCTATCCAAGACGATTTCTAATAAGAAAGGGCAATAAAAATCATTTTTATTGTAATTGTTTTTCGTTGTGAGCCTATTTCGATTATATTTGTCCAAAAAAAGTTTATAGAAAGGTGATTTTTTTCTTAAACTTTTTTGATTGAGCAGATTTTCACTCGATTTACTTGTAGTTACCGAAATCTCTTGGACTTCAAGACAATCTAAAGTATCCATTTTAGATAAAATTTCATCAAGTACGTCGTTTTGATATTCCGATGATAATATTATAGTTAGATTTTTAAACCATTCACTTGCTTCCTTGAGATCAGTTATATTGAACGCCATTGCGAACAATGTTCTTATTCGCTTATTTTCAATTGTTTTGGTATTTTCATCAATCAATTGAAATACATTTTTTATGAAATGAGCGCAACATAAATACAACTTGGTTTTCTTTGAGGGAAAGTGTTTCTTTGTTTGGAGATAATCGAAGCATAAGTTCAAATAATTATCTAATTGCATATTATTAAACGCTTTCGAAGCCGCGTTCAAATTCGCGAAACTAAAGTCGCTGACAAACACTTCCAATATTGGCAATGCTTTTTTCTCCTGGCAGAATTTCTTGAAAAAAAGTGGATAGTTACAGTACTTCACATCCTCAACATTTTGCACTACGTCGAAATCCGTCACAAAGAACCGTTTTCATAAAATAATAATAATAGTGTGTATGGATAAATGCCATTTTAGCAATGTTGCCGAAATTTTGAAGAACTGAAAAAGTGGACAGTTACAGAACTTCATATCCTCAACATTTTGCACTACGTCGAACTCCGTCACAAAGAACCGTTTTCAGAAATTAATAATAATAGTGTATGGATAAACGCCATTTTAGCCATGTTGCCGATATTTTGGAGAATTGAAAAAGTGGATAGTTACAGTACTTCATATCCTCAACATTTTGCACTACGTCGAAATCCGTCACAAAAAACCGTTTTCAGAAAATAATAATAATAGTGTGTATGGATAAACGCCATTTTAGCAATGTTGCCGATATTTTGAAGAACTGAAAAACTGGATAGTTATAGTACTTCATATCCTCAACATTTTGCACTACGTCGAAATCCATCATAAAGAACCGTTTTCAGAAAATAATAATAATAGTGTGTATGGATGAACGCCATTTTAGCAATGTTGCCGATATTTTGAAGAACTGAAAAAGTGGATAGTTACAGTACTTCATCTCCTCAACATTTTGCACTACGTCGAAATCCGTCACAAAGAACCGTTTTCAGAAAATAATAATAATAGTGTGTATGGATAAACGCCATTTTAGCAATGTTGCCGATATTTTGAAGAACTGAAAAAGTGGATAGTTACAGTACTTCATATATCCTCAACATTTTGCACTACGTCGAAATCCGTCACAAAGAACCGTTTCCAGAAAATAATAATAATAGTCTATATGGATAAACGCCATTTTAGCAACGTTGCCGATATTTTGAAGAACTGAAAGACTGAAAAGTTAGAATATTTCATATCCTCAACATTTCCCACTACGTCAAAATCCGTCACAAAGAACCATTTTCAGAAAATAATAATAATTGTGTGTATGGATAAACGCCATTTTAGTAATCTTGCCGATATTTTGAAGAACTGAAAAAGTAGATAGGTATAGTACTTCATATCCTCAACATTTCGCACTACGTCGAAATCCGTCACAAAGAACCGTTTCCAGAAAATAATAATAATAGTCTATATGGATAAACGCCATTTTAGCAACGTTGCCGATATTTTGAAGAACTGAAAGACTGAAAAGTTAGAATACTTCATATCCTCAACATTTCCCACTACGTCAAAATCCACCACAAAGAACCGTTTTCAGAAAATAATAATAATAGTGTATATGGATAAGCGCCATTTTAGCAATGTTGTTGATATCTTGAAGAACTGAAAAACTGAATTGTTGCAGTACTCCATATTCCAAACATTTGATTTTAGAAAATAATAATTTTAATTCTTAGGGCTGGACTGCATTTCAGCAATGCTGCCAGTAGATAAGCTAAAAGATTACGCGGCAAATGGCAACACCGCCTTATGGGAAATACCATGTAAATTTAGGGTAAAAAGCCAAGCTCCGTTTTACAAATTTTTGTCCCAACATGGGAATCTCTATAAGACAGTGTTGCCAGATTTCCCCAGATCCACTAGATTTCATACACCATTCAGATGTCGCACGATCCACTGTATTGAAAATAAAAATAAAATAACTCTGCGCGCTCGACCCAATACTATCTGGCATTAAAGATGAAATTCAGTCATCGCCACCCTCGTGTGGACAGGTGCTGAAGTATTGTGGAGTGAAAAGATTAAATAACGTGCATTTGATAAACAATATTGTGAAATCTCGTGAAGTATTAACTTGAAAATTATCAACTTGAGTTGTGTCAAGGTAAAGTTAGGACGAATTGTAATTTAGTATGAACTGAAGAGAATCAATAACGTGCATGTGTAGATATTGTCGAATCTCGTGTAGTATTGATCTGAAAATTATCGACTTGAGCTGTGCAAAGGTAAGGTTAAGGCGGATTGAAATTTAAGACAGGTGTTGAAGTAGGGTGAACTGAAGATTCAACATAAATCAAACCAATAAAGCACAAGTGATAAGAAATAAGAGTTCAGAGAGTGAATTCTTGTTGTTTGTAATTATCCAATAGAATTTAAGATCTGAATCTTGTGCAATGTTGTAATCATTGTGACGAATAAAATAACAGTTATTATTTAGGTATATTTTATGTAGGAAAAACACTGAAAAGATTGGAATTGAATTACAGAATACATATTCGGAAGAGAAATATTTTAGGATTGAGAAAATCTTGGGGTTTGGTTAGACTTTAAAAATTGTCGGAAGAGACAACTGCTTTAATGAGCCGATTTTCTATAGTTTGTACCTATATTTTTCGGTAACGTTTAACAAAAAACTTGTCGATTTTGATATTGCACGTAACTTTTGCATTCCGTTACGACCTTCACAGCATATGATATCGGCGTAACTATATCTGAAAAGTAGAATATGCCATTACTTTGATCGAAAATAAATTCATTCACTTCTCATTAACATATTTAGCCATCAAGTTTGATTTGACTTTGTAATAAATGCAAGGTTATTATCTGTCGACGTCATGCTAGACGGATGTGTGTGAGGTACCCAAAACAGATGCGTAGACTCAACACATAACATTTTACAGGAGAACGGACTGACATTTTTCACACATATGCATGTCTAACATGAACTACCACATATTTATTAATGATTAAAAATGCTACACTATATTTTTTGAAATATAATTACATCATAATTTGAAGCAACATAGTAGATGATATTGACGTAAATTCAACTGAAAAGTGTGTATCACCTCACTTTGGTCTCTTTTTCCCCACACATTGGCCAGATCTGATGGTGAAGTTTGGTTTAACCTTGAAACTGAATGCTAGGTTTTTCTCGAGGGTCGAGTTTTCATGTATGCCGATGACACAACAATCATTGTGACGTTCTCAGGTCTAAATGAAATTGAAAATAAACAAAACTAGTAATCAATTAATTCGAATGTTGGTGTAGAAACAATCATTTAATAAATAATGAAGATAAAACAACATTTATCCAGTATCAGCGCCCTCTCCAAATAAATCTAGGTTTCGAAACAACAGAATATACAAAATTCCTTAGAACACAACTTGACAATAAATTGTCTTTCAATAATCACATCGAATACTTGTGTACTTCTCTGAAAAAATGTATTTTTCCTTCCCAACAATGAAATCGAATTTTTTGAGACATAATCTCTTGGATATATACTATGTTCTAGTGTATTCTAAGCTTAATATAAATAATACCATTTGGGATACTCATCAGAAATAAATAGAATCTTTATAATGCAAAAACGCTTCATTAGACTAACTTTGATCTCAAATACAGAGAATCTTGTAAGAAAACATTCCAAGACAAAACATTTTTCATATTACCATATATTTATCTTCACAAAATATTAAACTACGTTCATGTACATTCCGATTTGCTAACAAGAAATGAGGAAATTCACTCTTATCAAACGAGACGGAGGAACGACTTCCATCAGGAAAAAATAAACCGTAATGACTACAAAGGTTCACCACTTTATGCCGGGGCAAAATATTTCAACTTATCAACACAGCATCAGAAGTGAAACAAATTTTCTCAAATTCAAGAAAAAAGTCAAAGACTTTTTGGTAACAAGTTGTTTTTACTCCCTGAAAGAGTCTGAAAATAATATTTTTGTGTAACCTGTGCTGTTATTTATATAAGTGATATTAGATAAAATACCTGTTGTAAAATGTGACATGTGATATATACATTCATGTATCAAAAATTATTAATAAAATTTGATTTTGACTTCTCCGCCAATGTCATGCTAGGCGGAAATTTGTAGACATGTAGTGTCAACACTTGACATCTTACAGGAGAACAGATTGATATGTCTCACACATATGCATGCCCCTACATGAACTTCCGCAGGCCTAAAAACGATGTATCTAATAGTTTAAAATGTCACACTACATTTTTTTTTGAAACATAATCTATTACAAATCTGAAGCCATATAGTAGAAGATATTGATATGATTTCAACTGAAAAGCAGTTTGGTTTGGGCTTGAAACTCAACGTGATTTTATTCACTGTCAAGGTTATGCTATACGGATATTTGCGGAGTTTACGAAAGAGATGCGCAGAGTCAACACATGCCATTTTGCAATAGAATAGATTGATATTTCTCACACATGCATATGCTCGCCTAACAAGAACTCTCACGTATTGCAATACAATCTAATCATTTGAAATGCAACACTATATTGCAATATCTGACGGTGGAGTGTGGTTTGACTATGAAAATGAATACAGAGTTCATTCTTTGCGAGCATCATGCTAAATGGGGTTCGGAAGTTCTCCAGAACAATGCGTACAGTCACAACAAACCATTTTACAGCGAAAAAGACACATATTTTCCACATCTAAATGTATTCTCGGCATGAACTTTTACATGTCGCAATACACATGTTTCAATTTGAAATGTATTACTATATTGTTCTTGAAACCCAATATTATCCAAGATTTAGGCCAATATACCATATACAATATACCATACAATATACCATATACCAGTGTGTTTTCAACTGAAAAAGGAGGTATTTCCACACCTCGACCTGAAAACTGATTAAGTGTGGTCTTCAACTTGAATACGAGCTCATTTTGTGTCGATGTCCTGCTATACGGGGCTGTGAGCCCCAAAATATTACATAATGCACACATTTTTCGCACATTCACACGCATGCTTCACACCAACTTTTTCATGTTGTATTATGATGTATCCATCAGAAGTGCAACACTAGGAGTTTGATACAAACCAGCATTCAATTCCAATACATGAGTGTAGGTTGAAGAAGGCGAACACAAGTATCTCAAATAATTTTTCAGTTCAATTTATTCAATATGAAGTTTTCACATATTGATTTCTCTATTCTTCCAATCAGTATAACATTTACTTGCTGCATGATAAAGATACAATAATGCAACTTGTCGCTATCGAATTAGGTATTGTAATAGCGCGATACACATATTTTCCACATTTTTACTGTTGTTCCTGTAAATATAGTGTTTCAGACTTATATATTGATCATCATTATTCTGACATACTATGATTCCATAAGACATGTGTCTCTATAGCAGATTTTATTCATATTCATATTTGATCACATTACTTCTAACGCAAAGCTTTCCCCGCTAGGTGGTGCTGTTTCTAATTTACTGTTCGAGGAATATTTCCCGGCTATAAATATAAGCGCTCCACTTCGGTCGTTAGGATGTCGGTGTTAGGATGTCGGAAGAGGATTGTTTGGGTTTTTGTGGGGTTGATTTTGCAACAAATGGCGTATCAAAATCAACCCCACAAAAACCCAAACAATCCTCTTCCGACATCCTAACACCTCTACCCGTCCCAAACTAAACCCGGACAACTTGAATCTCAGACTTTCGGGGGAAAACCTCTTACTCCAGGACTCGGTTTCCTACTTGGGGGTCACCTTCACGAGGACCCTCAACTGGGAAATCGACCTGAGAGAGACACTGGACAAAGTCCGGAAGAGAGCTAACCTTCTAAAAGCTCTGAGAGGAAAGATTGGGGGATGCGACAGTAGAACTCTGCTTCACACCTATAATACCTTTATAAGACCAGTCCTCGACTACAAAGCAATGATATACTGTACGCTTCCTCCGAGACTGTCCCACCGGATCCTTACGACCGAAAGACGAATACTACGCAACATATACAACCTGCACTACCGATACCCTTCCCTACACTTATACAACCTCATAAATACTACACCAATCGACCAAAGATTTCAGGAACTCCGAGGACGATGAGCAGCAACAACACCGATGCCATCGACACGCTCACATCGCCATGGATCCCCCGTGGAGGATCCCGAAGGAAACCTAGGAAAAAGCTCCCCTTTCCCCCAGCCAGACTCCTGGGAGCGATGGAAGACCCACCGGAGCCGATCCAGGACATCCTAGAGGATTTCCCACTGGGATACAGATAGCGGATACCTGACAGCAGCGCCCCGGAAAGTACCGAAATCCTAAACACGCAAAACCCCTGCCCAAAAAACCCGTACCGAGTCACAACATCTGGACCACCGACCACCGCAATGAACCCGGATTACCTCCCACCCATAGTAGTAGTATTTTTCAGAGCTTTTTTTATTCTTTTAGAAGCCTTATAACACTCTTTAAGTCCATCCTTCACTGTTTTCTCCTTGTATTCATCCTTTATGAGGCTAAGGATAGATGTGATATATTTCACCACATCAGCAAACATTTTTCAAAATTGCAGAAGCAGGTTCAACAAAAAATGATCGACCGAAGTGGAGCGCTTATATATATAGCCGGGAAATATTCCTCGAACAGTAAATTAGAAACAGCACCACCTAGCGGGGAAAGCTTTGCGTTAGAAGTAATGTGATCAAATATGAATATGAATAAAATCTGCTATAGAGACACATGTCTTATGGAATCATAGTATGTCAGAATAATGAATTTCTATGATGATGAATATATTAGTCTGAAACACTATATTTACAGGAACAACAGTAAAAATGTGGAAAATATGTGTATCGCGCTATTACAATACCCAATTCGATAGCGACAAGTTGCATTATTGTATCTTTATCATGCAGCAAGTAAATGTTATACTGATTGGAAGAATAGAGAAATCAATATGTGAAAACTTCATATTGAATAAATTGAACTGAAAAATTCTTTGAGATTCTTGTGTTCGCCTTCTTTAGCCTACACTCATGTATTGGAATTTAATGCTAGTTTGTATCAAACTCCTAGTGTTGCACTTCTGATGGATACATCATAATACAACATGAAAAAGTTGGTGTGAAGCATGCGTGTGAATGTGCGAAAAATGTGTGCATTATGTAATATTTTGGGGCTCACAACCCCGTATAGCAGAACATCGACACAAAATGAGCTGGTATTCAAGTTGAAGACCACACTTAATCAGTTTTCAGGTCGAGGTGTGGAAATACCTCCTTTTTCAGTTGAAAACACACTGGTATATGGTATATTGTATGGTATATTGTATATGGTATATTGGCCTGAATCTTGGATAATATTGGGTTTCAAGAACAATATAGTAATACATTTCAAATTGAAACATGTGTATTGCGACATGTAAAAGTTCATGCCGAGAATATATTTAGGTGTGGAAAATATGTGTCTTTTTCGCTGTAAAATGGTTTGTTGTGACTGTACGCATTGTTCTGGAGAACTTCCGAACCCCATTTAGCATGATGCTCGCAAAGAATGAACTCTGTATTCATTTTCATAGTCAAACCACACTCCACCGTCAGATATTGCAATATAGTGTTGCATTTCAAATGATTAGATTGTATTGCAATACGTGAGAGTTCTTGTTAGGCGAGCATATGCATGTGTGAGAAATATCAATCTATTCTACTGCAAAATGGCATGTGTTGACTCTGCGCATCTCTTTCGGAAACTCCGCAAATATCCGTATAGCATAACCTTGGCAGTGAATAAAATCACGTTGAGTTTCAAGCCCAAACCAAACTGCTTTTCAGTTGAAATCATATCAATATCATCTACTATATGGCTTCAGATTTGTAATAGATTATGTTTAAAAAAAATGTAGTGTGACATTTTCAACTATTAGATACATCGTTTTTAGGCCTGCGGAAGTTCATGTAGGGGCATGCATATGTGTGAGACATATCAATCTGTTCTCCTGTAAGATGTCAAGTGTTGACACTACATGTCTACAAATTTCCGCCTAGCATGACATTGGCGGAGAAGTCAAAGTCAAATTTTATTAATAATTTTTGATACATGAATGTATATATCACACGTCACATTTTACAACAGGTATTTTATCTAATATCACTTATATAAATAACAGCACATGTTACACAAAAATATTATTTTCATACTCTTTCAGGGAGTAAAAACAACTTGTTACCAAAAAGTCTTTGACTTTTTTCTTGAATATGAGAAAATTTGTTTCATTTCTGATGCTGTGTGTTGATAAGTTGAAATATTTTGCCCCGGCATAAAGTGGTGAACCTTTGTAGTCATTACGGTTAATTTTTTCCTGATGGAAGTCGTTCCTCCGTCTCGTTTGATAAGAGTGAATTTCCTCATTTCTTGTTAGCAAATAGGAATGTACATGAACGTAGCTTAATATTTTGTGAAGATAAATATATGGTAATATGAAAAATGTTTTGTCTTGGAATGTTTTCTTACAAGATTCTCTGTATTTGAGATCAAAGTTAGTCTAATGAAGCGTTTTTGCATTATAAAGATTCTATTTATTTCTGATGAGTATCCCAAATGGTATTATTTATATTAAGCTTAGAATACACTAGAACATAGTATATATCCAAGAGATTATGTCTCAAAAAATTTGATTTCATTGTTGGGAAGGAAAAATACATTTTTTCAGAGAAGTACACAAGTATTCGATGTGATTATTGAAAGACAATTTATTGTCAAGTTGTGTTCCAAGGAATTTTGTATATTCTGTTGTTTCGAAACCCAGATTTATTTGTAGAGGGCGCTGATACTTGAAACTGGATAAATGTTGTTTTATCTCCATTATTTATTAAATGATTGTTTCTACACTAACATTCGAATTAATTGATTACTAGTTTTGTTTATTTTCAATTTCATTTAGACCTGAGAACGTCACAATGATTGTTGTGTCATCGGCATACATGAAAACTCGACCCTCGAGAAAAACCTAGCATTCAGTTTCAAGGTTAAACCAAACTTCACCATCAGATCTGGCCAATGTGTGGGGAAAAGAGACCAAAGTGAGGTGATACACACTTTTCAGTTGAATTTACGTCAATATCATCTACTATGTTGCTTCAAATTATGATGTAATTATATTTCAAGTTCATGTTAGACATGCATATGTGCGAAAAATGTCAGTCCGTTCCCCTGTAAAATGTTATGTGTTGAGTCTACGCATCTGTTTTGGGTATCTCACATACATCCGTCTAGCATGACGTCGACAGATAATAACCTTGCATTTATTTCAAAGTCAAATCAAACTTGATGGCTAAATATGTTAATGAGAAGTGAATGAATTTATTTTCGATCAAAGTGATGGCATATTCTACTTTTCAGATATAGTTACGTCGATATCATATGCTGTGAAGGTCGTAACGGAATGCAAAAGTTACGTGCAATATCAAAATCGACAAGTTTTTTATTAAACGTTACCAAAAAATATAGGTACAAACTATAGAAAATCGGCTCATTAAAGCAGTTGTCTCCTCCGACAATTTTTAAATTCTAACCAAACCTCAAGATTTTCTCAATCCTAAAATATTTCTCTTCCGAATATGTATTCTGTAATTCAATTCCAATCTTTTCAGTGTTTTTCCTACATAAAATATACCTAAATAATAACTGTTATTTTATTCGTCACAATGATCACAACATTGCACAAGATTCAGATCTTCAATTCTATTGGATAGTTACAAACAACAAGAATTCACTCTCTGAACTCTTATATCTTATCACTTGTGCTTTATTGGTTTGATTTATGTTGAATCTTCAGTTCACCCTACTTCAACACCTGTTTTAAATTTCAATCCGCCTTAACCTTACCTTTGCACAGCTCAAGTTGATAATTTTCAGATTAATACTTCACGAGATTCGACAATATCTACACATGCACGTTATTGACTCTCTTCAGTTCATACTAAATTACAATTCGTCCTAACTTTACCGTGACACAACTCAAGTTGATAATTTTCAAGTTAATACTTCACGATATTTCACAATATTGTTTATCAAATGCACGTTAATTAATCTTCTCACTCCACAATACTTCAGCACCTGTCTTAAATAGATTACAACATCACGGCTTTCTGCCGTTCACAAACACAGACCCTACTTTTCAATATGGAACAGGTAGTTTGGGAAATTATTCAACCCACACGAGGGTGGCGATGACTGAATTTCATCTTTAATGCCAGATAGTATTGGGTCGAGCGCGCAGAGTTATTTCATTTTTATTTTCAATACAGTGGATCGTGCGACATCTGAATGGTGTATGAAATCTAGTGGATCTGGGGAAATCTGGCAACACTGTCTTATGGAGATTCCCATGTTGGGACAAAAATTTGTAAAACGGAGTTTGGCTTTTTACCCTGAATTTACATGGTATTTACCATAAGGCGGTGTTGCCATTTGCCCCGTAATCTCTTAGCTTATCTACTGCTGCCGTTGTTATGATGTAGTGAAAAAATTTGAATTTCACACTACTCTATACTCTCAGTATTTTACATCATTTGAAAATCAGTCCCAAAACTTCGCTTTTGGAGACAAAATATTAGTCCGTAGAAGTGAACCCCATTTAGCCTAATACCGGCATTATTTGGTACCTACCGACCTACCTAGCTTTTCAATATCTAAACACATTTTTACCTTGTATAAATAAATACATTTTGTGTTATTAATTCAATTGGTGTCAAGTTACCCTGTGATAAGTTGAAACTAATATATTCGAATCGAAAGCCCATCAAAGTCATCATCATAATACCAGTCCGTTATATGTGCTGTGTAAATCGGACTCAAGAGTGGGGGGTGGGCGCTAGATTTGAGAGCTGGCGCCCGACGCTAACTTCACATAAGTGGAAAAGTAAGGTTATAAAAAACGTGGTTAAGGGAAGAAAACGAAACAAAAGTAACAAAAAAGGAGATTACAGAAAAAATGTCAAATCAATCAGGAAAAAGCTATTATATTGAACCTTTAAATGGAAACAATTTCCATAATTGGAAATTCCGAATGAAGTTATTATTGGCAGAAAATAGTATAAAGGATCTAGTGGAAACTGAAATGGACAGAACGGAAGAAGGGGAAGTCAAAAAGGATAATAAGGCAAGAGGCCTAATCATACAGTGTGTGTACAGCTAGAAAGTTTGAGAGATTGCAACTCAGCATATAAAATGTGGAATGTTTTAAATGAGAAATATGAAAAGAAAGGGCTGCCTGGACAGTTGTTCCTGAAGAAGAAGCTATTATCAATATGGCTAAAAGAAAATGAAAGTCTCGAAAAATTTATTGAAGAATTGGAAGGTATTGTTCGGCAGTTAAAGTCAGCCAACACAGAAATGAAAGATGATGACTTAATATGTACTTTATTACTTAGCTTACCAAATTCATATGAAACAGTCGTAACTGTGATTGAAAATATGACAGGTTTGACATGTGAACAAGTAAAGTTGAAGTTGTTAGCCGAAAATGAAAAAAGGAAGACAAGCTTTGAAAAAAATTATGTATCGATGATACCGACAGCTTTTATGTCCAAGGGGTCATGTTTTAAATGTGGCCTAGTTGGACATTACAAGAAGGATTGCAAGAAAAACCTCAATCATAGTGGTTCATGCTCATGTTCATACCAGCAACGATAGAGACCGTTCCCAGAAAAGTCCAGAGAAGATGTGAGTAGAAAAGGTTGGCAGATATCCAGAGGGGGAGGATTCAGGGGTAACTATGGTAGTAGTTATCAAGCTCGTGGTCAAGGTAGGGAACGAGATAGATTTTATAATAGCAGAAGCAATTATGATGAAACTGTTTCTGATTTGGCTCTTGATTTAGATAAAAATGTATGTTTTATAGGAAAAGTAGAAAGTAATCAGATATATGTTAATCTAGATGCAGAAAATTGTAATAATAGTAGTATGTTAGATTTCTTTATTGATTCAGGGTGTACAGATCACATGTTAAATAACAAGCAATATTTTTCAGAAATAATTACATTGAAAAAACCTATTCAAATTGCAGTTGCAAAAGATAAAAATTTCTCAAAATCAGTAGCAGTAGGAAACATAATAGCTTACAGCAAGGTTGATAATCATTCACTAAAATGTATTATAAAAAATGTTTTATATGTGCCAGATCTTAGAAAGAACTTACTTTCTGTGAAAAAGTTGGAAATGTCTGGTACCAAAGTCATTTTTGAAGAAGGCTGTGTAAAGTTGTTTGATAAGGAAAATTCTTTAATAGGGACAGGCAGAAGGCAAAATCTTAATGAAATCTCTTTCAGAGTTTACAATTCCGAGTGTTTAAATATTGAAAAAGTAACAGATAATGGGTTCCTGAAATGGCATAAAAGGTATGGGCATATAGGTTTTTCAGGTTTAAGGGAAATAATAAAATCTGATATGGTACAGGGATAGATAAAATCGAAAAGTTTCAGGATGTTGAACTTTGTGAACCTTGTATGACAGAAAAAATGAGTAGGATACCTTTAGAGACAAGGCTGTTAGAAATTATCCATACTGATATATGTGGTCCCATAAGTCCCACATCAATTGATGGAAGTAAGTATTTTATAACTTTCATTGATGATTTTTCAAACTTCACGGTAGTATACTTATTAGAAAAGAAAAGTCAGGCATGTCAAAAATTGATTGAGTTTATAAGTATGGCAGAATTAAAATTTAATAGCAGGATTTCAAAGTTGCGTTGTGATAACGGTGGAGAATACACTTCAGCGAAAATAGTTAAGTTTTGTAAAGAAAAAGGAATAGTTATGGATTACACAGTGCCGTATCACCCTGAACAAAATGGCTAGGCAGAAAGAAAGAATAGAAGCTTGATAGAAAGAAGCAGGGCTATGCTAGAAGATGCGGGTATGCCTAAGGAATTCTGGGGTGAAGCAATTTTAACAGCAAACTACTTAATAAATAGGGGGTATAACAGCTAATTTGAAAGGGGTCACACCAGCAGAGGTTTGGTATGACGTTAAACCAAATGTAAGTAACTTGAAAATTTTTGGGTGCATAGCATTCTAAATCAGTTCAGGAGAAAATTCGATTCTGAAACGGAAAAATGTGTAATGATAGGGTATGCTCCAACAGGTTATAGACTATGGAATGTTGAAAAAGAAAGAATTATTATAGCGAAGGATGTCGAATTTGATTAGAATAATTTTTACTTTAAGAAAAGGTTGATAGATGTAAAAGATAATGAATTTGACAATTATTTAAAAAAGGACACAGAACAA
Organism: Leptinotarsa decemlineata; assembly: GCF_025532065.1. Taxonomy (NCBI): domain Eukaryota; kingdom Metazoa; phylum Arthropoda; class Insecta; order Coleoptera; family Chrysomelidae; genus Leptinotarsa; species Leptinotarsa decemlineata. The sequence continues at coordinate 2,614,425 of NW_027412528.1, read as the reverse complement.
GATACGGAAAGTAATACTGAAGAACAAGAAAGTGAAAATGAAATTTCAGAGGATAATGTGACACGAAAAACAGTTAGCGAAAGTAAAAGAGTTAAATTACCGTCACGGTTTAATGACTATAAATTGTATATGGCTTTTAACACTATAGTAGATTTTGGCTTGATGCAGTTGATAGGGAGCTAAAGTCAATAGAAGAAAATAAGACTTGGATTGAAGTAGAAAAACCAGAGAAACAGATTCTAGATACTAAATGGGTTTTTGCATATAAAGAATTAGAACATAATGATTGCGACAAATATAGGGCTAGATTAGTTGTGAGGGGTTTTGCTCAGAAGAAACATTCATTTTATAATAAAACTTACTCTCCAGTGGCTAGAATGCCAACTATTAGAATCCTTTTAATTTTGGGGAATCAATATGGGTTTTATTTTCATCAGCTTGATGTAAAAACAGCGGTTTTGCAAAGTATCCTGGATGAGGACGTTTACATTTATCCTCCACAAGGTATGCAGTGTAAAAACAATAAGGTATTTAAACTTAAAAAAGCACTTTATGGGTTAAAACAATCTTCCAAGTTTTGGAATGAAGAAATAAATAGTTATTTGCTAGATTTGGGTTTTGAACATTCTGAAAATGATTTTTTGCTTGTACATTCTGTGCCAGAAGGGCAAAAGTAAACTTTATTTACTATTATATGTTGACGACATCATTTTAGCAAGTCTAAACCCTGAATTGATAAATATAGTAAAAGACAAATTAATGACCAGATTCAAAATTAAAGATAAAGGTTAACTTGAAAATTTCTTGGGGCTTGAAATTTCTTATGATAGAGAACAAGGTATATTAAAGATAAATCAAACAAAGTATATTGTAAACTTATTAAAGAAATTCAATATGGAACATTTTAACACCTCAAAAATACCTATTGATCCCAAGTTAAGATTTTATTTGAGTATAGATCAAATAACTGAGAAACCTTTTCGTGAGCTCGTGGGATGTCTCATGTATTTGATGTTGGGGACGAGACCAGACATTTGTTATTGTGTCAATCATTTCAGTAGATATATAGTTTCCCAGAGTAGGAAGTGAGTCACTTTCATTGAAAAATAATGGTTGCAGTGAGGTCCGCGACAAAGTGAGGACCAATATACGGACCTCACTTTGTTTTGTGAATCAAATAGTTCTAATGAGTGTCTCACCACAAGATATTGCCATTTCGTAAAAAAAAAATTGGACCTCATTTGGTATGAAAACCCGTTCACCGCATATATTTCATTTCAATGGTTGGGCGCTTGAGGTCGCTGTTCCTCCCGTATACTTTCATTCGTGTATTCCAAAGGTGGCTTCGATTTAATTGCTGCGTGCAAAGTGAGACCCGGAGATGTCGCAACATAGCGCTGTCCTCTCTTTGTTGGTGACTTTGTGAATATATGAGTTCACGAATCCAATTCAATTAGTCTGGGCTTTAGGTTTAGATTCGTGTTAAATGGACTTACTTTTAAAATTTTAAATTAAGTGGTCAGGTTCATTCGATCCGGAATATTGTCTAGATCAGGGTTGTCCAACTGGCGGCCCGCGGGCCGCATCCGGCCCGCGAGGCTATTTGTTGTGGCCCACGTAAGATTTTCGAAAAGCATATATTTTCTTTAAATGCTGCCACTGTGAAAAAAGATTTTTTAATTTATATTTCATGGTTTAGCAGTGTTTTTACATCACAAGTACTGTACCGCGTGCCGCTTTGCGGACGTGTAACGAACACAATCGTCCTCCACCACTATGAGAACTGCACTGATTACTGCGCATCACAGTTCACGCAGGCTACACCTCCCACCTCCCACTGCTTACCATCCGTCGCCAGGCACCATCGTGCGACTGACACGTATTCTAGTCGGCTAATCTATTACGTTGCTAGTGAACAGTGCTTGATTAATTCTTTGTTTAGATTCCTCTTATACAATAATGAGTGTAAAACCAATAAAACGGAAAATTGATAGTGAGAACAGAATTTACAAAGAAAGTTGGGAGAGTGATTACTTGATTGCTAACAATAATGGAAAGTTGCAGTGCTTAGTGTGCATGAATGTAGTTTCAGTGCCTAAAGAATATAATGTGAGAAGACATTACACAACAGTGCATGAAAATAAGTATGCTACGTACACAAATGAAAGTCGGCGTGCCCTAGTTGCAGATTTGAAGAAAAAGCTTAAACAGCAAACTGGTATGTTCAGTAAAATATTACACTCTCAAACGCATTCTTTGCATGCATCTTATGCCGTGTCGCTTGAGCTGGCAAAGGCAAAAAAACCTTTCACTGATGGCAATTTGATAAAAAAATGTGCTGTTGAAATGGCCAAAGCTTTCGGTGATTCTAAAATGGCGGAGAAATTTGAATCAGTGCCACTTTCACATCAAACCATACAAAGAAGGATTGTTGCTATGGGTGAGCAAGTAGAAAAATCTATGCTTAGCCTGGTTAAGAAAAGTTCATATTTCTCACTTTGTTTGGATGAAAGCACTGATCAAACCGATATTAGTCAGCTGTTAATATTTGTGCGCACTACTTTTGATGATTTTACCAGTAAAGAGGAGTTATTTGATATTTGTCCTCTTTATGGAACAACAAAAGGAAAAGACATCTATGAGGCTGTGAAGAAAACAGTTGACAGAATTGGAGGCTTTGATAAATGTTCAGCCATAGCAACAGATGGGGCCCCATCAATGACAGGTAAAAAAATTGGATTAGTGGGTCTGCTTCGAGAGAATGGTGTCACTTGCCCAACAATTCATTGTATTATACATCAGGGAGCTTTATGTGGAAAATCAGTCAAGGAAGATCAAGTTTTCCAAACCGTGATTAAGATTATAAATATGATTAGAGGTGGAAATCGATCTCTTTTACACAGGCAACTTAAGCAGTTTTTAGTGGAAACAGAGGCTGAGTATGGAGACTTGCTAATGTACAACCATGTAAGGTGGCTGAGTGCAGGAAAGTGCATGGAACGATTTTTTGCCATAAGAAAGGAAATCCCTGCATTCCTCAACAAATACGTTTCATCTGACACAACTGAACTGGAAGAGAAGTTTAAGGATCCAGAATTCTTAAGACAGTTAGCATTTATAACAGATCTGACTAATCATCTTAACAAGTTAAACTTGAGTCTCCAAGGAAGAAACCAGACGGTTTCAGATTTGATCGGAATGATAAACGGATTCCGGAATAAGCTGAACGTGTTTAAACGTGCTTTGGAAAAGAACAACCTGACACACTTCCCTAGCTGTCTGCAAATAGCAGAAGAATTCAACGGTGAGGAAAATATTGAGTTTTCATCCTGCATTTCACAAATTGAACAAGTTATTGATGAATTCAATACAAGATTTGAAGAAATTGAAAGTCTTAAAAGCAGTGTACTACTTTATAATAACCCTCTTGGAGCAACCATTGATGATCAACCACCCAACTTACAGCTTGAGTTATGTGATCTTCAAGCAGACATGTACCTAATCACCAAACAAGAAAAGGGACCTGAATTTTTCAAATTACTGCCAAAGGAGAAATTCCCAAACCTGCGAGATTTTGGACTGAAAATGACGTCAATGTTCGGAAGCACATATACATGTGAAAGTGCCTTTTCCTCCATGAAATACATTAAAAACAAAAACAGAAGCAACCTAACCGATTTTTCCTTACTTCATCTTATGAGACTGTCTACAACTGAACTGGAGGTGGACATTTCCTCATTGGTGGATGAAGCCGATCGACCACAGTCCTCACACTAATTGATACATCTTTTTCGTTGCTTTTGCAATGTTTGTCTTCATTATTAAAAAGTGTTATCAATAAATTTTCCGTTTATCAAAAAATGTATTTGTTGAGCAATAAAAGAAATAATACTCTTTTTTGTTTTAATTATTTTTATACCTCACTTTATTTTGTTATTACTTGTTACAAAATTATTATATGGCCCGCGACAACATCAAAGGTTTTAGTTTTGGCCCTTGAGGCATTGCAAGTTGGACACCCCTGGTCTAGATCATTGTGAAAAAAAAGTAAATTAGTTCATAAAAAAATCTATAAGTTATAAACAATTCCCTAAAAAGCAGTGTTCAGTTTTGTTGTTTATAGTTCGGAAACTATAAATACTTTTGAGTTTTGAAAAAAATATCCTCAAAGAGGAGGAAATTTACTAAAAAAACCTTTTCGACTCCCGAAATGGTATCTCCATTATTTATAATTTTAATTTAACGCTGAAAATAGCCATCCGCACGCCATTTTTAGGTTGCGCACATGGCCTCTAAGCGAGTACGTAACTTGAAAATAATTTTTTTGAGGTACTTAAAGTAATTAGAAAAATTTAAAAAATTTATGATATGATCTAAACACCACAGAGAACTGATTCCCGTAGGAATTTTTCATTAAAGTTAATTTTCCAACAATTGTTAATTAACAAAATTTTCTAAAATTGTTTTTGTCGTTCAAAGCAAAATAATTACCGTACATTTTTTCGCTTTGTGGAGCCCTTGTTAAATACATACAAAAGCAGATTGCATGATAAAAGTTCTGAAAATGTCAATACTTTGTTTATAATTTTTTAAAGTAAACAAAAAAAGAAAAAACACAATAATATTGGAAAAAAAATGTATCTTCATTCATCATTATTTTATCGTTCTTATGTCAATAAAAGACATTTATAAACTGAAACAAATAATTTTTATCTCCATTTGTTTATAATTTTTTTATAAGCAAATGGACTATTTCAATATTTGAAAAAATGTTTAACAACTTTATAGAGAACTGTCAATTATGATTTGAAAAAAATTCTCAATAATAATATTTAATTGTTTATAATCGTTTTCTTATATATCTAGTGTTTAAATTATTAGTTAAGACATGTTTTCTTAAAAATATTGCTGCAGAAATTTTAAAATCTGAAAAGATGCATAAAGGTAGGTTCAATCCGGAATTGAAACTAGTGAAATCCATGAAAGAGAAATCGGCAGAAGATAACATTGTTTTTATGCGAGCTGATAAAGGCAAAACGGTCATAGCCATGAACAAAGAAGAATACGTGGAGAAGACTTTAGACTTTCCAAATGCTGGCATGTACGATAGTCTCAGAAATGACCCCACCTATTTATATCAGAAAGAAGTCAAGGAAACTTTGAAAAATATTCATTGTGTCATGGATGAAAAGGAAAAATTCCGATCGGTAGTCATGAACCCACAACCACCGTTAGTTAAAATACAGAAAGATAACTACCCTATAAAATCGGTAGTTTCTTTCGTCACAGCTCCTTCAGTTAAAATATCCGAAAAACTCATTGCAATTATTCAAAACCACACCAATTTCAAATCAAAATTCAGTTTGAGGAATTCATACTATTTGATCAATGAAATTCAAGATATAACACTCCCGGATAATGCCAAATTGATTTCATTCAATGTAAAGAATCTCTTTCCCAGTATCCCTCCGAATGAAACGATTACTTTGGTGGAGAATCTATTGGACAAAAACTCTATCAATCCAGTAGTGAAAAATGAAATATTAGACTTGCTTACGGTGTGTTTGTTACAGAATTACTTCCAATTCAATGAAAAGTTTTACTCATCTTGCAAAGGTCTCATAATGGGAAACCCACTTAGTCCTATTCTGGCAGAGATTTTCATGGACGATTTGGAGAGAAGAATACACAGTAACCCACTGGTAAAAAGTTTCCTGTATTGGTATAGATATGTGGATGATACCCTGGTATGTTTCACGGGAACGAACAGACAGTTGACAAACTTTTTGAAAGTCATCAATTATCTCCACTCTTCTATCACATTCACAGTGGAGATGGAACAGGACATTTTTTGGACTTTACAATAAAAAAAGTTGACAACAAACATGATTTTTCAATTTATCGTAAACCGGCACATACAGATATTATCATTCATAATTCGTCCACTCACCCATATCAGCATAAGGTAGCAGCTTTCAACAGTATGATCCACAGACTGATAAATGTACCCTTGTCAGAAGCGAATTTCAATAAAGAACTGAATATAATGAATCAAATAGCCGTCACCAATGATTATGACAGTTGTGTGATACATTCTTTATTATCAAAAAAGTTATACAGTCAAGCTTTGAAAGAAGTTTACCCAATTCGAAGAGAAGAGGATAAAAGTTATAGAACCGTAACCTACTTAGACCAACCCACTACAAACATTTCAGATTTTCTGCACAGCAAAGGTGTAAATACTGCTTTCAAAACCAACAACAACTTGGGCATGCACATTAAAAATAACAAAGATAAAAGTTCAGTTTCAGAAAAATCAGGGGTGTATAAATTATCATGTGAGTCATGTCCAATGTTTTACATAGGTCAAACTGGAAGAACGTTCAAAACCCGCATAAAGGAACACAAATATAGTTTTTAGAATGGAAAAATAAATTCCACATATGCCAGTCATTCAATCTCAGAGGGACAGGAGTTCAACCATGAATACAAATCCCTCCATTTCCAGAAGAAAAGTTTGAAACTTAACCTGTTGGAGAGTATGGAAATAAACAAATTCAAAAACTCTCAACATCTTATGAACGATCAAACTGAATTGAATAATTCGCCATTATTGAATCTGTTCATTCGCAGCTAAAAATAGTTAGGTATATTTACAGGTAGACTTTCGAAAAATGTATCTGACTTTTTCAGGTAGATTTATCATTTAGGTAGACGAATAGGTACTAGGTTATAGCACATAATGGTGTAATTTAGAAGTAACTCTTAGTTATGCTTGAAGAAGCTAGTGTATAGCGAAACACGTGTTGCGGTTTTTGTAAAACCCTTATAGTGAAAATCATACAATTGACTATTGATTATTTTTTTAATATGGATTTTCATCAAGTATCGGCCAGTTCTATTCAATCATTTTTTTCTTTTCTGAAATAATAATTAACAGTTCTCTACAAAATAACAGAAAAAATTCATTAACAATTCCATTGTTTATTAACTTAAAAATTTGTTATAAACAAATTCTCCTAGAGGAGAATTTGTTTATAACAATTCTCCTAGAGGAGAATTTGTTGAGGAGAAAGCTAAGAAGCTTTATTTTTTTCTTGAAAGTTATACAAATTCACGAGCACAAAAATTTCGAAAACATTTTTTTTCCATTATTTATTCAATTTTGAACATACACTTGCTGAACGGGTTTTCATACCAAATGAGGTCAATTTTTTTTTTTGCGAAATGGCAATATTTTGTGGTGACACACTCATTAGAACTATTTGATTCACAAAACAAAGTGAGGTCCGTATATTGGTCCTCACTTTGTCGCGGACCTCACTGCAACCGTAATTTTTCAATGAAAGTGGCTCACTTCCTACTCTGGGAAACTATATTTCTGCAAAGCTGAAACTCATGGATATCTTACTAGACTTGGCTGGACAGGTAGGTTTTTTCACTGAATTTATTATTACAAATCAGTATTGACTACTATTCTGTTTACTTCTTAATTTATATACTATATATTTCAAATTTTAAGGCGAGAAAAATTTTGCGTGGCGTCTCTTTCGTTGCCTCAAGAAGAATCCCGTTGTTGATAAAAAATTTGAAAATCTATTTCGTTCCTCTATCAATTTTCACATATACAAATTTTCAAATTCTTTTTCAGGAAAATTATCTTTTCTACTAATTTAACATTGGCTCTTAAATTTAGATACATTTTCATTTTATAGTTTCGTACAAAAATAGTTAACCTCACTTTTATGTAAATATAAATATTTTTCAAAAGCATCACTTCGTGTCAGTTTCTAAGGAAGTGATTCACAATAATAAATTTTGAATTTTACATCATTCCTAAATAATAACAATTAGTTTATCATGCCTTTTTCGTTTTTTCATCACAGATGTTAATTTAATTTCATCTGACATTTCTTTCTAACCTATATCGGTTATCAGTTTTTCGTATTTCGATGCGTTTCGATGTAAGAATCTTAATATTTGAATTTCCCACTCTTATTTGCTTGTTTCCGGTCAAAGCTGTGGGTTTCAATATATGTACAGGGTGTCCTTGCTGTATTTTTGTATCTGAATTCCTTCGTGATGTTTTTAAAATTCCCATACACTGTTGTATTTCGAGTTTTTTCATAACAAATACCTCAAGTATTAGATAGTTTTTTTTATAAACAAAAAATATAGCTCATACTTTCAATTATGATTATGACATGTTTCTATTTTTACGTTTGTTTATATAAATAAATATCATTTATGTTGAAAATTCCTCTTATTCTTTCTTCATTTAAATATTTTAATTTATAGCTATTCATATTATTTTCACTGACAATTCCATAAGGAACTTCAAATATTGAAAGTAGCTTTGCATATATGTTCTTTTTTAAATCAGTTACTCTATTTGCCCTTATTAAAACAAATTGACCTTTTTCAAAGATTACATTTTTATGTGTTTTCTTTTTATTCATTCTTTTTAAATATTTACTACCACTTTTATTCTGTCTTATTCTTACTTGTGTTAAAATTTCCTCTAATGTTTTGTATTCCTCTTTCAGCCATTTTCTGGTAGGATGTTGTCTCATCATTAAAAAATATGGACTGATTTGTGTTACTGTGTGTGGCAATTGATTGAGATATTTCTCTACCTCTGGTAAATTATTGTCCCTATTTTGATGATTTTCTCTGGACAATATCCTGAGAAATTTGATCACTTCTTGAACATATCTTTCCGATGGTTTTGACTCTGGATGTCTAATACTGGTAAATATCAATTTAATTTTATTTTTATGACAAAAGTTTTTAAATCTATCATTTTGAAAATAAATTGCTTTATCCAATATACATTTTTGTGGTTTTCCCACTTCATTAAAATATTTGTGATGTACTGTTTGGAACCTTTGGTGTAGTAATGAATATTACTGGAGTTTTTTCCCAACACCAAATCGTTATTTTTACACCTCGACACGTGTTTCGATCACCAATTGATCATCTTCAAGAGGAAGATAAAACTACTCAAAACTAAAGCTACTTACTACTACTAATCAGGTACATCATACAGGTAGGTAATCAGTAATACCACCCATACAAGTGTACCACCCTAAATTAATTTTATAATTGGCCTTTCTATTATTTTACAATATGTCCTTATGTATGTTTAAATGTTACAGCAATATATAGAACAATTTTCAGCTATATAAAATTAGTTTCACAATATTGCCTATCTAAATATATTTACTTACCTATGAGAGTGTAGAAATAAGTAAACATAATAATATTATGAATAACGATAGCGGACCAATACCAAATAGCATACTATATAGCTTGTTGAAATAATATTGTTGGGTTTACTGATTACTACAAAAAGACACATTGTAAATATATTTATATAGGCAATATTGTGAAACTAATTTTATATAGCTGAAAATTGTTCTATATATAGCTGTGACATTTAAACATACATAAGGACATATTGTAAAATAATAGAAAGGCCAATTGTAAAATTAATTTAGGGTGGTACACTTGTATGGGTGCTATTACTGATTACCTACCTGTATGATGTACCTGATTAGTATTAGTAGCTTTAGTTTTGAGTAGTTTTTAGTTTTATCTTCCTCTTGAAGATGATCACTTGGTGATCAAAACACATGTCGAGGTGTAAGAATAACGATTTGGTGTTGGGAAAAAACTCCAGTAATATTCATTAAAATATTGTTGAAGACAATTTCTTATAATATGCACATTCGTTCTTTTACAAGGATATAATTTTATAAATTTTGTAAAAATGTCTACTATTACAAGAATATGTTTGTTTCTATCATTTGTTGTTATTAAATCATTAATAAAATCCATGGCAATTCCTTCTAATTTGTTGGTGGTAATTATATTTCTTGGGATATTTGTATTCACAAAATTTTTGCTCTTATAAATTTGGCAAATGTTACAATTATTTGTTGAATCTTTGGTTATTTGGATATCTTTTCTGCAAAAATAATTTTCCCTAAACATTATCCATACTTTTCTCACTCCAGGATGACCATTATGTTCATGTAAATACTTCAATATATTATAAGCTAATTCATTACTAATTACATATAGTTCCTGATCCTTTATAATCTTTATCCAAATACCATTGGCTTTTTTACATTCAATTATATCTTTTGCTTCTAATTTATTTTGATCTTCTATAATTTTATTCATTGAAAATATTCCCTGTTGGTCAATTAATATATTTACCCCAATTTGTAAAGTTCTTTCTCTTTTTACTTTGGCATCTGATCTTGTTAATGCATCCGCAACAATATTGTTTTTTCCTTTAATATGTCTGATCTCAAAATCATATTCTTACAAAAGTAATGCACCTCGATGTATTCTATTATTCAATAATTTGTTATTCATTACATTTGATAAAGACATATGATCTGTCTCAATGATAAATTTAGATCTTAGTAAATAAAATCTCAATTTGGTTATAAAAAAGATTATGCTTGCAAATTCTAGTTCTGTTATGCTGTAATGTTGTTCATATGTTTTGGTCACTCTCGACACAAAACATATAGGTACTTCTTTTCCTTCTTGTTCTTGTAATAAAACTCCAGCAAGTTTAAATATAGATGCATCAGTTCTTAATGATTGAGAAATTACCAACTTCGACTTTTCAGTCAAAGTAGTACTCATCATATGTATAGATATTCAATGATTGACAAATTACCAACTTCGACTTTTCAGTCAAAGTAGTACTCATCATATGCACAGATATTCAATGATAAACAAAATCCTAACTTCGACTTTTTAGCCAAAGTAGTCATTTATCACATAATCTGTGAATTCTACTACTACCGTTTGTGTGAATAACGTAGCCCTGAAAACGGCTGTTGTTTTTTTTTTGACCAGTAGGTCCACGGTTATTGTGCCACAGGTTGGACATTATTACATATAATATATGTAGATACTCGGGTGAAGTTTGTTAGTGGCCTCTAGCAACCTTCACACCAATTCTGTCCCATTTCCATAATTGAGACAGTGTTGTGGGTGTTGACATGACCCTCCATTATTGTTTTTATGCGAATAAAACCGAAAGCAGCACCAACATAGTTTTTTGTTCTCTCCATCTATTGTGCTGATCAATACGTATGCATCCATTGCACAATACAAATCCAAAGGATCTTCCAGTGTCTCACTGACATTGAGCGTTCGCATACCGATCCTTAAAGCACCATCGCCTTCAGTTGTGTCAGCTTCTATCCCTTCATCATCTCCTTCTTCATCCATGACCCTCTCAAACTCCATCACGTCATCATCTTCGTCGCTTTGGTTGGCCTCGTTTTCAACTTCATCTATCTCATCTTCATCGACTCCAACATCTTCTGCTTCAACTATCACTTCCTCTAGCGGAACATTGACATCCTCATCATCAGATTCGTCTATCCAATTGTTTTCATCAATAGCAGATATTCTATTTAATGCAGCATTTATTTTTGCAGAATTCATCATGTTGTTGTTTGCTCACAGTTGTAGAGAGTGAATGAATGAACTTCAGGATCGCAAGTCGACTTATACGATTGAATAGGAAACGGAAGTGGTACGACTCCCACCTATCACTTGACTCGTTTTAAGTGGAAGAGAAGGATATGGCATCTCTAGTCGATGAAAGAGTGGGCTAGTTGACGAAAGAGCGCATGCGCTAGTTTATTTTCTTCTATAAAAGGTGAAGTATCAGTAACATCATCACCTTTCCTATCCACATTCTATTGCTATCACATATCATTCCTCCAAACCTGAATAATCATTATCATGAGCTCTATGCCACTATTGATTGCTGAAGATGGTTCACCACTTGTTGATATCGATCACACTGATTTTGAAAATATTCCAGTATTACATTTACAGTCTCAAGACTCGATAAGTGATTTTGATATTAGCGACTTCGTTAGCTTCGCAGATGTGCCAGAACCAATTCAACAAATTATCGTTGAAACGCCAATCATTTCACAATCATCATCATCCAAACACCCTTCATCTTCCCCCTCCTCTTGGTGTTGATAAGAAATCCAGAACTATCAAAAGGAAGGTTAATAATGCATCTTCATCGATTGTCACTGAGTTGAAAGAAAAAAAACAATCGAAAAGTGGTTTGCGGGAGAAAAAGCCCACAACGAAAAGTGACAGATCGAAGAGGAAGACAAAATGTGAACCCAAAGAAATGAAGGGTGATTTGATGACTGAATCGCTATCTTCTTTCACTCTAATACTTCGGTTTGGAGATATGAAAAAGAAAGCGAAATGCCGTCTTGTAAAGGCACAAATGGCTATTGCTGAACATGAAAAGAGTGAGCAAGCTATTAGTGTTAATAAGGACACTCTTCAAGCATTAGATGCTAAGATTGCATTAGCGAAAATTGAATTGGCTAACATGAGCAAAGAAGCAGATGAACTACGTTCAAAAACCATGAAAGATGACAAATTCAATCAACGTTCGAGAATGCAAGCACAGGCAGAGCTTGAGGAGTCGACTCGACTTCATGAGACGGAGTTATCAGTGAGAGATAATTGGCGAAAAGAGTTGGAGAAAGCATTTCAAAGTGACAGCGATTAGTTTTGGGAATGGTATTGTGTTCTCAATATTGTGAGTTGAAAAAAAAATTTAAGCGGGAATGGAGTATACAATCAATTTAGTTTGGTATACACAGAACATTGCGAATGGTTGGGGCAATGTTTACCGCTGCAATATTTTTTCAATTCACTTACATACAGTGTGGTACCTTTTACTGGAATAAATTCAGTAGAATTGTAGCAGAATGTTTCTTGAAAAATTCCTGAGACAGGTCGATTTTGTTTTCAAGAGAGATACATTTCTACATTCTAATGAACCAAATTACATGCATCCCTTACATAGGGTAGCTACCCCCTGAATTTTTTTAAATAGCAATAAGGGTTGATTTGTATTGAATTTTAAAGATATATTATTCCTCTAAACAGCAGTGCTCGATTTTTAAAATTCCGTCGATTAGTTTCCGAGATACTATCAATTTAATAATTTGCATAAAAAATTAGCATTTTTCAAATTATCCTCATGTCTTATAAAAAATGCGCAGTTTTGAAGAAAATTTTTAAACAGGTCGATTTTGCCTTCAAGGGAGAAACATTTTAATAATGTAATAAATCAAATTACGTACACTCCTAAGCAGGGTAGCTACCCCTAGAAAATTATTAAATAGCAATAAAGGTTGGGTTGTAATGTGCTTTAGAAACAATTTATTTCCCTTAATAACAGTAATCGATTTTCAAAATTCGATCAAGGAGATTATAGTGAACTATCTAGTTTTACAATAAACATAAGGGTAACGGTTAAAAAAAATGGTACAAATAAGATTTAATTTAATAGATGCTCAAAGTGTTCACCATGTACATGCTGGCAAGTTGAAAATCTACGGAATGTACAAAAACTTGACTGAATTTGATTTTGTATAAAAAGTTATCTGTGAGTAGTAGTTTCTAGCGGTGCTAGTTCATTTATTTATAATCGTGATATCTATCTACACTGTTGTGTTGTCACTGTCAGCGTGACGTTAAACCCATTACTACTTTTTTGAACTTTCGTAAAATTTTTTGAGAGGATGCCTCACTTAACAGAGTTCCACAGAATAGAAATCTTAATGATGGTTGGTTATGGAGAGAGACGTCGAACTCAAGACGAAGTTGTCGATTTGTTTAGACAGAAGTACCCAGATTTGCCACCTTTAAATCAAGGTACTATTAGCGAAATTGAAAAGAGATTCCGAGAACATAGGCATGTTAGAGATGTTCCTAGACGAAGGCCATCTAAAATCGATTATAATACGAAATTGGATATACTATTGGCATTCGAAGAACAACCTGTTACTGCAGCCAGGCAAGTTGCTCGTGACAATTCTGTTTGTCATAAATCTGTGCTGAAAATATTAGCGTGTGCAGGCAAACGGCCTTACAAAATGCGTGCAGTATTGATGGAAATCAGATATCACCGGAATGGCTACTTTTCTCTGATGAGGCTACATTTACTCTAAGTGGTCATGTTAACAGACAAAATTGTCGCTACTGGTCTGACGTTAACCCGCACTGGGTGAGGGAAACTCACACTCAGTACCCAGTGAAAATTAATGTTTGGGCTGGTATTATTGGTAGGCAAGTGATAGGGCCTATATTTTTCGATGATAATTTGACTGGAGAAAGATATGAGCAGTTCTTCGAAACGAACTAGTTCCAGCCTTATCTGCCCTATACCCTAGTCAGTTAGATCCAGATTTGCCTGATGAGAGGATATGGATGCAGCAAGATGGAGCACCACCACATTATGCTAATTTTTTATGCAAATTATTAAATTGATAGTATCTCGGAAACTAATCGACGAAATTTTAAAAATCGAGCACTGCTGTTTAGAGGAATAATATGTCTTTAAAATTTAATACAAATCAACCCTTATTGCTGAACTTTAACATTACTTAATTCATAAATACATTATTAGATACATTTAAAGCATATTTGATTCATCAATCCAAGAATTCTGTTCACTAGGAAGTCCTAACCACTTTACGTATACTTTATTTTTCCTTTTCTTCAGCACTTTCTCGATCAGATATACGTCAGAATTTTCGGTTCGCAATAACTCTTCTTCGTAAAAACATCCTCTAATAGGTTGTTCATTCATATCTTCAAGATTATAGGTAGTGGGGAAGGTTTTATTGATTTTAACAATCTTGAAGAGTTCCGTGGTAAAGTTCGCAGTGTAAGACTTTTCAAAAATATTTTTGTATTTGCTTATTCGTACAATATCATTCAATCGAAATTTGGGTTTACTTTGTTTTCCTCCAACTCCATTGATACCTTTGAATATCAATCTTGTTGATGGATCAACATTAATGGGTGCCATACCTATTGTACGATGAACTTTATTGTTATATCTACTAGTTATAGTTGGAAGAATATCAAGCCATTTGTGGTGACCTCTCATCGAAAATTCCTTGTAGAGCCACCCCTTTATTGTACGAATCACTCTTTCTGCTATAGCTGCCTTCTTTGTGCTGGATGTTGAATAATGATTGATATTATATTCTCGCATGAGAGATGAGAAGCTTTTATTGAAAAATTCTTTCCCCTGATCGCTTTGTATGTGTTTGGGGAAGTATTTGGCTTCTTTCAGTACATGTTTCATTGCATTAGTTACTGTACTACCTGTCTTATCTTTAACTGCTACAGTCCACATATATTTGGAGTAACAATCTATCACTACAAGTATATATCGGTATCCTTTATTACTTTTTGCAAAAGGTTGCAGTTCAGCTAAATCTATTTGCCATAGATCTGCAAAACCTTTGATGGTGGTTATTCTTCTACGAAAATTACGTCTTGCAGGTTTATGTAATTCATCAACAACTTGTCGTTTGACATCACTTATTTCATTAGTCATTCTATTTCAATATGAATAAAGAGAAAAGGTGATAATGTTACTGAATTGAATGATGATGTGACAGTGATCATTACATGTGAGTATGTTAATATATTATACCTTCTTCACGTAATTCTTCAATTATTGAAATTATTTCATTGTCATGTCCTGTATGACCAGCTGACTTTGAAGCTACCAATAGTCGTAGGCGAGAAACTAACTCTTTCGGTGAATTCCAGTACACATAATTCACAGGTTTAGAATTATGTGTTTTCTCCATTTTCATTCGTTTGAGTGCTCCACCAATTTTACTTCTTATTGGATATTGTGGCGAGTCTAATAGAGGTTTGATTATTTCACGAAATTTTTTAGAATTTGTGTTTTTATAACCATTCTTCAAATTATATTGTTTATATGGAGCATTCGTTATTTTCAATATTTTGGAATATACTTGACGAATTTCTTCATTATCAACATCTTGTAGATTCTTCAAAAAGATCATATCATACAAATCTGGACTACCTACACATTCATATTTTTTCACTTTATTAGCATTCCAAAATTAAATGTTTCCATCTTTGAATCGTACCTCTAGACTTCCCATTTTTAGCTTTTGTGTAATAGGATCCATACGTACACCAAATGTTCCATCATATGCTGAATTTCTAGATTTTACATTAATCAAATGTTTCACAAAAACATCTTCACGACTTTCATTCATATTAGGTGAAGAGTCAGGATCCGTGGAATCGATATGGGACGATGATGGTGTTTCGAATAGAGTTGTTCTCATATCGTCTTGAAGTGTGCTCGTGTCACTATTCACAGATGATACATTACCAAAAGATTGTTTTTTCCCTATTGGAGTACTCATGGGAATAATTGAAGTAGATTGAACATTTCCATTGTTTGACGATAACACTGATGATTTCGAAGTAGCTTCTGATGATAAAACATTCAATGGTTTCGTTATGGGCTCATACAATTTTTCGAGTGTCATACGATTTTCAATATTATCATTCTTGATAGAATTGAATTTTTGTCTGACAGCTTCTGTTGTCTCAACTAGTTGACGTTTCAAATTCATTTCATTGTTTTTATTTTCAGAATCATTTTTTGTATTCATATTGTCTTTTTAAATTATAACTTAATTCGCTGATGAAGTGACCTCTACAATATTCAGTGATCGAATAAATATGAATAACAAGATCATGGGTATATAAAACTATCGAATCCTTTGCGATATCTACCTTCATCTATTTTTCTATCCTTATCAATGACTAGAAATCCATATTGGTCCTCCCAGCATTTAACACACATCAATTGGAATTGTTTGAATGTTACATCGGGTGATACATGATCTGAATAAATGTGATGTAAATTCGTCTCATCTTGTTTGAACATTATGATGAAATTGGTATTGTCACGCACTAACTGTTTAGGCACCCGTGAATATGTCTGTGCGAGATAAAAACAATCAACATCCTTATCACATATCACATCATCAAAAATGAAAACAGAATTAGGCTTAGCGTCGGAGGGTTCCACTATTTCTGCATTATTGCTGAATGTATAAAATCCTAATCTTTTTATAGGTTCCAAAACATTTCGCAAGTACTGATATTTAGGTTGATTGAGTGATTTAGAAAAGAGATACACATTTCTAAATCTCAGTCCTTGTGAATGTGTTAATAGCGATATCATTGCATTCGTCTTTCAACAATTTGAAGGTCCTATAATGAGTCCTCGAACTGATGATGGAAGTAGTGGACCATGTCTGAATACTCTTTGTCCATTCAATCCACACCCAAATTTCTCATCTAGATTATCTACAGCAAACTTTTCTTTCTGTTTTACAATGCGCATCGTGCCGTGGTTGGATACTATAATGTTATTAGCTTAATCATTTCAATGTGTACCATCAAACGATACGGACGTATTAAAAGTGATCGTAAAATTAAAATAGGTTGTGGTTTTGTTAATGATTTGATAAACAAACTTCCGTTCGAATTACACATACCCGGAGGTTATCAATACTGTGGACCGGGTACAAAATTGAAACAACGTTTAGCTCGCAACGATCCTGGAATCAATAAATTAGATATTGAATGCAAAAAACACGATATTCAATATTCTAAGCATCCATCCGATCTTGCAGCAAGACATTTAGCCGACAAAGAACTTGAATACAGCGCTTGGGATAGGGTTAAATCGAAAGACGCGAGTATTGGGGAAAGAGCAGCTGCATTACTTGTCACCAACATTATGAAAACAATTTGTGACGAATAATAACAAAAAAGCTATCACTGTAGCATTGCAGGCGGCACGTAAATACCTCAAAGCTGCCGGTGGAAAGAAGAACATCCGCACACCACGCATAATTCCTATTCCCAAGATCGGTGGACTTTTACCATTGATACCAATTTTTGCTGGACTATCCGCACTAGGGAGTTTGGCTGCAGCCGCTGCTGGCATTACCAAGGCTGTGAATTCAGCAAAAGCCAGCAGAGCGGCTTTAATGGAAGCCAATCGCCACAATAAAACCTTAGAGGCTGTAGCATTGGGAAAACGCGGTAGTGGAATATACCTTAAACCGTACCGTAAAGGTTTAGGACTATATTCAAAACCATACAAACCCACAAACAAAACAAAAAAAACTAGTTGTTCCCCTACCTCAGAGGCCTCTCACCGACTTCGATCTCACATATTATGCACAAAAAATGAAAATTCCACATTTTCGTGGTGTTTTTATGCGTGACACATTACCCTCTTCAGGTCCAAGAAAAAACGAGACAGCTATTGTAAATTTAGATGGAATAAGTGGACCAGGAACACATTGGGTAGCATATAAAAAATGTGGGAATGAAATTACATATTTCGATAGTTTTGGAGATCTACCACCACCATTGGAATTGACTAGATTCTTTCGAAAATGTTCGAATGTAAAAATCTAATATAACTATGATCGTCGGCAAAAATTTAATACAGTTCTCTGTGGTCACTTGTGCTTACAGTTTCTCTCTGAATAATTTTCCAAATAAAAATGGATACAACACCAAAACTGGATCGAGAGGTTATCAAGGGAATGGGGTTTTCACTTAGGATGTTTTCAAAATATGGTACCATGAAAAAAATCGATAAAGTGATGCTTGCAAATATGCCCAAGGAAGTGATACTTGCATGTGTTGCTCATGAGATTGCATATGTTTGGGAAAGGTTACCCAAACATCTACAAGATGACATCGACATAATGAAATATAGATATTGTTACGAACACCATGCCAATGAAAATTCAGATTCGGATGTGAATGATGGTCCAATACCTCGAAAATCTGTGTGTTGCATTTGTAATATAGAGGATATGAATATCGGTATCAATAAAAATGATATTCATTTCAATACAACACCTTCGAAAAAGTGTAAATTGTCTAAGATGTGCTATTGCTGTGCACAACAATGAATTGAAATGTGTTTCAAAAGGTTCATCAGTCATGTCACGAAAGTTCGAGCTACAAGCTGTCGGGACAAGTGTCTTGAGTGCAGATTTTTTTCCACCCATTGAATTGGATAGGAACAGTCGTTATGGATTAGGACTGTTAGGATTCTATGGATGCAATACAATCAATAATATAACTGAAGCAAATAATTTAATAAGTTTCAGAATCGGTAATGACAATCCATCGATAATCCAAAAGTACACAATTGAAATTCCATGTGGTGCTTACTAAATAGAAGAGATCAATGCCGTCATACAGAAACATATCATGTTCAGATTGTTTCATGGTAAAAAACCAAATGATATCGCTGCAGATGACATTTTCTATCTACACGCCAATAATAATACATTCAAATGTGAAATGCGATCCAAATATGAAATTGATCTGACACATCCAAATTCTATAGCAAACATGATGGGGTTTGCTCATGGCATATTTCCACCGAATCAGATACATGAATCCTCATTATCAATAAATATTACAACTGTGAGACTTATCCGCTTAGATTGCAATATAATATCTGGTTCTTATATAAATGGTGAAGAATCCCATATTCTTTTCTCATTCGATATTGATGTTGAACCTGGATACAATCTTACAAAAGAACCACAAAATATTATATATATGCCTGTCAGTCCAGAAGGTCGTCAATTGATTCACAAAATTACAGTGCGTATTTTGGATCAAAAAAATAACCTTATCGATTTTGGAAGTGAAGAAGAGATTTTCATTATTTTGGAATAAAGAAAATCGAATAACCATTGTTATGGGTTTCCTTTATAACAAACAAAATCGTATTGAACAATCCCAAATCAAAACCAAGTGCACAATTAAAAAGAAAAGTGCATATAAAAAAAAGATCATTCCACAAGTGTATGCTAAATAGTTAACACATAACGCTCTGTCTGCCAACGATCTGAAATTTTTGAAATCGATTGGATTGAAAGTGAGGAAATAACAATGGTGCTCGAAACAAACAGTGAAAAGTTGAATATATTCGATGAACCAGTGCTTGATCATTCTCTTATAAGTTTACATGAGCACACATATAAGCCATATGGATCACCGCTATTCAGGAATTCCGATGAAATATCATATCAATAATCAAGATGTTATACTAGATATTGCTGAGAGCTTCATTTACATAGAAGGTAAGTTCACCTCCAAAGACGTAACGAAAACATGTTATCTCTCGAATAATCCAATCGCATTCCTCTTTGATGAAATTCGTTACGAAATGGGTGGTGAACAAGTGGCTGTTGTTAGAAAACCCGGGATAACATCTACAATGAAAACCATGATATCATTTGGACAATCACATGCTAACACATTATTAACATCTGGCTGGGGACTTTCACAATTGAAACAAGATATCTTGGATCCAAACAGTCATGTATGTAGTGGAAAACTACCACTGAAATATTTTATGGGTTTTGCTGAAGATTACAACAAAAGTATCTTGAATGCTAAACAGGAGTTGATTTTGATTATCGTTCGATTATTCAAAAACTCATATATAGGTGAGGTAGATGCTGATTTGGAAATTAATAAAATCGAATGGAAAATAAGGCACATTGTACCAGATGATAAACACAAGCTCAAACTTTTGAGTAGAATTAACAGAAGTGGCGTGAATGCCAAAATTAAGTTGGCTTATCGTATGTGGGATCTCTATGAACTCCTATCATTACGTGGGACTTTTTCAGACATATGGGCCATCAAAACAACTAACGCTCTGGAAACTCCTCGTTTTGTCATCATAGCATTCCAAAGTACTACCACATCTGAAGATAGAACACAGGATGTTACAAAATTCATAACTGCCGATATCAATAGTATTCGAGTATACTTGAATTCTGAAGTTTATCCATATGAGCGTTGGAATTTGAATTTCGATAAAAAACTTGATGCTCCTGCTTATTATGCTTTCGAGAGTTTCCAACGAAGTTATGATAAAGATATGAGTGAACCTCTGATGGACATTGGACAATTTAGAGAGAATCCACTATTCATCATCGATTGTTCCCATCAACCGAATGCCACAAAATCATCAACTATTGATATAAAGATTGAGTTTGAGACCAGGAAGATCAAGTTTCCAGACAACACCAAAGTATATGCATTAATTTTGCATGATACAGTTTTAACATACAGTGCATTGGATGGTTCAGTTCATATCAGATATTGACACTCTTCAAATTATTGATACTATTTCATTTTTCCACTCTATAATGTACTGTTATATAATCTTTTCCTTTTATTTGTAATTGACTTATATCTTGTGTTGTAATTTTTCTCGATTATATTTTATATATATATATATATATATATATATATATATATATATATATATATATATATATCATATTTATTGTTTGGTAATCATTTTTTATTGTATATAATGGGTTTTAAATAAATTAAACATGAAAATAATACAATTTCAACCTCCTGTACAATCAAATTATTGATTTTATTCAAGTCTACTTTTGAAACGGACATGATGAAAATATGTATGAAAATATAAACAATTTCCAACAGAAAAATACACTCACCGTCTTCCTTCTATTACGAACTGAATAACACTCTACCAATTGCTAACTGCTGCAGAACTGACATAAGCAACACTTGTCCGCTTCTTAAATACATTCTCCCCACCTCCCAGATACATGCGCCAACACAACGTCTTCACATTGGATGCGTTAGCAGATGTGTCGATAAGAACAAGCCGTGGTCGTTGCGCTCTCGAAGAGGGTAGATGTTAACACATTTCTCGCCGCCTGCGTGTCACCATCGACCGTGAGGGTAGAGCGATGCATTACGTCACCGCCTTCACCGCATCGAGACAGAGGTGAGGACATACCGATGAATACGCATTACTCAGCCATACGCCGTGGAGTGCACATCTCGCTCTCCTACTGCTGAACGGTTGCAGCTGTCACACCACTAACTTGGTGGGCTCACACCGATGGAACATTCATTACTTGGAGGATCTTTGAAGTATGCAGACGTATGTTTGTATACAGACATGCACATGATAAACCCTGTACCTTGCCTGCTGTGACGTCACACCGCTTGGTGGACTCACACCGATGGAACATTCATTACTTGGATGATCTTTGAAATATGCCCCAAAAACCAAATGCAATTACGTCATTACGTCACACACACACACACAAAATCTCGAAAAAATTCTGAATGGTCCATGTACCAGACACTTCAAGATCACATCACCTTGATTTCACTAAACCAACAAAAATAAGCAATTAATACGTCATAGTGGTGGGGGGAGGCCGAGAATCAGCTGTAAACATATTCTATTTTGTATATACTTTGCAAAAAATTCAGTATCAGGTATCGATAGAAAATCATGGAATAACAGTTGATAAAAGCAACTTCTCAGAAAAAATTGCTTGCAAAATAGGTTTACAAGTTGATAAAAATTATTGAATTCAAATAATTTTTTCCACATAATATTCAGTTTTTCATATGCTCCGCACGAAATTAAACAACGGAATTGTATAGGAAATTATGAAATAACAATGATAGAAAATAACCATCGAGAAATACCCGCTTGAAAAAAATGTTTGTTCGATGGAAAAAATGTATTGAGTTGGCTGCTTTTACTGCTTTGTTACATATAATTCAATTTTTCATATACTCTGCACAAAATTTAGTAACAGAAATCGATCGGAAATCATGAAGTAACAATTGAAGAAAGCAACCACTGTGAAATAATCGCTTGCAAAATTGGTTTACAGGGTGAAAGAAAATAACGAAGTTGACTCATTTTTTTACGTAAATAATTCAGGTTTTTATATACTCAGCACAAAATTTAGTAGCGGATATCAATAGAAAATCATGAGGTAACAATTGAAGAAAGCAACCACTGCGAAATAATCGCTTGCAAAATTGGTTCACAGGGTGGAAAAAATAATGAAGTTGAATAAATTTTTTCGTATATAATTCACTTTTTCATATACTCCGCATAAAATTTAGTAACGAAAATGTATAGAGAATCATTAATTAACAATAGTAGAAAGTAATTAGTGTGAAATAATCGCTTGCAAAATTGGTTTACAGGGTGAAAGAAAATAATGAAGTTGACTCATTTTTGTACGTAAATAATTCAGGTTTGTATATACTCTGCACAAAATTTAGTAACGGATATCAATAGAAAATCATGAGGTATCAATTGAAGAAAGCAACCACTGCGAAATAATCGCTTGCAAAATTGGTTCACAGGGTGGAAAAAAATAATGAAGTTGATTACATTTTTTCGTATATATTTCAGTTTTTCATATACTCCGCACAAAATTTAGTAACGGAAATGTATAGAGAATCATGAATTTACAATAGTAGAAAGTAATTAGTCTGAAATAATCGCTTGCAAAATTGGTTTACAGGGTGAAAGAAAATAATGAAGTTAACTAATTTTTTTACGTAAATAATTCAGGTTTGTATATACTCTGCACAAAATTTAGTAACGGATATCAATAGAAAATCATGAGGTAACAATTGAAGAAAGTAACCAATAAGAAATAATCGCTTGCAAAATAGGTTTACAGGGTGATAAAAAATATTGTATTCAAATAATTTTTTCCAAATAATATTCAGTTTTTCATATGCTCCGCACGAAATTAAACAACGGAATTGTATAGGAAATTATGAAATAACAATGGTAGAAAATAACCATTGAGAAATAATCGTTTAAAAAAATGTTTGTCCGATGGAAAAAATTCATTGAGTTGGCTGCTTTTACTTTCTTTGTTACATATAATTCAATTTTTCATAAAATGAAATAAATTATGAAGTTGACTAATTTTTTTCGTATTTAATCAAGTTTTTTATATAGTTCGCACATAATTTAGTAACGGAATTTTATAGAGAATCATGAAATAATCATAGTCAAAAGCAACCACTCTGAAATTATCACTTGCAAAATAAGTTTACAGGATGGGAAAGATTAATAAATTTTAATAATTTATTCAATCAATATAATATTTTTTTTATATACTCTGCACAAAGTATAGCACCGGAAATATATGGACTAGCAAGAAATAATAATAGTTAAAACACTGTGAAACAATCGCTTGGAAAATAGATTCATGAGGTGAACAAAATTATTTAAATTTAGCAGATATTTTCACATTCCTATTACTCAATATAATCTCAGATCAACCCAGTTACTGCCAGAGCAAATTTCCACACCACCCAAGAGGTATTGCTAGACCAGATACGCATTAATAATTTATTCTGGTCATGGCGCGTTACTTTTTTTCAAGTGGGTGTTCGCCAGTAACCCTATCGTCCCACATATATCACGTATAATAGAAATTCTTTATGAAAAAACAACGAACAAAACTGCTAATCAGAAAGCCAATCATTAACACATCATTGTTTTGCATTTATTCAAAATTAATATAAATATTCCGCTCTTCTAATGAGGTGACAGAGATTTGCCAAAAATATATTTTTTGCCAAGCCTTTGCTAAAAGGCCTCCTCCACCTCTCACAGCCTTACCCTAGCCACACATATTATACTCTTAGAATATATAATATTCCAAAACCTCAAATCCGCAAACTGATCACTATCAAACCGCCGCGCCGTGTAACATTTATTCAAAGTTAATATTGATTTCGTCTATCGAATGAGTAGACAAAGACTTGCCAAAATATGTAATTTTTGCCAAGCCTTTGCTAAAAGGCCTCCTCCTCCCCTCACAGCCTTACCCTAGCCACACATATTTTACCCTTAGAATATATAATATTCCAAAACCGCAAATCCGCAAACTGATCACTATCAAACCGCCGCGCCGTGTGACATTTATTCAAAGTTAATATTGATTTCGTCTATCAAATGAGTAGACAAAGACTTGCCAAAATATGTACTTTTTGTCAAGCCTTTGCTAAAAGGCCTCCTTCTCCCCTCACAGCCTTATCCTAGCCACACATATTATACCCTCAGAATATATAATATTCCAAAACCGCAAATCCGCAAACTGATCACTATCAAACCGCCGCGCCGTGTGACATTTATTCAAAGTTAATATTGATTTCGTCTATCAAATGAGTAGACAAAGACTTGCCAAAATATGTACTTTTGTTATTCCCAGAAAGCGTGGTAAAATCTGATGAGTATAAAACATTGAAACAGGGTAGATTTTTGAAAACTGCTACAACATAATCGCGATCAGACTCTTTATAGTAATTTATATCATCAATTAATCCGTAGCTAGAAACTTCAAGTCATTAATTGGTCTCCATTTTCATGCGTCATCTTCAACGTTTTCAAACTCAAGTAAAGTTGGTAAATAAAAATAATAAAAAAAATCTTTCAATTTTGGCAACATTACATTTTTGAAAAAAAGTTTATCTCTTTCGATCTTCTCCGACAATTGAATTCCTTGAAAATTATAAATTCGCACCATGCCCTATCAGATATTTCCAAAAGACTTTGAATTTGATAGTAATAATCTGAATTTTTTTTCAATTTTTTATCTTTACCGATGTATTGAAGTTTCTCTAATGTTTCACTGGTGTTACAGTCGCGCACCTTGAAGGGACATTTAATCTCTATAATGCCATTTTTTCTCAGAAGTCCATCTGGAGACCCACCTAAATACGAATATATTTTATGTATTATTAAGCCACTTTTTTCATATTTGAAACCTGTCCGATGTAGAAATTCTTTTATTGCTAATTTTTCACAATCAATACCATGCCTCATAGCTGCATTTGTAGTATTCTTCGATGATATTAATGATAGTGCGATATTCTTTTTCGATGCTGATGTTTTTGATTTACATATTTTACCGAAATTTGATGCCGTTAATCTTTTTTTCCTTTCTTCAAACCACAATGGAGACTCTCTCTGATCTCTGGTTTTGCGTTCAATTAAACACCGATTGGAACTCTCTTCTTCTAATTTCTCAAGTGCTTTCTGATACATGAATTTCAAATTCTCAGATGAACAATTCTTACAGTAAAAACTACCACTATATGATTCACTTTGTTCATCACAGATCTGATGAATCCACATATCACATAGATCGCATTGTACCCATTCTACATTCTATGACGCGTCATTTAAAAATGATTTTTCCGAAATACAGAAGTCGCACAGGAAAGATCCGCTATACGTTCTATTTTCGAAGGAAGGATCACATTTGATGTGTATCCAACGATTGCAACTATCACAAGCTACCTATTCCTCTGTAGTGTCAAGTCTACCAAATCCGCAATACAAACATTCTTCCATAACACTATCATCCGTAAAAATATGTGCACATTCATAATTAATATGTTTCGTAGTATAAGAATTCGATTCGACCTCTTCATTACGCGACGCGTTGAGTAAAGCCATTTTTTAAAAATAATTTCCCGAAAAGTGCGTACTAGGAGCTTTATTATTTTTCTGTTCCACGATTCTTGCACTACATGATCTGAAATGGGGTCTACCCGCTTTCGCTGTTTTGTTAATTTAGATTTTGGAATTTTAAAAATGAATTCTTTATGTAGGGCAAAACATTTTTCCTGCTTTTCGTCAGATACCTGGAACATTTCAAATTTTTGTTACCTTCCAAAATATTTTTCTTTAGATTTCCGAAGTAATTTTCAACATAGGTATTACTAATATGGTGTACCATATTCTTCTTTTTCAGAATTATTCCCGTCCATAGTGAACAAAATGGTAAATATCTCGAAAGAATGATGTGGAGAAATTTCTCACTTGAATATTTATTAGAATTTACAATTTCAACGGACGAAGACAATTTATTAGTTTCAATTATTTCTTGTAATATATTATTGAAATGTTTATAGAAAATACTTCTTTTGTGCAAACCGACATATTTTTCATCAGGTCCTTCTAAATTATTTTCGATGTGATTATTACTATCCTGGATTTTATTGTCTAAATCAGCTGAACGGATTCCACTATCTTTAATTTTCAATAATTTGTTAAAATTATACTTTGTATTATCGTTTAACGTTGGACTTAGTAATACCACGACCATGGAGCCATATTTATTCCATATTTATCACGCTACCCAATATGTCTTTGAAAAATCCACACTTCATTATCAGCATAACATTCATTTATATCTTTACTGGAAATTTTAATGATATGGGCGCAACACAAATGCAAAGTTACGAAATTATTGTTGAAGTCAGCTTTTCCCAACGCAATATCGTAAGTGATTCTCAAATAATCTATTAATTCTAATCTATTGCAAGCCTGCAAGATGGCATGAATATTAGCAAAACTATTGTCTGTAACGACCGATCCAAAACTAGGCCGTTTATCATGTGTTTTACAAAATACTCGAAATTCATAAAATAGAGAGAAAATAGATTTGGTAAAATAGGTACCTGAGATCATTTCAAAAACAGGAAAAATTCTTCCTGTGACTATTGGTAAAACTGCGCAGTATAAATAAACTCTCTTTGTTTTAGGGGTTGGTTTTCTCACTATGCCACCTGTATGGCGTCAAAAAAAATCACTGGTAATTTATCCACCCCGCTCTTATCTAAAACGTGGAATTGTTCTTAGCTAAACATTTTTATATTGAACAGCATGCAAACTTGCTGCAAGTATTCAGAATGTTCTTGCATTTTCAAAACATCAAAGTAGGAGATTTGAGCCGGTTCTAAGCCTCCCCCCACCACTATGACGTATTAATTGCTTTTTATGTTGTTGTTGTTTAGTGAAGTCAAGGTGATGTGACCTTGAAGTGTCTGGTGCATGGATCGTTCAGAATTTTTTTTCCGGTTCCAAGTCTCCCCTCACCACTATGACGTATTAATTGCTTTTTTTTTGTTATTTAGTGAAGTCAAGGAGATGTGACCTTGAAGTGTCTGGTTCATGGATCGTTCAGATTTTTTTCATATGAGATTTTGTGTGTGTGTGTGTGTGTGTGTGAGAGAGAGAGAGAGAGGATGCACGGTACAGGGTTTCATCATTGTATGTCTATGTACAAACATACGTCTGCATACTTCGAAGATCCTCCAAGTAATAAATGCTCCATCGGTGAGAGGCCATCAAGTTAATATTGGTGTGACGTCACAGCAGCAGCAACCGTTCAACGGTAAGACAGCAGGATGTTCACTTCACGACGTCTGGGTGAGTAAAGCGTTTTCATCGGTCTGCCCTCACCTCTCTCTCGATGCAGTGAAGGCTGTGACGTAATGAATCGCTCTATCCCCAGCAGCAACCGTTCAACGGTAGGAGAGCTAGATGTGCACTCCACGGCGTTTGGCTGAGTAATGCGTATTCATCGATGTGCCCTTGCCTCCCTCGATGTGGCGATGACTATGACGTAACGCATGGCTCTACCCTCACTCTCGACGGTGACGCGCAGGCGACGTGGATTATGGTATTCAAGAAGCGGGCGAGAGTTGGTTGTGTCAGTTTCCATCGAGTGAGTTAGTGACAACATATCATACAAAATGTATTCTTGTGAATGTGGTAAATCTTTTACTCGTAGTGACAACCTTCGTCGTCATCAGCTCCAGAGTTGTCAAGGAGGTCCATCAGTGAAACGAGTGAGATTAGATGACGCTGCAACACCTATGTATACATGTAATTGTTGTAATGTGATGATTCCATGACTCAATTGAATTCTCACAATAGAAGTCTGCAACATAAGAATAATGCATGTGTACAATTGAGTGATGGTGTTCAAATTATAAAGAGCGCCTTCAAGCGTCGGATTGCTACATACAGGGTGCAGAGTTCCATTGTTTCCACCGATTACATGTTATTCTTTAATGAAATCAGGCAGAAAGTTATAGAATTATTGGAATCAGCCATCAGGTTTCACAAAATCATCAAAGTGAATATGGAAGTATTTGGGAGTTATATTCTGCAAACACAAGACTTGAAGGAAACAAATCATTTAACTCTCAGAATAGAACAGTTGACCAATCTACTGATTTGAATTCCTTATTTGATGGATTTCGAAATGGGATTATCGCTCAAACTACAGAATTCCAGGAACGTGATTCAGGTAAGCATTTCTACCAAGTTTTAATTGGATGGATCAGTAATTTTGATTTATATTCAAGGTTGGAATTGTGAAAAAATCATGTTTCTGGAGGTGAACATCAATAAATACAGCCCGCTCAGTGGATGTTCATATGTGAAGCTGCCTGAATGTATCGAGCATAGGAAGGCCGTGGTTAATGTCCGTAATGAAGATCAGCATTGTTTTGCATGGGCTATCACTTCAGCACTACATCCTGCAATCGATAGAACGTCCGAAGTTTCATCATATCCACATTTCAATACAGTCATAGATGTAACAGGTATGAATTTTCCGGTAAATTTGAAGGATATTGTGAAATTTGAAGACAAGAATGATATTTCAGTTAATGTGTACGGTTCAGAAAGTAAATTCGAGAAGGGTAAAATAATGTATGAAATAATTGGACCATTACGTTACTCTCAGAGAAGACTTAGGAGACATGTCAATTTGTTACGTATCACTGATGATTTCGGTAATAGTCATTATTGTTGGATCAAAGATCTTTCAATATTAGTTTTAAGCCAATTATCGGCTCATGAACATAAGAAATATTTTTGTGATGGCTGTTTATTATATTTTTCTAATGAACAATTACTATTACGTCATTAGATAAATGATTGTAATCACTTGAGTACTACAACACCATCAACCAGTTTCAAAGTCAATACGTATGGGAAAATGGTTCCTGAAAATATACTAACGTTTGAAAACTTTGAGAAACAAATGAAGGTACCATTTGTAGTGTATGCCTATTTTGAATCAGTACTCAAGCCGATTCAAACCACTAAACCAAATCCTGAATACTCGTACTCGATCAAGACATTCAAACATGAGCATTATTCATTTGCGTATTTGATTAAATGTTCATACAATGATGATTTATCAAAATTTGTTTCGTATAGGGGTGTGGATGCAGCCCAGAAATTCGTTAGCAAAATCGAAGATGATTTGAAAAATATTTATGAAAATCATCTCAGGTTTCCTATTCCTATGGATGCACAAACTCCTGAGGAAGAAGAACAGTTTGCTTCTGCCACAAATTGTGGCATTTGTTCTAAAAAATTCAATGATGGTGAAGTTAAAGTGAGGGATCATTGTCATCTCACAGGAAAAAAAAGGTCCCCTGCTGCTCATTCATCATGTAATTTGAATTTTAAATTACCAAATTTCATTCCTATAATTTTTCACAATCTGAGTGGATATGATTGTCACTTATTCATAAA
This sequence comes from Leptinotarsa decemlineata, assembly GCF_025532065.1. Taxonomy (NCBI): domain Eukaryota; kingdom Metazoa; phylum Arthropoda; class Insecta; order Coleoptera; family Chrysomelidae; genus Leptinotarsa; species Leptinotarsa decemlineata. The sequence goes on along the minus strand of NW_027412528.1, from coordinate 2,584,268 downwards.
GGAATTGTATAAAAACAAAGATAAAGTGGATGTCATCCCACAAACTAATGAGAAATATATATCTTTCACAAAAAATCTCTTTACATACTCCTATACGGATAAAGATGGTAGGGTGAAGAAGAATTATTTGAAAATGAGATTCATTGATAGTTTCAGATTCATGCCTAGTTCTTTGGAGAATTTAGGAGCCAATTTAACATCTGATCAGTGATCGAGAAGCGCAAACATTCCCCACAAATTGAAAATTTTCATTTGATGAGAAAGAAAGGTGTATATCCCTATAGTTTTGTTGATGACATCGACAAACTGAATCATCCAAGACTTCCAACCAAAAATCAATTTTATGATAAACTCAATTGTGAACATATATCAGATAATGATTATGGGAGAGCTCAACTTGTTTGGAATTTGTTCGAATGTCAGGATTTGGGTGAATACTCCGATTTATATTAAAAGTCAGATGTGTTACTATTATGTGACATTTTTGAAAACTTTAGAAATGTATCTGTTGATAAATATAAATTAGATCCGGCACAATACTTCACTGTACCCGGATTATCGTGGGATGCCATGTTGAAATATATTAATATTGAATTGGAATTACTAACTGACATTGATATGGTTCACTTCTTTCAAAAATGTATTCGTGGTGGAATCAGTCAATGTAGTGAGAAAGGAAACATAAAGCAAACAATAAATTTTTACCGAATTATAATCCAAATGAACCATCTTCATTCATTTCATATTTGGATGCAACAAATCTATATGGTCACAGCATGTCACAAACATTACCAACAGGTGAATTTTCATGGTTAACACCTCATGAAATTCTCAATCTTGATATAATGAATGTGGATGTTGATAGTCCTTATGGATTTGTATTGGAAGTGGATATACATTATCCCCAAGAACTTCACGATAAACATTCAGATTTTCCATTTTTAGTTGAACGTTTGATACCTCCATATGCAAAATCGAAAGTTCCCAAATTAATTCCAAATTTAAACGATGAAAGAAAATATATTGTTCACTATAGAAACTTACAGCAAGCTGCCAATCATGGCTTGATAGTGATGCACACACATAGAGTATTGAGGTTCAAGCAATCATGTTGGATGAAGCCCTAAATAGATTTGAATACTGAAATGCGTAATCGGTCTAATAACAAATCTGAAAAAGATTTCTACAAACTAATGAATAATGCAGTCTATGGGAAAACAATGGAAAACGTAGACAATAGAATTGATGTTAGACTCATTACACATTGGGAAAATATAGAAAGAACTATAGGTGCTAGTTGTCTCATATCGCGACCAAATTTTAAAAAATGCTCCATTTTTACTGAAAATTCTGTTGCTATTCAATTGGCTAGAGTAAAAGTTCATTATGATGAACCACTGTATTTGGGATTTTCCATTCTGGAATTATCCAAAACAGTTATGTATGATTTTTTCTATGGATGTATCAAACAACAGTTTGGAGAAGATGCGTCCTCACTCTACACTGATACCGACTCCCTTATTCTCAAAGTGAATACAGACAATTTCTATAAATTTATCAAAAATAATATAAATAAGTTCGATACATCTAATTATAAAATGGGAAACCAATTCAATATCCCAGTGACAAAGTCAGTTCTGGTTAGGGTAGGTTAGGTTAGTCCTGGAGAAACGTTAGGTTAGGTTATGTTAGGTTAGGAATAATAGAACCAAAACCAACAGATGACGTATCAATCGAACCTACATGGTGAATTGTGGCGTAGCGAATCGGGGCGGAACTGCGCGTAGCACAACCGTCACAGGGGGGGCGACGGGGCCGCGCGTAGCGCGGCCCCCCGCCCCCTAAACTAACCTAACGTTTCTCTAACCTAACCTAACGTTTCTCCAGAACTAACCTAACCTACCCTAATCTAACCTAACCTAATTCGCGCGCGGAATGCATTCACCATGCTCGTTCAATTAATACGTCATCTGTTGGTTTTGGTTCTATTATTCTAACATTTGGAATAATGTCCAGTCCTGGATATCCCAGTCCACCTGATGGCCTGACTTTATGTTTTTTCTCTAAAACTTCAACTCTCTGTTCCAGTACATCATATTTTTTCATTGTAGTCGCTGTTATGTTAGACATAGCATCATATTTTTTCATTGTAGACGCTGTTATGTCAGAAATTTCTATTTCTACATCACTTGTAAGTTTGTCAAATTTACGAGTGAAAGTTATCCGAGCCTCTGCAATTTTATCATCGAATGCTTGACGTGCATCGCGAGCAACATTACCAATTGTGGATTTTATTGCAGCTTGTAGGGCTAGAAGTATGACCTCTTTTGTTCCATTAATTTCCCCCTCAAGATATGATACAGTTACACAATCACTCTTGTCAATTGGTTCGCTTGTATTTTTCAATATTTTTCTTTGCATGTCATAATGACCATCTTTTGTTAATTCAAATCCATTCCCGGGAGGACCTCGAATGATATTACCACCCCATTTTCTTTTTCTACCAAACTTATCTATCGTTTTAGACATTGTGCACCCTACGATGATTCTTTTCAAACTGATATTTCTTTCATTTTCATTATGCTATATACTTTGCAGTAATTGGTTAGGAAAAATATAAGTAAAACAAATAACATGAAATCAACAAGTATGATTTCATATAATTCATATTGTATTTCATCCATTCAATTATCTCTTTCATTGAATATAGCTTATGTCATTTTGCAATTCATTCCCACTCAATCCCCACTCTTCCCCTTCTCCCTTTCAAAAGTATAAAAGTAGGAATTATCTATTGGAATATTCAGTTGATCACTCACCTGGATTGCATATGATGACATAATGTACGATTATAGACTTCAGGTGCAATTTGTTACCGGCAGTGATAAGGCACACCTTTCGGACAATGAATATCCGGACCCAAAAAATTGGCGGGATCCCGATTGGGATGACATAGTGCCTGAGGACAGCGATAATGATGATGACGACGATGATGCTGGCGATGACGCTGACGATGAGTCTGAGGATAGTGTCATCCTCCCTCGCCCTTATCACTTTTTTTTCATAATAATCACTCAGAATTTCTCATAATAGTCGCTCAGAGTTTCATGAAGATCGTCATTCTTGATGTTTTTGAATATCAAACACTGAATTGTTCTACATTTACACTTTACCCCCTCCGTTTTATTTTTTCCAATATAAATATAGTATCAATCCCGGTTCTACATCATTCTTCCACAATTTCTAGTACAGGACCCGTCCAGGTACATGAAATAGATTCAACGTCCGATAATTTCAGTACAACCTTCGCTCAATTTCTGCAGCGAATCTATGATCTTCTTGATGATTTCCCAGAACGAGTAGAACAAGGTATGCAGGAGGAAGTAGATGTAGAGTTTGAGATGGCTGTTGACGACAACAATCTAGATGATTATGCGGACGATGTGATTAGTATATCATCTGATTCAGATGATTATGAGGACGATATCATTAGTATATCATCTGATTCAGATGATTCAGATGACGACACCATCATTATTGTTTCTGATGATGAGGAGCGTTAGTCCATATTAGTGCATGGATTAATAAAAAAAAACAAACCTTTTCAGGGTTACAATTGAAGACTGAAACAAAAAAACAGCTCTTTTCAGAGCTATCATTATACTTTCAAACAGAAACAGGTTCATACCATTGTTAACATTATAGTCTCAAACAAACAAAATGCATGTAAAAGTACCATCATTCCACTCTGTAGTACTCATCATTATATTCATTCAATGATTGACAAAATGCCAACTTCAACTTTCATTTAAAGTAGTACTCATCATATGCATAGATATTCAATGACTATCAAATTCCCAACTTCGACTTTTCAGTCAAAGAAGTACTCATCATATGCACAGATATTCAATGATCAACAAAATCATAACTTCGACTTTTTTAGTCAAAGTAGTCATTTGTCACATAATCTGTGAATTCTACTACTACTGTTTGTGTGAATTATGTAGCCCTGAAAAGGGCTGTTGTTTTTTTTGACCAATAGGTTCACGGTTATTGTGCCACAGGTTTGACATTGTTACATATAATGCATGTCGACACTCGGGTGAAGTTTTCTAGGGGCCTCTCGCAAGCATCACACCAATTCTGCCCCATTTCCATAATAGAGACGGTGTTGTGGGTGTTGACATGATGATACCACCATACATTGTTATTTCTGTGTGAATAAAAACGAAAGCAGCACCAACATAGTTTCTTGTTACCACCATCAATTGTGCTGATCAACACGTATGCATCCATTGCACAATATAAGTCCAATGGATCTTCTAATGTCTCACTGACATTGAACATTCGCATACCGATCCTCAAAGCACCATCTCCTTCAGTAGAATCAGCTACAATCCTTTGATCGTCTTCTTCTCCATCCACAACCCCCTCAAACTCCACAACGTCATCATCTTCATTGGCCTCATTTTCAACTTCATCTATCACATCTTCATCGACTCCAATATCGTCTTCTTCAACTATCACTTCCTCTATTGGAATGTTGACATCCTCATCATCTGACTCGTCTATCCAATTATTTTCATCAATAGTAGATATGTTATTTATTGCAGCAGCTATTTTTCCAGAATTCATCTTGTTGTTTGCTCACAGTTGTAGAGTGAATGAATGAACTTCAGGATGGTACGACTTACCATCCTGAAGTTCATTCATGATTGAATAGGAAGTGGAATTGGTACGACTCCCACCTACCACTTGACTCGTTTTGAGTGGGAGAGAAGGATAAGTTTCCCCACTATACTTTCACATGATGTTAATTTGTATAAATAGAGAATATCGTTGTGAGAGAGCAGTCAGAGTTTCTATAAGTCATCTCTTATTATTTCTAAACAAATTAGTAAAAATGCCGTTTCCAAAAGAGTGAGATGAAAAACCAAAAGTGTGTGTCTACCCAATGATGATAGTGAGGGCTATTGTGTGCTACTTTTGCCAAATAAGTAGACCTAAGGAAACAATTAATCCTTGCACTGGTATGTGCAATTATTGTATGTCGCGGATTCAGCTGTCGCCTCCATCTCATCCACCGAAGCGGCCAAAAATAGAATATCGTCAGCAACAGTTACAGTGCCTGAAGTGTTCCGAACCTATAATATCCAATAATATGGGTATTTGTAGAAATATTTGTGCTACATGTGCTGCTATTCCAGCTCCGCTGCTACGTTGTTTGCGTTGTGATACATACACAATGAATTGTTGGAATCATGTATGCACTTCATGTAGAAGTACTTGGGATCTGCGTGAGAAGGTTGGTCAACTCTACCCCAATAGGAGAATTCATTTTCTTCAATGTTGCTGTCTGACACATGATCAACAAATATTGAGGAGAAGATTCAAAGAACATTCTACAACGACAGAGACACATCAACACTTTTGATTTTTTCTTTGTTTTATTAATGTCATTGTCTTCTGTTATTAATGAATATATTATTTTGAATCTATTTGTGTCATTTTCTCACATTTTGAAATGCATGCAACAAAGTGTGCCTCTTGAATGACAGAGATCGTCACATGCGTAAACAGTTTAGTGAAAGAGCGCATGTGCTAGTCAATGAAAGAGTGGGCTAGTTGATGGAAGAGTGCATGCAAGAGCGCATGTGCTAGTCAATGAAAGAGTGGGCTAGTTGATAGAAGAGCGCATGCGTTACTTCATTTTCTTCTATAAAAGGTGGAGTATCAGTAACATCATCACCTTTCCTATTCACATTCTATTGCTATCACATATCATTCTTAAGACCTAAATAATCATTACCATGAGCTCTATGCCGTTGTTGATTGTTGAAGATGGTTCACCACTCGTTGATATCGATCACACTGATTTTGAAAATATTCCAGTATTACATTTATCGAGTCGAAATTCGATAAATGATTTTGATATTAACGACTTTGTTAACTTTGCAAATGTGCCGGAACCAAATGAGCAAATTGTTATTGAAAATCCAATCGTTTCGCAATCATCACCACTCAAACACCCTTCATCTACCCTTCCTCTTGGTGTTGATAAGAAATCTAGAACAATCAAGAGGAAGGTTACTAATGCATCTTCATCGACTGTCACTGACTTCAGAGAAAAAAAACAATCGAAAAGTGTTGTGCGAGAGATAAAAGCCAAAACGAAAAGTGACATATCAACGAGGAAGCCAAAAGGTTCACCTAAAGAAATGAAGGGTGATTTGAAAGCTGAATCGCTATCTTCTTTCAGTCCTCTACATCGGTTTGGAGAAATGAAAAAGAAAGCAAAATGTCGCCTTGTAAAGGCGCAGATGACTATTGCTGAACTTGAAAAGAGTGAGCGGGCTATAAATGCTAATAAGGAAACTCTTCAAGCATTAGATGCTAAGATTGCATTAGCGAAGGTTGAATTGGCTAAAATGTGTAAGGATGCAGATGAACTCCGTTCAAAAATTGTTAAAGATAATCAATTCAATCAACGTTCGAGAATGCAAGCTCAGGCTGAGCTTGAGGAGTCGACTAAACTTTATGAGACGGCATTATCAGTGAGAGATAATTAGAGAAAAGAGTTGGAGACTGCATTTCAAAGTGACGGCGATTAGTTTTGGGAATGATAATGTGTTTTTCAATATCGTGAGTTGAAAAATATAAGCGAGAATGGAGTATACAATTAATTGGTATACACAGAACGTTGCGAATGGCTGGGGCAACGTTTACCGCTGCAATATTTTTCAATTCACATACTTATAATTGAAATGAAAACAAAAATGAACTTTAACATTACTTTATTCATAAATACAATAGTAGATACATTTAAACCATATTTGATTCATCAATCCAAGAATTTTGTTCGCTAGGAAGGCCTAACCACTTTACAAATACTTTATTTTTTCTTCTCTTCAACACTTTCTCAATCAGATATACGTCAGGATTCTCGGTTCGTAATAACTCTTCTTCGTAAAAACATCTTCTGATCGGTTGTTCATTCATATCTTCAAGATTATAGGTCGTTGGGGTGGATTTATTAATCTTAACAATCTTGAAGAGCTCCGTGGTAAAGTTCGCAGTGTAAGACTTTTCAAAAATATTTTTGTACTTGCTTATACGTACGATATCATTCAATTGGAATTTGGGTTTACTTTGTTTTCCTCCAATTCCATTGATACCTTTGAATATCAATTTTGTTGTTGAATCAACATTGATGGGTGCCATATCTATTGTACGATGAACTTTATTGTTATATCTACTACTTATAATTGGAAGAATATCAAGCCATTTGTGGTGACCTTTCATCGAAAATTCCTTGTAGAGCCATGCCTTTATTGTACGAATCACTCTTTCTGCTATAGCCGCCTTCTTTGTGCTAAATGTTGAATAATGATTGATATTATATTCTCGCATGAGAGATGAGAAGCTTCTATTAAAAAATTCTTTCCCTTGATCGCTTTGTATATGTTTGGGGGAAAACTTGGCTTCCTTCGGTACATATTTCATTGCATTAGTTATTGTACTACCTGTTTCATCTTCAACTGCTACAGTCCACAAATATTTTGAGTAACAATCAATCACTACAAGTATATATCGGTGTCCTCTATGCATAAGGTTGTAGTTCAGCTAGATCTGTTTGCCATAGATCTGCAAAACCTTTGATGTTGGTTATTCTCCTATGAAAATTACGTCTTGCAGGTCTATGTAATTCATTAACAACTTGTCGTTTGACATAACTTATTTCATTAGTCATTCTATTTCAAAATGATTAAAGGGAAAAGTTGATAATGTTACTGAATTGAATGATGATATGATAGTGATCATGATTCTTCAATTATTGAAATTATTTCATTGTCATGTCCAGTATGCCCAGCTGACTTTGAGGCTACCAATAGTCGTAGACGAGCAACTAACTCTTTCGGTGAATTCCAGTACACATAATTCACAGGTTTAGAATCATATGTTTTCTCCATTTTCTTTCGTTTGAGTGCTCCACCAATTCTACTTCTTATTGGATATTGTCTTGAGTCTAATAGAGGTTTGATAATTTCACGAAATTTTTTAGAATTTGTGTTTTTGAAACCATTCTTTAGATGATATTGTTTATATGGAGCATTCGTTATTTTCAATATTTTGGAATATACTTGACGAGTTTCTTCATTATCAACATCTTGCGGATTCTTCAAAAAGATCATATCATACAAGTCTGGAGTACCTGCGCATTCAAATTTTTTCACTTTATTAGCATCCCAAAATGAAATGTTTCCATCTTTGAAATGTACCACTAGACTTTCCATTTTCAGCTTTTGTGTAATAGGATCCATACGTACACCAAATGTTCCATCATATGCTGGATTTCTAGATTTTACATTATTCAAATGTTTCGCCAAAACATCTTCACGACTTTCATTCATATTAGGTGAGGAGTCATGTGCCAAGGAATCGATGTGATACGATGATGGTGTTTCGAATAGAGTTATTCTCATATCGTCTTGAAGTATGCTCGTGTCACTATTCACAGATGATCCAAAAGATTGTTTTATTCCTACTGGAGTACTCATGTGATAATTTGAAGTAGATTGAACATTTCCATGGGTTGACGATAACATTGATGATTTCGAAGTAGCGTTTGATGATAAAACATTCAATGGTTTCGTTATGGGCTCATACAAGTTCTCAAGTGTTGTACGATTTTCTATATTAATATTCTTGATAGAGTTGAATTTCTGCCTGACAGCTTCTGTTGCCTCTACTAGTTGACGTTTCAAATTAATTTCACTATTTTTATTTTCAGAATCATTTTTCGTATTCATAATGTTTTTTTTAAATTATAGCTCAATTCACTGATGAAGTGACCTCTACAATATTCAGTGATCGAATAAGTTTGAATAATAAGATCATGGATATATAAAACTATCGAATCCTTTGCGATATCTACCTTCATCTATTTTTCTGTCCTTATCAATGACTAGAAATCCATATTGGTCCTCCCAGCATTTAACACACATCAATTGGAATTGTTTGAATGTTACATCGGGTGAAACATGATCTGAATAAATGTGGTGTAAATTCGTCTCATCTTGTTTGAACATTATAATGAAATTGGTATTGTCACGCACTAATTCTTTGGGTACCCGTGAATATGTCTGTGCTAAATAAAAACAATCAACATCCTTATGACGTCCCATACAGAAATATGATCTAATAATATCCTGCTTTTCACATATCACATCATCAAAAATGAAAACAGAATTAGGCTTAGCGTCGGAGGGTTCCACTATTTCTGCATTATTGCTGAATGTATAAAAACCTAATCTTTTTATAGGTTCCAAAACATTTCGCAAGTACTGATATTTAGGTTGATTGAGTGATTTCGAATAGAGATACACATTTCTAAATCTCAGTCCTTGTGGATGTGTTAATAGTGATATCATTGCATTCGTCTTTCCACAATTTGAAAGACCTATGATGAGTCCTCGAACTGATGATGGAAGTAGTGGACCATGTCTGAATACCCTTTGTCCATTCAATCCACACCCAAATTTCTCATCTACATTATCTACAGCAAACTTTTCTTTCTGTTTTACAATGCGCGTCGTGCCGCGGTTGGAGACTATATAAATGTTATTAGCTTATTCATTTCAATGTGTACCATCAAACGATACGGACGTATTGAAAGTGATCGTAAAATTAAAAGAGGATGTGGTTTTGTTATTGATTCAATAAACAAACTTCCTTTCGAATTACATCTACCCGGAGGTTATCAATACTGTGGACCGGGTACAAAATTGAAACAACGTTTAGCTCGCAACGATCCTGGAATCAATAAATTAGATATTGAATGTAAAAAACACGATATTCAATATTCTAAACATCCATCCTCCGATCTTGCAGCAAGACATTTATGCGAAAAAGAACTTGAATACAGCGCTTGGGATAGGGTTAAATCGAAGGACGCGAGTATTGGGGAAAGAGCAGCTGCATTACTTGTCACCAACATTATGAAAACAAAAAGACATATTGGCATGGGTTGTAGTACCAATAAGAAAAAATGTAAGAGGAAACAAACGAAGAAAAATAAAATCAGAAAAGTTGCATTTGGTGCTGGGATAGTCCATAAAATGCGAAATGTATTGAAGAAAGCTGGTGGGAATCAATTTGTGACGAATAATAGCAAAAGAGCTATCACTGTTGCATTGCAGGCGGCACGTAAATACCTCAAAGCTGCCGGTGGAAAGAAGAAAATCCGCACACCACGCATAATTTCTGTTCCCAAGATTGGTGGACTTTTGCCATTGATACCAATTTTTGCTGGACTATCCGCACTAGGGAGTTTGGCGGGAGCCGCTGCTGGTATTACCAAGGCCGTGAATTTGGCAAAAGCCAGCAGAGCGGCTTTAATGGAAGCCAATCGTCACAATAAAACCATGGAGGCTGTAGCATTGGGTAAACGCGGAAGTGGAATATACCTCAAACCATACCGTAAAGGTTTAGGACTATATTTAAAACCATACAAAGCCACAAACAAAACAAAAAACTAATTGAACCCCTACCTCAGAGGCCTCTTACTAATCTCGATCTCAGTTATTATGCACAAAAAATGAAAATTCTACATTTTCGTGGTGTTTTTATGCGTGACAGATTACCCTCTTCAGGTCCAAGACAAAACGAGACAGCTATTGTTAATTTAGATGGAATGAGTGGACCAGGAACACATTGGGTGGCATATAAAAAATGCGGGAAAGAAGTCACATATTTCGATAGTTTTGGAGATCTACCCCCACCATTGGAATTGACTCGATTCTTTCGAAAATGTTCGAATGTAAAAATCAAATATAACTATGATCGTCAACAGAAATTTAATACAGTTCTCTGTGGTCACTTGTGCTTAAAGTTTCTCTCTGAATAATTTTCCAAATAAAAAATGGATACAACACCAAAACTGGATCGGGAGGCTATCAAAAGAATGGGGTTTTCACTTAGAATGTTTTCAAAATATGGTACCTTGAAAATAATGGATAAAGTGATACTTGCAAATATGCCCAAGGAAGTGATACTTGCATGTGTTGCACATGCGATTGCATATGTTTGGGAAAAGTTACCCAAACATCTACAAGATGACATCGATATAATGAAACATAGATATTGTTATGAACACCACCCCGATAAAAATTTAGATTGAGTTAATGATGGTCCTATACCTCGAAAATCTATGTGTTGTATTTGTAATATAGAGAATGTAAATATTTGTATCGATAAAAATGATACTTATTACAATACAACACCTTTCAAAAAGTGTAAATTGTCTCAAATGTGCTGTTGCTGTGTACAACAATAAATTGAAATGTGTTTCAAAATATTCATCAGTCATGTCACGAAAGTTCGAGCTACAAGCTGTCGGGACGAGTGTCTTGAGTGCGGATTTTTTTCCACCAATTGAATTGGGTAGGAACAGCCGTTATGGATTAGGTCTTTTGGGATTCTATGGATGCAATACAATCAATAATATAACTGAAGCTAATAATTTAGTGAGTTTCAGAATCAGTAATGACAAGTCATCGATACTCCAAAAGTTTACAATTGAAATTCCATGTGGTGCTTACGAAATAGAAGAGATCAATGCCGTCATACAGAAACACATCATGTTCAGATTGTTTCATGATAAAAAACCAATTGATATCGTTGCAGATGATATTTTCTATCTACAGGCCAATAATAATACATTCAAATGTGAAATGCGATCCAAATATGAAATTGATCTGACACATCCAAATTCTATAGCAGAAATGATGGGATTCGCTCATGACATATTTACACCAAATCAGATACATGAATCTTCATTACCAATAAACATCACAACTGTGAGACTTATCCGCTTAGATTGCAATATAATATCTGGTTCATATATAAATGGTGAAGAATCCCACATTCTTTTCTCATTCGATATTGATGTCGAACCTGGATACAATCTTACTAAAGAACCACACAGTATTATATATATGCCTGTCAGTCCAGAAGGTGGTTAATTGATTCACAACATTACAGTGCGTATTTTGGATGAAAAAAATAACCTTATCGATTTTGAAAGTGAAAAAGAGATTTTCATTATTTTGGAATTGAAGAAAATCGAATAACTATTGTTACGGGTTTCATTCACAATAGACAAAATCGTATTGAACAATCCCAAACCAAAACGAGCTGCACTATCAAAAAGAAAAGTGTGCATCAAAAGAAAAGTGTGCATAAAAAGAAGCTCATTCCACAAGTGTATGCTAAACAGTTAGCACATAACGCTCTGTCTGTGAGTGATCTTAAATTTTTTAAATCGATTGGATTGAAAGTGAGAAAATAACAATGATGCTCGAAACAAACAGTGAAAAGTTGAATATATTCGATGAACCAGTGCTCGATCATTCTCTCATAAGTTTACATGAGCACACATATAAGCCCTACGGATCACCGCTATTCAGGAATTCGGATGAAATTAGAATTGCAATCAATAATCAAGATGTTATACTAGATATTGCCGAGAGCTTCATTTACATAGAAGGTAAATTCACCCCGAAAGATGTAGCGAAAACATGCTATCTCTCGAATAATGCAATTGCATTTCTCTTTGATGAAATTCGTTACGAAATGGGTGGTGAACAAGTAGCTGTTGTTAGAAAACCTGGGATAACATCTTCAATGAAAACCATGATATCATTTGGACAATCACATGCTAACACATTATTGACATCTGGCTGGGGACTTTCACAATTGAAACAAGATATCTTGGATACAAACAGTCATGTTTTTAGTGGAAAACTACCACTGAAATATTTGATGGGTTCTGCTGAAGATAACAACAAAAGTATCTTGAATGCTAAACAGGAATTGATTTTGATTATCGCTCGATCATCCAAAAGCTCATATATAGGTGAGGTTGATGCTGATTTGGAAATAAATAAAATCGAATGGAAAATAAGACACATTGTACCACATGATAAACACAAGCTCAAACTTTTGAGTAGAATAAACAAAAGCGGTCTGAATGCCAAAATCAAGTTGGCTTATCGTATGTGGGACCTCTATGAACTACCATCATTACGTGGGACTTCTTCAGACATATGGGCCATCAAAACAACTAACCCTCTGGAAACTCCTCGTTTTGTCATCATCGCATTCCAAAGTACTACCACATCAGAGGATAGAACACAGGATATTACAAAATTCACAACTGCTGATATCAATAGTATTCGAGTATACTTGAATTCTGAAGTTTATCCATATGAGTGTTGGAATTTGAATTTCGATAAAAAACTTGATGCTCCTGCTCATTATGCTTTTGAGAGTTTCCAGCGGAGTTATTATGATAAATATATGAGTGAACCTCTGATGGACATTGGACAATTTAGAGAGAATCCACTATTCGCCATCGATTGCTCCCATCAACCGAATGCAACAAAATCATCAACTATTGATATAAAGATTGAGTTTGAGACAAGGAAGACCAAGTTTTCAGACAACACTAAAGTATATGCATTAATTTTGCATGATACAGTTTTAACATACAATGCATTGGATGGTTCAGTTCACAGCAGATATTGACACTCTTTAAATTATTGATACTATTTCATTTTTCCACTCTATCATGTATTGTTTCACGATTTTATTTCTTTCATTTGTAACTGACTTATATCATGTATTGTAATTTTTTCTAATTCATATATATCATATTTATTGTTTTTCAATCATTTTCTATCATATATAATGGGATTTAAATAAATAAAACATGAAAATAAAACAAAGTTTTTTTATTTGACATTATTTATGATTTACAGGAACATACAGACTATCTAAAATAACTTCTTCCTCATAGTCATTATTTTCGCGACCATCTTCAATTTCCTCTCGATTTTCATCATTCAATTCAAAGTGATGAATAATCCATTCTGGCAAGTATGGTTGGAGGCTATACAGGAATCTTCTCAGGTTCAGTTCAATCATAACCTCACAAAGTTGCCACAATTCCAATTCATTATCCAAAAATTTGTTACAAACTTCAGCGCCACTCCGATATTTCTCAGCATCACGAAGACATAATTCGATTTGTTTTCCATCATAGCATACACTCATATCATAATTGCTTGCATGTTGAGCTCCATCACCCAACACCTTCAATTTAGACGACAAATGTTGAACCGATGATTTGAGATCTACAACATCGACCCAATCTTGACTTGCATACTGCATCCACATCTTTGAATGGTGGAACTGAAATCAAATAAAAAAAAACAATTAGCAACCTCCAACTTGTTTCCATGATATAATACTCACATTCCCATTCTATTTGTACTTATAAAGTGAGTGTATTCAACTAAGTCAGTAATGTTTATATTTCCATATAATCATCATCTGAATTATCTAATATATGAATATTATTAAAACAAAAAGAAATTCACTATACATAATCACTTGAATTGAAGGGGTTATATTTTTAGGAGTGATTAATTTTTTTGTATCAAATGGAGTAGTAGAAAGCCAAAAACTTTCTTTCCCAAACAAATTAATCACTCCTGAAAATATAACCCCTTCAATTCAAATAATATTCCTCTTGGCTGGGATTAAATCAAATAGGTGAATGAATGTCATTACGATGTCATTGATGACATAAGCAGATCAAGCTTATTTCGTGACATTCAAAAATCGTAATTCATGAATGAAGTGTGTGTATTTTCTTCAATGTTATCCAATTTGGTACTGAAGAGCCTTAGGGCAAGTGTCTTAAGGCGAAACACGTGTATACCAGTTAGGGTGACAGTGTTCCATGTGAGTACAATTTATTACCATTCATTCAAAGTAGAACTCATGTGAATGATATCTGATTCTTATTCCTCAACAAATGTTCGATATACAAACTGAGTAGAGAAAAGTATCTTCTGTATAATTCAGTGTTCATATAGAAGTATTTGTTTCGAAAGAATTTTTTTCTTTCGTGTAATTCAATGTTTATATGAAAGTAGCTGTTTCAGGAGGACTTTCTTTCAGTTTGTGTCTGAAAGTTACTTCTTTGCATGATCTACACATTCATGTATAGAGTTTCAAATTGATTACTTCCTTCCTTTCTTTGGAAGATTCTATCATCCTTTTTTTTTGTATCAGATGGAGTAGTAGAAAGCCAAAAACTTTCTTTCCCAAAAAACATAATTACTATTATTATTCAATCATACTGAATTTGACTAGAGATCGCGTTTTCATACCTGCAAAACTTTGCGGGCTCTGACCTAAATACACCATCGTATATTTACCACCCGATGAGTTGATACAAGTTATATCGTCATCACTGAATTGCAACAAAATACGTTTTGGTAGCCATGTTTTAAATAATTTATCATTGCTCACATCTTCCAAAGTTAATAAAATTGATTTTCCAAACCTTGTTGAATAAGTTGACATATTCTTAATTATATATACTTCATCAATTGCTAATGATGATAAAGCCTTTTGCTCTAGTATTTCAACCTCCTGTACAATGGAGTTATTGATTTTATTTAAGTCTACTTTCGAAACGGACATGATGAAAATATGTATGAAAATATAAACAATTTCCAAAAGCAAAATACACTCACCGTCTTCCTTCTATTACGAACTGAATAACACTCTACCAATTGCTTACTGCTGCAGATATATTCGTCTACTGATTTCATAGTGTGCCAGGCATTTCTTTTATGTTGAACAGCGCGAGTCACCCCCACCATGAAACCGTGAAAGGTTCACATTGCTAGTTGCTACCCACTAGAGATGTCTGACGTCACAGCCAAACCCACTTCCCAACTGGATGCGATAACAGATGCCGATACGAACAGACAGTGGTCATTGTGCTCTCGGAGAGGGCAGACGTTAGCACAGTCCTCGGCCACCTGCGTATCACGATAGCGAGGCTAGAGCGATGCCTTACGTCACAGCCTTCTTCACTTCGAGAGAGGTGAGGGCACACCGATGAATACGCATTACTCAGCCAGACGTCGTGGAGTGAACATCTTGCTCTCTTACCGTTGAACGGTTGCTGCTGCTGTGACGTCACACCACTACTAACTTGGTGGCCTCACACCGATGGAGCATTCATTACTTGGAGGATCTTCGAAGTATGCAGACGTATGTTTGTACATAGACAAGCACATGATGAAACCCTGTACCGTGCATTCTCACACACACACACACACACAAAATCTCATATGAAAAAAAAATCTGAACGATCCATGAACCAGACACTTCAAGGTCACATCGCCTTGACTTCACTAAACAACAAAAAAAAGCAATTAATACGTCATAGTGGTGAGGGGAGACTTAGAACCGGAAAAAAAATTCTGAACGATCCATGATCCAGACACTTCAAGGTCACATCACCTTGACTTCACTAAACAACAACAACAAAAAGCAATTAATACGCCTCATTGGAATTACTTATGGTTGAAGACATTGACAATTGATTCGATGAGGAAACAAGGGTAGTATCTATCAATAATACCCTTTTTAATAATAGCATCATTTCATTTCATCAATGTTTTTACTGTATAAATACACTTTTCATTATTCTCACGATAGTAAGTGTGAGATGTTATCATGTAATATGTAATTATTACCCATGTAAGTATACAGGGTCCTGCAACAGTGGCGCGGTGTTCCATATCTCTATATAGGAAGCAGATAGGAATCTAATTTTCTATAATATTACCTTATTGCTCGAGCTCGACAAAATAAAAATATTGGCGGCCACACAGGGTGTTCGATTTTTTCTGGGCGGATCCCAACTGTGTCTTTTTAAATGGCAACCTATATTTTTTATCGCTTTTTCGGTTTCTTCATAGAAAATAAAATAAACTTTATGTATATCTGCACTTCGAAAATATTGACGGTTTTCGAGATATCTAGCATGACAGGTTTTTTTTTCCAATATTCGTCACTCAGAATATTTGAAATTATAAAGTGGTGCCAAGTCTAGTTGAAATTTTTTTTTGGTCGAATATTCTACATTGGTAACTCTCTCAAACGATATATCTGAAATTGACCTGTGATATACAGGGTATGAAAAACCGCTTGCCAAATATTGCAAATGAAAATTTGCAAAATATTCCTTATATTAAATGGAACACCCTGTATATTATTGATCCATAAGAAGCGCCAACGAAACCTCTACAAATTTCATTAAGTATTCCCTATGGCTAAGTTCAATAGTTTTTCTTAAATGAGCATTTCTTTCGAAAAATGGTCATTTTTTCAAAGCGAAATCCATTTGACGACTGATAAAAGTATACGAAAGATATCTTGTTTCAATTTTGTACATTAGAAGGTGTCCAAACAAATATTTTTTAACGAAATAAATGTATGTACCTATCACTTTTTGCTAAATGGAAAATTATTTTTTCATTGGATGCAGAATTTCACTCATAAATCGTGCAATATCAAACCAAACAAGTTAAAAGAAAGAAACATTATAAATAACTATTTTTTTCATGTTATTATATTCATTCAGAGCTTGAGTTCTAGATATTCAAATTTGTCAACTGGCAAATTACAAAACTACAAAAGGGAGAGTTTAATTAAGGTTGATAATGAAACTTTTATAAAATATGTTCAACATGTCTTCCATTTTCTTGAATGCAGAGCTGAAGTCTATGTTTGAAAGACTGTTCTACCCTACGCAAAACAGCTGGTGTAATGCTGCGAAAAGCATTCGTTATTGTAAGTCGCATATTTTCGGGAGAAGTTGGTGGCTCAACGTAAACCATATTTTTAATGTATCCCCATAAGAAAAAATCTAGTTTCGTCAAATCTGGTGATCTAGCGGGCCACCGTACAGGCCCATTCCGTCCTATCCATTTATTGGGAAATACTTCATTTAGATGATCTCTCACTTCTGCCGAATAGTGAGCAGGTGCACCATCATGTTGTAACCACATTCTATTGCGGAGGTCAAGAGGAATATCATCTAACAAACCTGGTAAATCATTTCGTAAGAAATTGAGATACATTGCACCATTCATATGTCCCTCAAAAAAGTATGGACCAATTACATATTCTCCAATGATGCCTCCCCAGACATTTATCGACCACCTATGTTGATAATCCACCTGTCTCAATAAGTGAGGATTTTCTGTCGCATAATAATGGTAATTATGTCGATTTACAAATCCATTTTTATGGAATGTCGATTCATCCGACCATGAAATATTATTGAAAAAATATTCGTTTCGACGAATTTTGTTCATGGCCCAATTGCAAAATCTCACTCTTTTCTCGAAATCAGCATACAGTAGTTCTTGATGTAACTGAATGTGGTATGGATGCAAGCGATGTTTCTTCAATACTCGTTGCACTGATCTCTCACTTATATCCACTATTTCCCCAATTTGTCGTTGACTCCTACTAGGATCTTCTTCAACAGCAAGAAGAACTTGCAATTCATTATCTTCATTAGTAGCTGGCTTGATGCGCTCATGTTTGGAATAATTAATAGATCCAGTTTCAACGAATCGTCCCAAGACCTTTCGGAAAGATCTTTCATCTGGATGCCTTCTATCTGGATACCGTTGAGAATAAATTCTACTTGCCAATAAACAATTCCTGTCTGATTCACCTAATATGAAAATCATATCAATCAAATCACTTTTTGATAACAACATTCTGATGAAATTATACCGACAGTTCAACTTCACGATTGACTGAAAATTTCAATATTCATTTGCAGCCAAATATTTTGTTCTGTCATTTGCCAGACTACTTGATTTCCAATAAATATTTCATTCGCTGAAAGGTTGTTTTAGACCGAAAGAATATGGCACAAATTCCGAGATTTTTGAAATTATTGTAACTATTCAAGAACGTCCATTTTGTGGTGTAATTCGCAACTTGTTTATCTAGCAACAGGTAATTTTAGGAATGGGCGATATTTTAAGGAAAGGGTATTTTTTGTATATTCTTATCAGTCGTCAAATGGATTTCGCTTTGAAAAAATGACCATTTTTCGAAAGAAATGCTCATTTAAGAAAAACTATTGAACTTAGCCATAAGGAATACTTAATGAAATTTGTAGAGGTTTCGTTGGCGCTTCTTATGGATCAATAATATACAGGGTGTTCCATTTAATATAAGGAAGATTTTGCAAATGTTCATTTACAATATTTGGCAAGCGGTTTTTCATACCCTGTATATCACAGGTCGATTTCAGATATATCGTTTGAGAGAGTTACCAATGTAGAATATTCGACCAAAAAAAAATTTCAACTGGACTTGGCACCACTTTATAATTTCAAATATTCTGAGTGACGAATATTGGAAAAAAAAACCTGTCATGCTAGATATCTCGAAAACCATCAATATTTTCGAAGTGCAGATATACATAAAGTTTATTTTATTTTCTATGAAGAAACCGAAAAAGCGATAAAAAATATAGGTTGCCATTTAAAAAGACACAGTTAGGATCCGCCCAGAAAAAATCGAACACCCTGTGTGACCGCCAATATTTTTATTTTGTCGAGCTCGAGCAATAAGGTAATATTATAGAAAATTAGATTCCTATCTGCTTCCTATATAGAGATATGGAACACCGCGCCACTGTTGCAGGACCCTGTATATTTCAGTTGTCCTGAAGAAGGCAATAAACATTGCCGAAAGCTCGACTTATACCAAAAAGTATCACTAAATAGTCCCTTTATTCAACGTAAACCTCAAGAAAGAATGTATATGTATATATATATATATATATATATATATATATAGAGGAGAAGGTAATCGTTGCTGACTAGTTAGGAATGGAACCAACAAATAATGGGGCTTAGCAGCAAATGAAAGAGTATCTTTAAAGTTTGTCCAAGCTTTCGGAAATTTAATGAATTGTTTCCATCATCAGGGATGCTGATATTAAAATAGCCACCAAAGCAGTTCTCACGATTAGAACTTTACACACCAGAGTTAAAGATAAACCCTTCATTACTTCTCGAATAAATGTAATATATAGTATTCCATGTCAATCTTGCAACAAAATCTATGTTGGTCAAACGTCAAGAACTTTAAGTTCCAGAATAACTTCTCACAAAAGCGATTGTAGACACCATCCTGAAAGATGTGCTCTAGCTGAACATGTCAATAAGTTTGACTACCATATGAATTTTGATGCCACTAAGGTCTTAACTAGTGAAACACATTTAACAAAAAGGTCCTTTCTTGAAATGGCCTTCATTGCTGAAAATAAAAATTGCATCAACAAAAAAACAGATATTAATCATCTTAGTGAGATATATTCCTATCTTTTGACGTTAGATAAAAATCCATATAACAATGTTTCAATGAATTCACCCAATCTAGCATTAATAGAATAATGTACTTTATACTTTAATCCAAATGTTATTATCTTACATTCACTTTAATAAAAGCTGCACAGGTAGAAATTTCCAAAAATAATTCTTTACAAGTCAAAGTTGGCAACAGCTTTTATCACTAGAACCACTGACATATGTCATGTCAACTATCTGTCAATCCCTCCAAATTAATGTTTTGTGAAATTTCGACATGTGACATTATTCTTCCTTCAAATTAATTTTAAACTGTAACGTTTTCCACAAATATTTTATACAATATTAGACATCCTTTAACCAGTTTTATAAATGTATTGTATCAATGTTCATCCATCATGTTGTGTCCAATATTTTACATAACCATCGTATGAAACATCCTCAAAGAGTTGTAAGTCTAACCATTCATAATTATATATTAATATTACTTACACCCTCAAATTGTAGCATCCCTGATGATGGAAACAATTCATTAAATTTCCGAAAGCTTGGACAAACTTTAAAGAGTACTCTTTCATTTGCTGCTTAGCCCCATTATTTGTTGGTTATATATATATATATATATATATATATATATATATATATATATATATATATATATATATATATATATATATATATTTATATATATACACATCGGAAAAGTCTAGGGATATTTTAAAAAATGCCAATAATTTTTTTTTAGATCGCTTTAGGGAAAAAAAGTTGACGGGTGATTATTAAACGAATGTAACTTACAACAAAATTTATTAACTGGTGAGTGCGCATATGAGCAAAACTAAAAAAAAAATATGGCTCTTCTTTGGCACCCCGAAAAAAAATCATGATACAAAAAAAATTGGAATCAGTACAAAGTATGGCCTCCACGCTGGTTTATTACGGCCCTACATCTATCGTGCATCGACAAAATGAGATTGTCAATGTCTTGTTGAGGTACATTTGCCCATTCAGCGATTAAAAGCTCTCTCAATTGAAACGTTGTGTGAATGTTCCCCATATGCGGAGTAATTCATCGTTGAAGCATGTCCCACACATGCTCGATGGGATTCAGGTCCGGTGATTGTGCTGGCCATGGCAATACATCAACTCCTTCGTTGGTGAGCCAGTCAGTCACTAGACGCGCGACATGTGGACGAGCATTATCGTGCATTAGGTGGAACTTTTCACCAACAGCACCAGCAAACGGACGGACGATAGGTAGAAGAATGGTGTCGAGGTACTGTCGAGCTGTGAGGGAGCGATTTGGAAAAACGAGATCGGTTCTGCCGCCGATCATGATTCCGTCCCATAGCATTACTGTACCACCTCTATATGTGTGGACTTCCTGGACGTGTCTCAAACGTTCATTATTTCCAGGTCGTCTCCACAGTCTTACTCGACGAGAATCTGGATGGAATCCAAATCTGGATTCGTCTGTAAACAAAACTGTGGCCCAATCATTTGCATCCCAGTTTTGATGTTCTTGACACCACTCTAATCTTCTACCGCGATTGCCTCTCGACAAAGGTGGACATCTAAGTGGCCTTCTGTTGTGGAGATCTGCTTCATGCAGTCGATTTCTGACAGTATCATGACCAATGGTTACCTGGTGCGTCT
Source organism: Leptinotarsa decemlineata (assembly GCF_025532065.1). NCBI lineage: Eukaryota > Metazoa > Arthropoda > Insecta > Coleoptera > Chrysomelidae > Leptinotarsa > Leptinotarsa decemlineata. The sequence goes on along the minus strand of NW_027412528.1, from coordinate 2,562,342 downwards.
GCTGCAACACGTTAACCAACTCAGGTGCTGTGATTGTCGGTTGTTTTCTTGCGGTTAAGACCAAAAATCGGTCTTGAACTGCAGTTGTAGCGCGTCCTCGCCCTGGATGTTGTTCGGCTGGACTGCCAGTTTCACGGAAACGCCGCCACAATCGACTGATAACACTTTGGGAGACCCCCAAACGAAGAGCTACATCATTTTGTCGCATGCCACTTCGAAGAAGCACTACAGCTCTATTCATCTCAGCCAATGGTAAGTGATGGCACAATATTTCCAGTTCAATTGCTGAGCAAGAACTGCATAGAATGTAGAAACTCGACACTTTCAGATTATTCATTTTAGCCGAAAACCTACAGTTTGTAAAAAACTTGATAAAAGATCAGTTATCGTTTTTGCAGGCTTTGTTCAACCCATAGAAATCTACAGGGTGGTCGAGTGTACCAATTTAATGCAAATTAAACGACCTCATTCATTTATTTTTATGATATTTAGTATGTTATAAAAATATCCCTAGACTTTTCCGATGTATATATATATATATATATATATATATATATATATATATATATATATATATATATATATATATATAATACATACATATATGTTAACTCGAAGATTCTCACGGATAAAGTATGATCAGCTGTTTTCTCGGGTTTCGCTCCGCTCCGTGTTCTGTGTATTTAATCCCCATAAGGATTATTTTCACAACGTTTCGGCAAAGTCTCATTTGCCATCTTCTGGTGATGTCTGTTTTTTTTCAACCAGACTGGTCTGGAAATGTGAAAATAATCCTTATGGGAATAAAATACACAGAACACGGAGCGAAACCCGATATATATATATATATATATATATATATATATATATATATATATATATATATAATTTGATAATTGATTGAATTGATAATTGATTTTAATGTTTATTTGACAGTTCCACACAGAACACGGAATGCAATATCTTGCAACTGAATTTTGAAACACTGTTCCTCAACCGATTGTCTTTAAATTTTGCATTATCTGAGATACATCCAACATGGACCACTCACCGTATCACCCAAAACTAGATTTTTTTATGCACCCTCATGATATTGATATCAAATGAACAGTTTAAAGACAAAATTGAGAATAGCGGAAAACAAGATTGCCGCCAAACCAATTTTGAGGATTATTAATTCGGGAAAAGGGAGGGATAGTATAATATGTTTGTAGGGACCGACCATGAAAATAACATGTCCAACGATAATTAAAAAGGAATAAAAAATTACATTTTTTCATTTAACACCTCCATTACATATGTAGAAATGAGAATACAATATGTAACTTGATTTTGACATAAGTTATTCTAGAAAAATATATAAAAAAACTCGAGACAAGCTCTTATATCATATAAACATGCCTAATGCTGATATCTAAACTCAAGTTTTTCTCTTATCTAATCAGGAATCTGATATCAATCCTTAGTAATGATCAACTGATGAGATTATATTACGCTCAGATATACTGAAGACTTCGATACGGAGTGCGGTTTTGGGGATTATCCAGTTCATCATCTGACGTGTTCATAGCACACAAGCGCATCATACGCTATCTCAGGTATTTTTAATAGAACATCGTGTAGATACCACTTCAAAACCTTCAGAGTTTTGATTTTACCATTCCTATTTATATTTGAAATCGCTGTGTAAGTACACAAACAGTATAATATAGTGATTTTATTGTATATTCACAACACAAAATCAATATACCACTACAATAGTAATGGTTCTCAGAGTATTCTATTCAATTCCAAATGATATAAAAAGATGGAAAACAATATATAGTTTAAAAAATGCTCTGAAAAACTATTTGTTGAATGAAAGCGTCTGGTTGAGTTGTAACATGGAGGTAGCAAAACGCCTCTAGGATTATTAAAACTGTTAGTGAAAATTGTTTTATTTATTATCATGGATACTGTTATTAATTTTCAACAAGTAACGGGTCAGTCCATTCATACATGTGATATAATTTCTTAATAGAGACTCAATACGTTGTAAAAAGATTTGGAAAAGCTGAATACACTTATTTGAATTCATGAATCGAAGAGGTTTATGTATTAAAGTGTATAACTTCAATACAAAAACCTCTTCGATTCATTAATTCAATACGTTGTGATTCTCGATTGAAATATACTTTATTTATAAGAATTTCAGTCCAAATATGTTTTCAAAGGCATTTTTACACGACTTCTTTCTGTGCTGGCTCACGCAAATGAATTAATGGTACTGTCAAACTTAAAAGATATTGTTATTTCTTCTTCAATACCCAGAAGAGCGATAAAAAAGATTAAAATGTAGGTTTTCTCTATGGTTGTCTTAAAATTAGATAAAAAGGATGAATAAAAAAATTAAGTGAATACTTGTATAACAAATGATTACACTAGGAAGGAACAGTACACTACAGAAAGAAACGAATTGTCACAAACAATTGAAATAATATTTCTAATCAAAGAAAAGGAAACTAAATCCTAGCTTCTTGAGGCGTGTTCATTCCTATTGAAAAAAGTAACACCACCAGCTCAGCTACTCCTAGCGACTCTTAGAAATACATATGAAATGTTTGTTACGTGTTTTCAAACAGAAATATTACTTTCAATAGAAATGAGGTAAAAATATATAAATAAGCTATTCCTACAAAGAAATACCGTAAGCAAACATTTATGAAAAAGTGAGTCAAAGAAAGGAATTTTCATCGAAAGTAATATTTATTGCAAGATTTATTGTAGAAAGTAATACTTCAGTGGTCATGGATACTGAAGAATACCAAGACAAAAATTTTTAATATATCAGCATCATTGAAACTGGATTAATATAATTCGTGAACAGTAGACTTTATGTATCATAATACGTTCATTACTAAAGACCAAAAAAAAAAAAAAATTAAATAACGATGAGTTCAGTAAAAATTTCACAAAATAAATTCATACAATATAAACATCCAATTAATGTAATCATTTTGTCAATCCAGTCATATAAATTTATCAATCACCACTCGCCCCCAGATATGCAGTTTTAATATTCGTTGGCAGAATAGAACAAAATTTGACATGCTACTGTTACTAAGGAGAAATGGAATTGTCTCATCACTACTTTTTATGTAAAATGATTGTTTGCTGGTGTATGAATACGAGTAAACTTTATTCAGAGCGTGTGGCTGGGCGAAAGTCTAGGGTTTTGAATATCTCAGTTTCAAAAATGAGTTACCTACCTATTCCATGCTAAATTTTTCAACGCTTATTATTTTAGGAAAAAGTATGGTAGGGTTAAACAGCTCTTAGATCAAAATCAAAAGCCTGGGGGACTGGCTATACTTCGGCATGAAGAGCAGTATATATTTTATTTGGTAACGAAAATGCGATTTTACAATAAGCCAAATTATAGATTTATTTTTTCGAGTCTTCGCAAACTGCGAGACTTCATTCATTTGAATGATATCCATGATTTGGCTATACCTAAATTATCTTGTGGCCGGGATAAAAAAAACTGGAAACTTACCGTCCAATGAGAAGTTTTCCATTCCGTAATATCAACTGCCACATACATATTTATGAATTTCACAAACTACACTTAAACGATTTGATCTCCACTAACTTTATTGAAAATAATCATAACATGTTTCGCTAAAACATTAGCTTTTTCAAATGATTAATCATTTGAAAAAGCTAATGTTTTAGCGAAACATGTTATGATTATTTTCAATAAAGTTAGTGGAGATCAAATCGTTTAAGTGTAGTTTGTGAAATTACTATGGATCTTCATCAAGTAACGGCCGAATCAATCAGAAAAAAAAAATATTTATGAATGATATGATTTCTAAAAGATCTCAAGACGAACCTCCCACCAAAAAAAAAAGGTAACGCGCCAAAACAGATCCAAAAACACTATTAAGTAATTTGTGTAGTATCCATATAAACGACCTAATTGGTTCTGGTTAGCAATACCTCCTGGGTGGTGTGGAACTTTGCTAAATTACTGAATTAACAACTGACTTATTTTTTACCTCTTTGAAAACCATCTTTGCAAGCGATAATTTGGTAGTGGTTGCTTCCTTCAACTTTAACTTCATGATTTTCTATCGATTTCCGTTAAAAAAAATTTGTGAGGAGTATATCAAAAATTTAATTATATGTAACAAAGCAATTAATGTTATTCACCCTGTAAACCTATTTTTGAAGCTATTCATGATTCTTTATACATTTCCGTTACTGAATTTTGTGCGGAGTATACGAAAAACTGAATTATATACGAAAAAATTAGTCAACTTCATTATTTTCTTTCACCATGTAAACCAATTTTGCAAGCGATTATTTCGCAGTGGTTGCTTTCGACTATTGTTATTTCATGATTTTCTATACACTTCCGTTACTAAATTTTGTGTGGAGTATATAAAAAACTGAATTATATACGAAAAAATTAGTCAACTTCATTATTTTCTTTCACCATGTAAACCAATTTTGCAAGCGATTATTTCGCAGTGGTTGCTTTTGACTATTGTTATTTCATGATTTTCTATACACTTCCGTTACTAAATTTTGTGTGGAGTATATAAAAAACTGAATCATATACAAAAAAATTTACTCAACTTCATTATTTTTTTTCACCCTGTGAACCAATTTTGCAAGCCATTATTTCGCCGTGGTTACTTTCTTCAATTGGTACTTCATGATTTCCGATCGATTTCTGTTACTAAATTTTGGGCAGAGTATATGAAAAATTGAATTATATGTAACAAAGCAGTAAAAGCAGCCAACTCAGTTAATTTTTTCCATGGGACAAACATTTATTCCAAGCGATTATTTCTCAATGGTTATTTTCAACCATTGTTATTTCATAATTTCCTATACAATTCCGTTGTTTAATTTCGTGCGGAGCATATGAAAAACTGAATTATATACGAAAAAAAAATTAGTCAACTTCATTATTTTTTTCCACCCTGTAAACCTTTTTTGCAAGCGATTTTTTTCAGATTGTTTGCTTTTATCAATTGTTATTCCATGAGTTTATATCAATATCTGATACTGAATTTTGTGCAGAGTATATGAAAAATGAATTATATACGGAAAAATGAGTCAACTTTATTTTTTTCCACCCTGTGAACCAATTTTGCAAGCGATTATTTCACACTAATTACTTTCTACTATTGTTAATTCATGATTCTCTATACATTTCCGTTACTAAATTTTGTGCGGAGTATATAAATACCTGAATTATTTACGTAAAAAATTAGTCAACTTCATTATTTTCTTTCACCCTGTAAACCAATTTTGCAAGTGATTATTTCGCAGTAGCTGCTTTTTTCAGTTGTTACCTCATGATTTTCTATTGATATCCGTTACTAAATTTTGTGCTGAGTATATGAAAACCTCAATTATTTACGTAAAAAAATTAGTCAACTTCATTATTTTTTTTCACCCTATGAACCAATTTTGCAAGCGTTTATTTTGCAGTGGTTGTTTTCTTCAATTGTTACTTCATGATTTTCTATTGATATCCGTTACTAAATTTTGTGATGAGTATATGAAAACCTGAATTATTCACGTAAAAAAATTAGTCAACTTCATTATTTTCTTTCACCCTGTGAACCAATTTTGCAAGCGATTATTTCGCAGTAGTTGCTTTCTTCAATTGTTACTTCATGATTTCCGATCGATTTCTGTTACTAAATTTTGTGCAGAGTATATGAAAAATTGAATTATATGTAACAAAGCAGTAAAACCAGCCAACTCAATAAATTTTTTCCATCGAACAAACAGTTTTTTCAAACTATTATTTCTCAATGGTTATTTTCTATCATTGTTCCCAGCAAACATTGAAAGTTGGCAATGCACTGGGCCATCGACGGAATTGTCGGCGAATTGACGGCACCGGTGATATATCGTCGGGCCGTCACACATAATGTAACGGCTCTACCGGCACGGCATTCTTTAACCTGATCAGTGTTGGCCCAGTGTTCTGACCCCAATATTTTGCCAGCGATCAATTTTTACAGGTAGGTCATTGGCATTAACCTAAAATATTGCCATCAAATATGACAAAGTTAATTAACTCTTGCTTGTTAAACAAATGGATAATTATAACCACTTTCTTATCTACACTGAACGTATAACACGTTAAATAGAGCATGATTCATTAGCAAAAAGTGTTTTGTTCAATTAATTAGTTTTGAAAAGAAAGCAGCTTTTACCCACGTTTTTTGAATTCTATAGGGATGACGATTTAATGATAAAATTACTGGCAATGTTATAAAGGTATCATTCAAAAATTTCACTCTGATTTATTCATCCACCCAAGTGACAAGTGACACTTTTTTCCGTCAGAGAACCAGGTTCGACGCCATCTTAAATTTGTTATTACTGAAATCGTGAGCCGTAGATGTCGACGGGAGAACAGAGAAATTATAATAATTTGAATTTGTTTACAAAAGTGATTGTTATAGTGCAGTTAGTGAAATGGACAACACAGATGAGTAAATTAATTTTTATTATTTTATTATGTCTTGGCAAATGAAAAGAAAAAGCAAACGTCAATCAAACAGATTGGCAAAAAAAATGTGAAGTCACATTGAATATTGTTAATGCTGAATTGATTGCTAGAGATTTACCTACATTATCGTCAAATTGTCACTATGAAGGTAATGGAAGTGACATTAATCACACATCTTTGGATAAGAATGAAAATAACACATTCATGTCAACATCTGATTCATATAAAGTAAAAAAATGTGAACCTACAACATCTAATCATTCTGAAGATTGGAAAAGTTTTGAAAGTTACATTGGAAGTGTCGACGATCAAAATCAAAACATATCAGACAATAGTGAAGACAGTTATTCCGATTCTAGTTATGAAGAAAGTGTACATTCTGAAAGTGATGGTCATAATGAATCAACAATTGAAAATACTGTAGTTGTGGGGCAGAACGCTAGACATTCTGTTAGTTCCAAAGAGTTTTTGAAAACATGGGCACTACAAAATAATGTGACACATACAGCACTTACCGAATTATTAAAATGGTTCAAATCTGAACCCGAAATAAAGAATCTTCCAACAGATGCTAGGGCATTATTGAAAACACCATCTAAATCCAGTTTGACAAAAATAGGAGAGGGTTATTTTCATTATTTTGGATTGAAAAATAATTTGTTGAAAATCTTTGACAAGTACAAACATATTTATAAACATTGCACCCTTGACTTTAACATAGATGGTTTGCCAATTCACAAAAGTACAAAAGAGTCATTTTGGCCCATTTTGTGTAAAATAGTTGAGTATCCAAATGAACCCCCTTTTCCCGTTGCAATTTATTCTGGGCCCTGCAAACCTCCGCTGAATTTGTTTTTATCTGAATTTGTTTTGGAGCTGAAAAGTTGCCTAAATTGTGGAATTGTTTTTCAAAATCAAATTATTAGTATTTCATGTCGATCATTTTGTTGTGATACCCCTGCTAGAGCTTAAATTAAAAATACTAAAGGTCACAATGCATATTATGGGTGCGATAAATGTTTAGTTAGAGGGGTTTATATCAATCATAAAATGACATTTTCAGATTTAAAAGCTGCCTTGAGGACAGATACGGACTTCAATTCTGGGAAATATGAGGATTATCATAAAGGTCAAAGTCCTCTGAGTGAGCTTAATATTGGGATGATATCTAGCTTTCCAATTGACTATATGCATATAGTGTTTGCCTTGGAGTAGTTAAAAAATTGCTACATTTGTGGAGAGATGGCAGTCGTCTCTTTCGATTCAAAATTGAAAAATATAATTTGTTAGAAAACAGAATTAAAGAACTTAAAAAGTTTTGGCCAGTTGAATTCAATAGAATACCAAGGACTCTCAAAGATTTAGACCATTGGAAAGCTATTGAATTTAGACAATTTTTGTTATACTTGTCACCTCTTCTTTGTGATATTCTTCCCGATCATATTTTCCATAATTTCATGTTGTTGAAATTTGGGATAACAATATTATTGTCATCATTAAAATCTGAGTACAGTGAATTTGCAGAACTTTTTTGAGATCGTTTGTAAGTAATTCGTTACAAATATATGGCAGAGATTTTTGTGTCTACAATGTCCATTCGCTCATTCATATTGTCAAGGATGCTGAACATATCTCATCACTTAATGAAGTTAATTCTTTCTACTCTGAGAATTATTTGTCATTTATGAAGCGTATGCTTCGTAAATCAAATCACTCTTTACAACAAGTGGTCAACAGAATTTCAGAAGGAAGAGAAATGAATATTAAACCAAAAATTGATGGCACATTTGTTGTTGGAAATGGTTACAGTGAAGTTAATGATGAACGTGAGTTTTATAAGAAAATCTCACATAATGGCCTTATATTTACTACCGAAATGGGAAATAATTGTGTTTATTTAAAGAACTGCAAGATACTTTTAATTAATTCTATTTTTGTTCTAGCAGATCTGATTTATATTCAAGGAAAACATTTACAAATTCTTAAACCATTTTTAGATTATCCCTCAAGTAGTGATCTAATATCATTATTTGAAGTTTCACTAGAGAATGAATCAAATGACGTTACATATCCAGTTAACAATATAATTAATAAGGGAGTTCTATTGAAATATCAGACATCATATATGTGTACTCCTTTACTTCATTGCCTTTGATATTTCCAACACAATTTTTTACTTATTTATTTTTACAGTGATATCAACTGTTGTTTTATGTATTGTATGTATATGTACGTATTTTAATAAATTATTACTATATTCACAACATGCATTTTTTTCTTGTACCTTAATTGTGTACTGGTTCAATCTGTAGATGTGTTTTTTTTGTAGGAATCATTTTCTTGTGGTAGAGTTTCCTGAAGAAAAAAACTCAGATGGAATAATACCTATGGCAATAATATCAAGTAATTGGACATTTGCAAGAAATGGAAATATGTTTTGCTATTGGCCATCATATCTTCGTTTTGATAAAGAGAAGTAAAAACTGATAAAAGCACATAGTGATCTTCAGGAAGATAAATCTATGGAATGTGCCATTGTAGTAAAGTTTTCAACTGGTATGTTTATTCCCAATTGGCCATAAAATACATATTCGAAAGTGAATGTAAATAATATATGTAAATGCTTCTGTATATTTCTACTGTAGGCCTGAAGATGGCGACAAGCGTCGCCGAAACGTTTACTAGTCACTTGCCAGTACTTAAAATTAATTGAAATCTATCACATCTAGACAAGAACTTTTTGAATTATGTTTTTACTAGGTCATCTAATTATCACTTCCATATCTGAAATCTTGTATACAGTGAGCCATCATTTCCTAAACCTAATATGATCTTGGGGTGTTTTAGTTGTGAAATTTAATTAATTTAAAAAAGATCTGAAAATGTAACTTTAACATACATTTTATGTCTTATTATAAAGAGGTTTAATTTCTAAGGTGTGTTTAAAAAATATTCTATTTTCAAAAGGTTATTTGATCTGAAATCATAGTAAATTTCAAAAAGTAAATATAATTAATTGGTTGGTTATGTCTACTTGAAAATGTACTGATTGTTAGTAAGTTTATTTATTTTTTATTTATTTATCAATTGTTGTTTTTTTAGTTGATTATGAAAGAGCTACAACAAAGCTCCATAGGTTGGAAGAGGCATCTCAGACTGAATCTGATCTGGATCATGAACATAATAAAAGAAAATTAAAAAAAAAAAAATTTTCTGATTATGAACTAGATTTTATTGATTCGGATGAGGAAAATATCATACCGAAGATTCCGCAACCTAAGAAAAATACAAAGTTTCTGACAAGTGCTTCTTATGACAACAACAACAACAGTCAAACAGTGAAAGTAAAGCATGTCAAGAAAATAAAGGTAATTTGAGCATTGTATTTAAATTTTTTTGTTGATATCCAAATATTTTCAGCTTTAATAGTTGAAGTTCTAAGACAACTGGAAAACATTAAAATAGATATCAAACATCTGATTCTAAATTCTAAAATAGAAAACTCTCAACCCCTTCCGGAACAGTTGTGTGTAATAGATAGTATTGAAGACCTTCAAGAGTTTAATACACATTTGGAAGATGAAGATTTTTTTTCCAAAGCTGTAAGTAGTTCACTTGAAGACATCAATTTTTTTATTTGGTGAATATCTACAGTTTTTATAAAATTTCAGTGTTCTCAGTTTCAAATATTTGGTGGAAAAGATGGACCTGAAACAGTACGAAAGATAATGTCCCAACTAATAACACATAAGGTGGCTCTCCAAATGAATTGGTCTGGACGGAATAACAAACAGGGATTTAATAGTTTGAAGAAGATAATAACGCTTATTCATGGTGAGTAAAATTTTTCCTTCAACTCCTGGCAGTGAGTGAATATTGTCAATAGAACATTATTTCTCATTATATCTTATGTCTTTGAAAAAAGTCTAGAGAATATAACTATCTCTATTTTTTAAATGTTTATTTTTTGTTTCAGTTTGTGTAAGAGCTAACCTATGTGCTCAAGGTACAACTATGAGTAGTGTGGAAAACACTATCAAACATTGGCTAAGAAATGCACCGGACAGAGAGGGAGGACGAGCCAAAAGGCGAAATAAAGAAGATGACCATCATTAGACGACCACTCTTTATTTTTAATTTTTTTTTAAGGAATTATGTTTATTTTTTTAAGAGGAATATATCACTAGTTTTTGTTTTCAGATAATAATTTTCAGAATATTACATATTTTTCTATCATTAAACTGAGTTAAAACTTATTCGCGATGTTCATTAAAATAACCTATCAATACTTGTTTTAGAAAAACCTTCATTAAAACACGTTGACTTGAAAATGTTTTCCATGGTATAGAGGGGGTATTATATATTGGTTCATAAAAATAGTTCTAATATAATTTTTTTAACTTACGGTAAATATTTCTACCATCATTGCTCAATTAATAGATAGAAAACTTTTCCCACGCACCAGAACTAGAGCACTTATCTCGACGCGCATTCCACTAACCAAGTTAGCATCATCAGGAGATGACTAAAATTATTTTAGTCATCACCCGATTGTGCTAACAACTTGGTTAGCGAAACGCGCGTCGAGAAAAGTGTCCTAGTTCTGGTGCGTTGGAAAAGTGTTTATAATTATCATTGCTCAATAGGTTTCGACATACCATAAACTTAAAAAGTGAAGTAGTAGAAATTTAAGGTCCTTATATGAGTAGACCAAAAAATATTTTGATTGATGCAACTAATTTTCCTTTATTTTGAGTATTTCAATATTAAATTCTACAAAAAGGATTTGAAGCTTTATATCTTCTAATGATTATCTGCGAGCGCTTTCGACAGTTGGTAGTACTGTCATCTTCTAGACACCCTCAAATAAAATAATAATAAATAAATAATAATAATATATAATATATATATATATATATATATATATATATATATTATACTTTATTTTTAAACTATAATTCAATTATAATAATGCATTCCTTTTAAATTAAATTTGTTTGTATCTGTTAATACTTAGTGGTTTCTTTATGGCATACTTGTGGGGAATTAATGGCATATTTTAGTAACCATAATCATGCCGATCACTTGCCGTTTCCAACGGCCCCGAACTGGCGGGCATGTGTCGATGGTGGCCATGCACTGGCCCAATGCCGACACTAACGGCGCGAATGATGGCATTTGTGTCGGCCGGCAGCCGGCCGGTGGGACACGGGCTGGCTGGCCCATTGATGACTCGCCGGCACCGGGCCATTCAATATTTGTCGGGCAGAAGTTGTCTAGCCATTAATGGGCCATTTATGATATGTTTACTGGGTTATTTCATAATTTCCTATACAATTCCGTTGTTTAATTTCGTGCGGAGCATATGAAAAACTGAATATTATGTGGAAAAAATTATTTGAATTCAATAATTTTTATCACCCTGTAAACCTATTTTGCAAGCGATTTCTTCTGAGTGGTTGCTTTTATCAACCTGATTTTCTATCGATATCTGATACTGAATTTTGTGCAGAGTATATGAAAAATGAATTATATACGGAAAAAATTAGTCAACTTTATTTTTTTTACACTCTGTGAACCAATTTTGCAAGCGATTATTTCAGATTGATTACTTTCTACTATTGTTAATTCATGATTCTCTATACATTTCCGTTACTAAATTTCGTGCGGAGTATATGAAAAACTGAATTATATACGAAAAAATTTAATCAACTTCATTATTATTTTCCACCCTGTGAACCAATTTTGCAAGCGATTATTTCACACTAATTACTTTCTACTATTGTTAATTCATGATTCTCTATACATTTCCGTTACAAAATTTTGTGCGGAGAATATGAAAAAGTGAATTATATACGAAAACAAATTTAGTCTTCATTATTTTTTTCCACCCTGTAAACCTATTTTGCAAGCGAGTTTTTCAGAGTGGTTGCTTTCATCAATTGTTATTCCATGATTTTCTATCGATATCTGATACTAAATTTTGTGGAGTATATGAAAAATGAATTATATAGGGAAAAAATTAGTCAACTTTGTTATTTTTTTCCACCCTGTGAACCAATTTTGCAAGCGATTATTTCAGACTAATTGCTGTCTACTATTGTTAATTCATGATTCTCTATACATTTCCGTTACGAAATTTTGTGCGGAATATATGAAAAACTGAATTATATACGAAAAAATTTATCAACTTCATTATTATTTTCCATCCTGTGAACCAATTTTGCAAGCGATTATTTCACACTAATTACTTTCTACTATTTCAATTCATGATTCTCTATACATTTCCGTTACTAAATTTTGTGCGGAGTATATGGAAAACTGAATTGTATAGGAAAAAATTTAATCAACTTCATTATTTTTTTCCACCCTGTGAACCAATTTTGCAAGCGATTATTTCGCAATGGTTGCTTTCTACAATTGTTACTTTATGATTTTCTATCGATTTCCGTTACTAAATTTTGTGCAGAGTATATAAAAAATTGAATTACCTATATGTAAGAAAGCAGTCAACTCAATTAATTTCATTCACTTTGTAAACCTATTTTCCAAGCGATTATTTCAGAGTGGTTGCTTTCTTCTATTGTTATTTCATGATTCTCAGTATATTTTCGTTGCTAAATTTTGTGTAGATTATTCATAAACTGAATTATATACTGAAGAAATCAGTTAACATGGTAAACATTATCAGTGATAATCATTTCTCCTTCCAAGTGTTTATTTGGACGAGTCTACATATATTCAATCTCTAGTTTACAAAATGAATATCATTTAATATCATTTAGGAGAGTGAAGTTTCACACTCTGCTGTATATGTGAAGTTTCTCCAAGTTTATTCATGACATAAATGTATCAATTATAACCTTTACTCCGTACGCTACTGAACGTTCGGAAGTATTCATAAATTTTGGCAGCTAACTTTAGCAGCCAGTTTCACACTGCTCAAATTGTCAAGGCCTGTCGTGTCCCAATGTTGAATTACCAACAGTTTAGGATTCGTTTGATACGATGTATCACTATTTAGGCGATTAGCTTGCACCGAGGATGAAGAAGAGAAACATGTAATGACGATTACAATTCTACCAACTGTTTAAAACTTTATATCTCAGAAATGGTGGCTCTTAGAAAAAAATGTAGATAATCATCTGAACTACAAATTTTGTATGAACTAATTATATGATAAAACTGACCGTTTTGCTGAAAAACGCGAAAAATTTGTTTTTATGACCTTCAACCTTGAGTAATTTTTTTCCAGGTATCGGACCGATAGCTAGAAATTTTATTCATAATGTACCACAATGTACCAAAGGTAAATCATCTATTATTTTGAGTAAAAATTACTGTGATCTCCAGTCATTGAAATCTCAATGAATTCGATATAATTTAAACAAAATTGGAGATTCAATATTCGTCAAACACATATGTTATTGACATGAATACACTAATAATACAATCATGTCTAAATATTTAAATTCAATTTCTCTGGAAAAATTGTGTACTTCCTATTCACTGTTATTTCTTACTTTTATGTACATAGATTCCAGTCTTTTTCAATTTTCTGTACAATGAAATATATTTCCCTGCAGATATTGTTCGAGGAATGATGAATTTTTCACAAAAGGTAGTTTTACTGTTCGCCGCACTACTCAAACTACCGTATCCTAAATTTTTCAGGAAGGTTAAAACAAAACTATAACAATTATGCGAGTCTTCTCTGTACGATTCAGGACACCAACATTTCTGATCACAGACATTCTTCAAAATTGTATTCCAGTGATTGCTCCACGATCTTGGAGCCTGATCCAATAGCAAACATTGCCCCCACTCAATGCTTTGGTGAGATCTGAGACCGTTCTTGTCAAATTCAACAATATCTCCTCTAGACGTGGTTACTCCAACATGAAGATCCTTGGAGTTGAAATAGTCACTGCACAGAACAGTTAGATTATTACACATACATCAAGGATCAGTCGAGTAATTTTGTCTTATGAAATGTTAATTGTTTGTTTGAAGGTGTTTCGTGGTGCATTTCATTAGTTCGGACTTCCATTGTCTGATATGATAAACATCAAAAAAATAACTGAAAAATAACTTATGATGCACTGTTTGGAACCTTTGGTGTAGTAATGAATATTACTGGAGTTTTTTCTCAACACCAAATCGTTATATAATCAGCTATATAAAAAAATATAGCTGAAAATTGTTTTATATAAAAATATATTGTAGAATAATAGATAAGGCAAAATTGTAAAATCAATTTAGGTTGGTATACATGTATGGTTGGTACGCCTGGATGGTTTACCTGTATGGGTTACCTTTATAGCATAAATAGGATTAGCTCGCACTAGTTCTTAGTTTTAATCTTCCTCTTTGAAGATGATCACTTGGTGATCGAAACACGTGTCAAGGTGTTAAAAATAACGATTTGTTGTTGGGAAAAAACTCCAGTAATATTGAAAAATAACAATTATATTACACAAAAAACCGAAATTACAATGAAATACAAGCAACAATAAAAAAATTAAACTATTAACACGAGATGAAAATTAAAAAAATTAATCATCAACAAGAAATGAAAATTGAAAATCAAAAGATTCCAAGCCAAGTTACTTGTTAATATATACAATCGTCTTCAGGTGATAACATCGTCTTCAGGTGATAACATTGTCTTCGGGTGATAACATCGTCTTCGGGTGATAACTGGGTGATAACATCGTCTTCAGTGATAACTGGGTGATAACATCGTCTCCAGGTGATAACTGGGTGATAACTTTTTAATTTTCATCTCGTGTTAATAGATCATTTTTTTGATTTTTTGGTTGTTGCTTGTATTTCATTGTAATTTCAGTTTCTTTTTGCGTAACATAATTATTATTTTTCAGCTTATCTTTCTGATTTTTACAGATTTTTTCAGGGATTCAAAATCAATGTATATCATATTAGATAATGGAAGTCCGAACTAATGAAATGTCAATTGCTTTCACCTATACTTATGATGCACTGTTTGGAACTTTTGGTGTAGTAATTAATATTACTGTAGTTTTTTTACCAACACCAAATCGTTATTTTAAACACCTCGACACGTGTTTCGATCACCAAGTGATCATCTTCAAAGAGGAAGATAAAACTAGAAACTAACGCGAAGCTAACGCTATTTATGCTATATAGATATCCCATACAGGTAAACCATCCACGTGTACCACGCATACAGGTATACCAACCTAAATTAATTTAACAATTTTGCCTTATCTATTATTTTACAATATATGTTCAACTATTATAGCTGTATATAAAACAATTTTCAGCTATATAAAAATTAATTTCACAATATTGCCTATCTAAATTTATTTTTGCAAAGTGTCCTTATGTAGTAATCAGTAAACCCAACAACATTATTTTAACAAGCTATATAGTATGCTCTTTGGTATAGGTCCGTCATCGTTATTCATAATATTATTGTGTTTACTTATTTCTACACTCTCATAGGCATCTAGTTGCCTGTTGTTGTTAACTTGTCTAACTAATCTTATGAACTGAAGTCTATGGAATGGTTTTGTTGCAAAATATGATGGGCGACTGCTGATTTTTCAGGTCTTTCATATTTTAAGTGTCCTATTGGTTCCTTATATCTTACTTCAATAGATCTTTTTGTCTGTCCATAATATTTTGCATCGCAGTCCTTACATTCAATTTCGTAAATTCCAGACTTTTCCGAATTCTCGACTTTGTCTTTTGGACTTCCCAAAAGGTTCTGAAGTGCATGACTTGTTTTAAAAACCACCTTCATACCTAGTTCCTTGAAAATCTTTCCAAAGTTCTTCGTATATTGGTGGTATGGAACAGAGATGTATTTATCTTGGTTTTTATCCTTTGTGAAAGTCGAGATTTCGTTCATTCTTAACCTAAACTTCTTCTTCCTTATTATGTCATCTACAATACCCCTCGAGAAACCGTTAGTGGCTGCTATTTCCTGTATTGTACGTCTTTCTTTTGTGAACCTATCATGTTTTAGGGGGAAAGTCAAAAGACGATGCACTAAAAAATTCAACCCAGCACGTTTGTGCTGTCCACAGTGATGTGAACTGTCAGGAATATACCTGTACGTGCTTGTTTCTTTCCTGAATATATCGTATTCTAACCCTCCATATTGGCTTCTCATTACCAAAACGTCAAGAAATGGTAGTTGTCCCTTATTTTATAACTAGTACGTGAATTTTATTGATGGACATCTATTATTTAAAATGGAAACAAAGTTCTTAATATTCGATTTTTTGATATGGAATATCGCGGAAATATCATCCACATACGTTAGCTAAATCCTAGGTAAATACTTCGACTTTTCTTTGGTTTCCATTTCGAATCAACAAGGGGTTTCTAATGGCCGTTCCTTCCTGTTGTTCATAACAGCAACCTTCTACCTGGAACCGATTTTGTTTCATACACAAATTAGTAAGAGAAACGAATTCATCGATTTTGTTATTATTGAAATCATTTTTCTCTAGTAATTCCCTGAGATATTGCAAGGTCTGTGGAATTGGGACGCTAGGAAATAAGAAACTAACATCAAAAGAAACCAAAATCTCACCTTCTTGCAGAACCATGTTTTTTGTATGTTGTATGAACTCTAAAGAGTTTTTTATACTAAAACTTAGTTCCGCATTAGACAAGGTTTCAAATTCCTTAGTGAGCCACTTTGCTATTTGGTAGGTAGGAGCTCCAATAGCTGACACGATAGGGCGCATTGATTTTCCAAGTTTGTGGATTTTTGGGAGGCAATATAGTTTCGACACCGTTGGGTTGGAAACTTGTAACTTTCGTTTCAGTTGAGGGGTAAGTATGTTGTCGCATTTCTTGAGGACGTCTTTTACTTCGGCAATCATCTTTGGTAACGGGTTTTTGGACAATTTCGCATACGGTCCGTTAGTAATGAGAGTATTGACCCTATCATAGTAGTCCGATTTATCCAGAATTACTACTTTGTTACCTTTGTCGGCTTTTGAATAAATAACGTTCTTGTCTTTTAATCGTTTGATAAGTTTCTTTTGGTTTTAATCGTTTTTTATTGAATGCTTTAGTTTATCTGTTATCTTGTTCTTGGAGATTTGATTCCTGACCTTTTCTCATCTTTAAAGAGAAAGATTATCACTTGGTGATCGAAACACGTGTCGAGGTGTTAAATAACGATTTGGTGTTGGGAAAAAACTCCAGTAATCTTCATTACTACACCAAACAGTGCATCATAAGTACATAATGACGGCCAGGTCAATGGAACTGAATCTGTATCGAAGTATTCAACTAAAATTAGGCTAATACAATCAGATATTTGGTTTCTAAAGAGCTGTAAAGGATATTCAGTTTTTCCAAATTTTGGTAACGTAAATATTGGTATTAAGTCTTCAGTTGCTGACAAAGTCCAAAAATTCGCCAAAGAAAAATGGTTTCATTTGGAAATCGATCATCTACCGTACCGTACACTAACCATAGTTTTTTAGAATTAGATAGTTAGTAGATAGATAGTTAGTCTATATAAAAAACTAACATATAGATTAGACGAAAATGATTACGTACAATGGAATGACTTTCAAAGAGGAATGTTTCGGATGACTGAATCAAAATATATCAGAAAAATGTGTACGCTGAATAAGAAACTCAAAACCCTCATATCTAAGCATAAATCGAAAGAAACCACTCCGAAAGTCATAAATATTGTTGAAAATCATTCATCACAATCGTTTGATAAGGAAGAGATCAACCTTTTGAACAACGATTTGAAATTTGGCATCCCACCTTCCGAGAAAGTTCTTGAGGATATCGTTGCTAGTGTTGAAAGTTCGATTCAAAATATATGCCCGATTCCTCGAAGGGACAGTTCGAGAAAAGGTCAGGAATGGAATCTACAAGAACCAGATAACAGATAAACGGAAGCATTCAATAAAAAACGATAAAAACCAAAAGAAACTTATCAAACGATTAAAAGACAAGGACGATTTTTATTTGAAAGCCGACAAACGTAACAAAGTAGTAATTCTGGATAAATCGGACTATTACGAAAGGGTCAATACTCTCATTACTAACGGACCGTATGCGAAATTGTCCAAGAACCCGTTACCAAAGATGATTGCCGAAGTAAAAGACGTCCTCAAGAAATGCGACAACATACTCACCCCTCAACTGAAACGGAAGTTACAAGTTTAGAACCCAACGGTGTCGAAACTATATTGCCTCCCAAAAATCCACAAATTTGGAAAATCAATGCGCCCTATCGTGTCAGCTATTGGAGCTCCTACCTACCAAATAGCAAAGTGGCTCACTAAGGAATTTGAAACCTTGTCTATTGCGGAACTAAGTTTTAGTATAAAAAACTCTTTAGAGTTCATACATACAAAAAACATGGGTCTGCAAGAAGGTGAGATTTTGGTTTCTTTTTATGTTAGTTCCTTATCTCCTAGCGTCCCAATTTCACAGACCTTGCAATACCTCAGGAAATTACTAGAGAAAAATAATTTCAATAATAACGAAATCGATGAATTCGTTTCCCCTATTAATTTGTGCATGAAACAAAATCGGTTCCAGGTGGAAGGTTGCTTTTATGAACAATAGGAAGGAACGGCCATGGGAAACCCCTTGTCCTCTTTGAAGATGATTACTTGGTGATCAAAACACGTGTCGAGGTGTTAAAAATAACGATTTGGTGTTGGGGAAAGAACTCCAGTAATATTGCTTTCACCTATGTTATTATATTTGAATGTGTTCAAAAATTGGTATAAAGCGTTGTTTTCAGCACTCATAACTCATACATACAATTCGACACTCATAAATTCATGTACGCTAGGTTTTATAGGAAAAAAAATAGTTACTTGTATTCGAAATAATAATTACTCACTTGAGAAAATCGCCTACAGTGGGTTTGATGACAACAGAACATGGATATTGAGATGCTTGAATGAAAGGATAGGGTATTCTGAAAAAAATTACTTATTTAATGGCCTAGGATGAAATCAGATGTCATTTTCAATTTTCGAACATGAAGCAAAAAACTCCCGAAACTGAGTAGCTGATCACTGAAACTTTTAACCTTATGGGATTAACCTGCTTTTTCACTCATCCTCATAATATGTCATATATTGAAAAGCGATAAAAAAATAAAAATCGTGTTCATTACATAATTATTGCGGGTGGTTTCACCCCGTCAGCAATTTTATTTTATATTTTCGATATCTGATAAATGCTAATAACTTGCAGATTATGGGTATTTAATTCTTTTGTATTTACGAATAATGAAAATGAACCTCAGACAAGAATTTTAAATTTTTTTGTATCGTTTTTTATGGAAACCATGAGATTTGGGCCTTATAGGCAATCTACGAAGTTAAAACTAGTAAAAATCAGGCTCTCGCATAGCTTTGATTCAATTTCACATGTAAATATTGTTTATTACTAAGAATGAGTTTTGAAGAACGATAGATATGCTCTAAATAACATATTATTTACATGTTTTCAAAACGAAGATTCTCATCGATAAAAACTGCTGGATTTTTGACACAGTCAACTACTTCCAGTTATTTTACTCAATTTTAATTTGTATCAGACCACGGCCTACATTAATTTGTAGGCCGTGGTTTGAAGATGATACTACAAATGCTTTGATTATGATTATGATTTTTTTATCGACGCGGTCACATACACCAACAATATCATTGAGATGAAATGAAAATTCAACAATTTGATTTGTGTAAAAATTGAGAATACGCCCAAAGATAAAACCTTAATTTCAAAAAGGGTGGCCAGAGTAGTTCTGATCGATACGTACTAAATGATGTCTTTTCGTTAAATGTGCTCTAAATAATTACACTGTATCTGAACTCATTCCGAAATGCGTCAGAAATGATAATAGTATTATAATTGATTCTTGCAACTGCACGAATGAAATCGAAATAACTAACATAGTACAAAGAATAGAAACAACTTTTTATAATATGATGATTTAACTGGAAGGAAAGAATAACTAGAGTAAGTAACTCAAACTAAATAAATTATAGGCTATTTTCAAAGACATAGAAATGATATTTCATAATACGCTGTGGATAACTAGAACGAACAAAACATGTAAAAAGTTTGACCTTCCACTTGAAGATGATCACTCGGTGATCGAAACACGTGTCGAGGTGTTAAAATAACGGTTTGGTGTTGGAAACAGCTCCAGTAATATTCATTACTACACCAAAGGTTCCAAATAGTGCCTCACAAGTATGTGAAACAACCCTGTCTAACACTCAGGGTTGTACACTCATCATTTACATTATCCTTCCGTTTTCGAAGGTAGGAAAAGATTACTGGGAAGCAATTCATGCCCGCCGCCCCTAAATACTCAGTGAAATACTGAAAAGGATATAGAGAAACTGTCGGCGTAAATGAAGAGCTTATTGAATGAGCAAAGTAGCAATTCAGTTGGTAGTCTAGTTTTCAAGTTTAAATTCGTGTCCATTAGACATACTTATAGCTGTTAGAAATATGAGTGACAGCTCATTGGATTCATAATGACGTATAGCAATTGTATCTTGATGATTTTGAGATACAAAAATTTTAATTGTTAACAAATGTTGAAATCTGTTTCTCCGTTAACCAGCTGTCGCCCTTGTACGAACGACAACTTCAGAAGTAGAAACTTGCGAGCTAAGGATTGACGAGGTCTTATCTTTCAACGTGCAAATCATAGCAAGAGGATTATATTCTGTTTATTATAATTTTCTCTAGTTGAGAATTATTTGAATATTTTTTCATATTTGTTCTATTATTACCGTTTTCGCAACTAACAACGAGGGGTATTTCACCTTCCCGGTCAAAGGCCCAATATCTCAAAATTGTCACAGATAACAAATTCAGCCACCCACTATGAGCCAGATAGTGGGTTAATTCTGGGCAACGTTTTTCTGCCCCACTCAGTGCCTCAATCGTGTACAATGTTAGTCGAAAGTCAACCGTTTCGTTGTGTGGCACGCACTCTCGACTTGTTGGCAATAGTTGTGAGGTGCATATTCACGTAAATAATACATTTGGTGAATTTCTAAGGAGAAAACAGCAATGGTTTGCATTGATGTATGCTTGATGATTCGTGTAAATGTCAGCTTAAAGTATGTACCTATTCTTTTCGAAAGACCATTTAATATATTTTTATGTTTATGAGTCTGAAAGTTATACATTCGAGTACTTCCGAGCTAAATTTTTGAATGTATATCATAGATTAGTTTAAGAATATTATCCTGATATATTAAGTAGGTGCCACTTTTTGCCTCTTTTCAACCTCACCACAATTTATTGGCGAGTAATAAATATCTAATTTCTCAACTTTTATTATTTCGTGGGTAACATGATTTGTACTTCGTGTAGGGATACCTGGTGCTTCGAACTACAGAGTCGTGACTCGAAGAGAATTGTTTGATGAAATGCAACAACAGAACTTGCCTACTTTTGAAGAAAATTTAGTTATTTGGAAACTGACTTTCCATCATCTGAAAATTTTTGTGAAGTTCAAATGAAATATTTGAGACATAACATTTCATATTTGAAGTGAGAATTTCAAAAAGGATGGTTGAAGGCAAATAGAACAGCAAACAAATTTTTAGTCAGTAATACTGCATGGCTGCAAGGAAATTTTGAAATGCCAAAGGTGTCATTGCAAAAACGTGTCGGTCGTTCAACAAAACCATTTTGTGAGCTATCTGACAGAAGCAAGAGAAGAAAAACAAATGAAATACTGAGATTTGTAAAGCAGGAAGTACTCTTACATGCTGCGAGGTCATCATTACCACATACATATGGTAATAGAAATGTGTCACATATGCTTTCTGAAATTACAAAGTCTCCGAAACGAGCTAGGAAATACAGGAAAGCATATTCCACATCCTCAAAGTTAAAAATGTTCAGCTAACTCCTCTAAAAGCATTGACGATATTTGTGGAAGCAAAGCTTTCAAGAAAACAATACGAAATTCGAACGAAAATTTTACCCCAGTTATAGCATTCTACAAAGAGAGAAAAAAAGTGTTACCCTCCACAAGAGTCATTTACAGTAAATGAAATATGTGCAGAAGTAAATTTGCAAGATTTGTTGAATCACACAGTTAGTCGATTATTGACATATTTAGTAGAAATCCTTACCACATTGACTCAAGGAGAACTTGATTCATTAGAGCTTATATACAAGTGGGGTTATGATGGTTCTCGGCAATCACAGTTCAAGCAGATACGAATATCTTCCAAAGTTGCTTAGTTCCTCTACAAGTAGTTTGTTGTAGGGTAAAAATCATCTGTAAAACCCGACCCCGCCGTCACCCCGATTTTGCCGTCCCATAAGAATGATATTTGTCAAAGAAACAGATATAACAAATCATGAATTTAATTATACAACATCAAAAATTGATAATTTACAAAACACCCAATTCACACAGGAAGGTGTGATAGCCAGTGTAAAGCACACAATGAAATTAACTATGGTAGATGCTAAGGTGTGGAATGCTGCTACTCAAACTTCTTCAACAATGAGGTATTATATATGCGAGGCAACCTCTATGCACTCCAATGACTTAAATGTCAAAATAGCGTTATCCCTTGACATCCCATGACACAAACAATGCATAAGATTTTGATCCATGGCGCAAAAGTCATAGATAAAGCATTATTACCAATTGGCTTGCATTCAGAAGAAGCTGCTGAAGCCAAGAATAAACATTTTCCAGGACAAACTGCAACTTTGATATTCTGTATTGGTTTTGCTTTCCTCTTATCCGTTGTTATCGAGTCTTAGGCCAAAACCTACCAATTGCAGCCATTCTCGAAAGAAACAATACATAATGCTATTACCTGCTGATTCCAAACCTGAAGTTTCTAACTTTGAAAAATCGGAAGCAGAAGGAGATGAAGAATCCGATGAAGAACCCTGGCACTTGTCATCATTTGATTAATGCAAGTTATACTACCAGATCTTTCTGTGATTTCAAAAATGAATTTACGAGCACATAATGTTCCTACTTTTGTTATTAAAAAATTGTTTTTGATCCAATTGAACCCTACAAACTTTCTGAAATATTTTCAATTTTTCCCGAAAATGATGGTGAATCAATTTCGCTAGGAAATTTCATAAATACTTGCGATCATGCCGAACGTATGGCCGTAGATCAACAAATAACTTTACTCATAATTCACATTAGAAATAAATTCAGAGGAAAAGCTGCTCAATTGATAAATTCCAGAAACCCAGGAACTTATCAAGAGATCAGAGATTTATTAAATTCTCACTTTGGTGATACGCGAGATCTAACGTCACTAATTCAAGACCTTCAGAGAATTAAACAAGGAGAAAATGCACTGACATTTTTCTCAAGACTACAAAGTCATAATGCAAAAATGTTATCTTGCATTCAAGCCTCAAACTTGACTCACGAACAAAAAATTGCACATTCAGTACTAATCGAGTCAATGATTTAAATACGTTATTGACAGGATTAGAATCCAAACTAGGCCACATTATACGAGCAAGTAACCCAACAACGATGTTAGAAGCATCAATCAGAATAAAACGTGAGATACAGCTCTCATACTTTGAAAATCAAAGATTAAATACACGTTTACCCCCAAATCAAAGTCAGAATAGACCAAGACAAATGACAAATACCCAAAATAATTTTCAAAGAAATTTTATGCAAAGCCAAAATTCAATAAGACCCATTGAAAATCAAAACCAAAGTCAAAGCTTTCAACAAGGTTTTCAAAGACTACAAAACTACCAACAATCATATATTCTAAAACCAAACTTCCAAGTACAACAACGTACACAACCTAATCAAACGAATCAATTTAGACAACAGAATTACGGTCAACCACAAAATAGGCCTACAGTAATTCAGAAAAATCCCCAAAATCCAATAAATAATAACATGAGAACCCATTATCTCGATTATAATGATTATAATGGCGATAATGTGTATGACCAAAACGAATATTTTTATAATGACAACAAATATCAAGATGAATACAGTTCGGAAAATAATTCATTTTATGATGAAAACAATTATTTTCATAATCAATACGAAGAAGAACAATTCTAAGAGGATTTTCACAATACCCTGTCTTTAGACAACCCTCCCATAGACAACCTTCCTATAGAGAACCCATGTATACGAAGCACCAATAGTCATTCAGACAATATCAATCCCCAATTACGACAAACCCAGTATACAAACAAGCTATTAATAGACCCATCATGCGTTCCACAATTAATGCCAATAACCGAGAAATTTGCGGCAGTCATCAAAACGAATATCAGTCCCGTTCGAACAATGAACAAAGAACAATTATTCGTATAAGCCCGATTCTAAGCAATCTTTATTATATAAACAGTTTAAGCAACTTTAAAATACTAATTGATACCGGAGCAGGAATATCAATTTTCAAAAAGAAAACTGTAGAAAATTATTCAAAAAGATTTAAAGAAAATATTCAAATAACCGTAGTAACTGAAGGAAAGGTAACAATTAATAAATCCGTATATTACCTTTTAGAAAAAATAGAGTTGAACACAAAGTTTATATTCACGATTTAGATATCGATTTTGACGGAATTTTAGGATGTGATTTTTTGGAACATTTTGAAGGAGTAGTAGATATAAAAGAACAAAAATTAAAATTAAATTATGGCACAAACCCGCTAAGAAAAGCAACAGAAATGATTGATGACCAAAAACCTAAAGAGAAACAAAACCAAATTAAGTCACTCTTAACCCTGAAACATCAACGGCTGAAATGAATGATATTTTTGAGTATGACCCTGATAATTATTTTTTCGAAAGTAAATATGACTATTACAAATACTTAGAAGATGAAATCCCCATCAATAACATAAAAATCGAACCAAGAGTAGAAAAAGTTTTTAAATTAAAATCGAAACTTAGAAGAACAGAAGCTATACTGTTAGCTGCTGAAAAAGAAAAAGTAAGACTTCCAAATGCTTTTGTAAAAATAAATGAAAAAGGAGAATTTTTAGTAACAGTTGTAAACGGAAACGCAATTGAAAAATCCATTGACTTCCCAGACTTACAATTCGAAAAATTTAATGAAAACGAAATTCAAAATGATTCCAGTGAAATTTTTCCAAATCGTTCAACAGAAATAAAAAGTTTGCTTCCTTTAGAACATTTGAACGAAGAAGAAAAAGAATTAATTGAGAACCTTTGTTTAGAATTCTCAGACATATTTTATATAGAAGGAGATCCTTTAACATTCACGAGTGAAATAAAACATTCTGTAAGACTAAAAGAGAATGCCCCACCAGTCTCAACAAAATCTTATAGGTATACACACATTCATAAAAATGAAGTGAAAACTCAAATTTCAAAATTACTAGAACAAAACATAATACGACCATCAGTCTCACCTTGGTTAGCCCCAGTTTGGATAGTACCTAAAAACGTGAAGCATCTGGAAAACAGAAATGGCGCGTTGTAATCGATTATAGAAAATTGAATGAACTCACAGTAGATGATAAATACCCTCTACCAAATATCTCAGACCATTTAGACCAGTTAGGAAAGTGTCAATATTTTACCACACTTGACTTAGCATCAGGATTCCACCAAATTGAAATGGATCCTAAAGACAAAGAAAAAACTGCATTTTCCGTAGAAAATGGCCTTTACGAATTCCTGGGGATGCCAAAAGCTAAAATAAGATTTGATAGTAACTTACAGCATGAATCAAAAACTTATAATATAGGTGATAAAGTATATGTGAAAGAGTCCAAAATAACAAATGAGTTAGAAAATAAATTCAACGGACGTTTTGAAGTAATAGAAATTTTCAAAAACTCAGCATTACTGAGAAATCCTGAAAGTAACCAAACAACAAAAGTCAATTTCAATAGACTGAAACCAAGTTTTCATTCAGATCGAGAATGATTCCTCTACTGGTACTTACGATTCAAATAATCAACGCCCAGTATATGCTAGTACCTGTGAACAACACTATAGGTATTTATTATCATGAAACAGGAAGCATGAAAATATCAAATGAAAAATGGACTTTATTAGTTGTAAATATATGGCACCTGTAAAAGAAGCCATTGTTTACAATCGAAACATTTTAAGTAATCTCATTCACCTACTTGAAACAAACAATTTAGGAATTAAAACTTTCAGTTCAGAGATAAGTACACATATTAGCCTTTTAAATAAAGTAGCTGATTCAGTAGAATTAAAATATGAAGAGACGCAAATAGACGCGACTGATTACAATAAGAGTAATAAGCGATATAAACGAGGACTTTTAAATGGAATAGGTTCCGTATGGAAAGCAATAACCGGCAACCTTGATGCCAGTGACGGCGAATATTTTAATGAATGTATCAACAAGATTTATAAAGACGAACACCAAATTGAAAATTTATTAAAAAACCAAATTTCAGTCACAACCTCTGTAGTTAAAGAATTTAATACTACAATACGACAATTACAGGTTGATGAACAAGCGTTTAATCTGTTTAATCTGTTTAAAATCTGTTTTTCCGTTAACCAGCTGTCGCACCCCTACGAACGACAACCCTCAGAAGTCGAAACTTGTGCGAGCTAAGGATCAACGAGGTCTTACCTTTTAACGTGTAATTCCTAACACGGGTTGGACGGTAGCAAGTGAAGATCGATCGTTCAGACTAGGGATTGAACCACCGACCAACACGGCAGTCAATTCGAGTGAATGAACAAAGCACCCACGCCGAACCGCTTGGCTACCGATGAATATATAATTCAATTTGAAGCTTGGATATATACGCTATCCTATAGAGAATCTTCAATAAACGCAAGGTTGAAAGCCATCCAAATTTGTGAACAACTTTTAGAAAGTTATGTATTTCTAGAAGATTATTCAAATGATATGCTGAATGCAATTACTTTTGCCAGACTTCATATCATTCCCACATCAATTATAAAGCCAAACGATTTAGTTTCGTCCCTTAAGGAAATTGATCAAACAATACAAAGAAACAATTCACCTTAACCAACAAGACTTTCTTCAATATCAAAATATCTAGACATAATTGAATTACAAGCTTTTCAATCAGATTCAAGACTTGTCTTCAATTAGAGAACCTGAATTATATACTGTTCATAGATTGTACCCCATTCCAATTTTGGACAATCGAACAGGGTTACATCACATTTTACCCACAAATAAGAAATTTATAGCAAAAAATGATGATTCAATGATGTATGCTGCATTTGAGAATTTAAGTTCATGTAAAAACTTGAACTATAATCTTGATATATGTCAAAATGTAATTTCGTACCCAATTGATAGTAACGCAATGTGTGTGTCAGACCCGTTAGCTGTTACAATAAATTGCCAAAAACGTGAGGTTGAAACACGAATTACCCGGTAAACATTACAAGCCTTTTAGCAAGGAAAACAAGTTGATCTGTGATGCATTGATTAGGTTTGTGATAAAAAGTAAAATAATTATATGACTGACTACATATATCCAACACTCTGTGGCAAAAGGATAATTCCAATGCCAATCCTCCCATACACACACACACACACACAAACACGAATTATAAAAACTAATTCAATCTTGAAACTCCAAGATAATTGCAATGCTTTCATTGGAAACACAAGAGTGCATTCAAAAATACTTGCAAATGAACAAAATATAACTTATAAAAGTCATCCAATTTTAATACCATATCAATGTTGCAAAGATGTACCAGAAAAAGAAAGCTTACCACATTTAAAACCTTTGAAATTGAGTAAATTGAATGTAGACAATCTCAATATTGCTCAACATAAATTAGATCAATATTCAGATCAGTTGGACCAAATTATAAATGAACCATTCGTAAACCGACATGTTTCATGGTTTACTATTTTCACAATTGTAATAATAATAGTACTTTACATATTTTGTAAATGTACAAAAAGACGTTCTATGCAAATTGATATAATGACATCAAGCAATGATGATCAACCACCTGGACCCAGAAGAACTTTCGCCTCATTACGAAGAATACTCCCAGCTCCAGGAAGAAGACCCAGTATCCACCTAGAGGAACTCATTGAGGAAGAAATTGAGTTAAGCTCATATAAATCATTTGCTTAACTGAAAGTTGCAGCACCGCATCAACTTTCTTTTCAAGGGGGAAATTGTTATATTAGAAAAATCAATGCACCCTTTTTCTAAGGATTGCACCATAATAAACAAACATTGCAACAGTCACTACGCAGTTACCCAGGAAATGACTCAGCATATTCAGCACATTCCCAAGGTTTTTCTAGAACATTCGAAGAAACGCATATCTACATCAGCAGTTCCTGATCCTATAAATATGGGAAAACAAGAGGACGCCGCATTCTTGAACACTTTCGCGACTATCCAAGTTCGTCGATATCTTGAATCATTATTTGTAACATTTAATTCTTTATTGTAAATAATTATGTTCAATAAAGTTTGTTTTTAAAAATATAAATTCAGTGTGAACTACATAACATTCATTTTATATCAAAAAAATCAATGCACCCTTTGTCCAAGGATTGCACCATAATAAACAAATATTGCATCAGCCACTACGCAGTTACCCAGGAAATGACTCAGCATATTCAGCACATTTCCAAGGTTTTTCTAGAACATTCGAAGAAACGCATATCTACATCAGCAGTTCCTGATCCTATAAATATGGGAAAACAAGAGGACGCCTCATTCTTGAATCACTTCGCGACTATCCAAGTTCGTCGATTTCTTGAATCATTATTTGTAACATTTGATCAGATTCTTGAATCACTTCGCGACTATCCAAGTTCTTCGATTTCTTGAATCATTTTTGTAACATTTAAAACTTTATTGTAAATAATTAAATTCAATAAAGTTTGTTTTTAAAAATATAAATTCAGTGTGAACCACATAACATTCATTAAAATATAAATAAATACTGTTTTTGTGATGTTTTGTAGAGCAATACTTACTTACGTAGGGGTACGACAGCTGGTTAACGGAAAAACAGATTATAAACAGAACAGATTATTATTTGCTGAAAAACACTAAGTTTCTACTCAAATCGCAATATAAATAACTCAACCCAACAAAAAACTATAAAAATAATTTTTACCGGATAGAAAGGTGAAATACCTCTATGTGGAAACGGCAGAAATTGTCGATAGTTTATTTTTTTTCGCTATTTGTTAATAAACAAATTGACTAGTCAGGTAATAAAGGACAGACTGAAAATTTCATCCCAAAAAGTTACTACGTAATATATCCACTGAAGAGTCCGATCAGAGTGATTAGACAGTAACTTGTCCTATTTATAAATTTTGCAAACAAATTGAATAATCAATGGAGAAAATGAAATTTTTAAAATTATTTATCTTTGGTTAACATTTCAGAAAATAATCTCTTCTTTCTCAAAATCCAAAAAATTCACAACTTAGTGTTTTGAAAAATTGGTGAATTTTCAAGTTGTTTATCATCTTGTTTGTTGTGAAAAAGCTTTCAGTGGTCACATAATCGATCCTATTCGTGACTGATATTTTTGTAGGCGAGTTATCCTTTTCTGCTACTCAAACATTATAAAATGAAGTTTCTGTGTGACGAAATCTTCAGCGTGTTTATAACTTATAATTTGTTTTGCTTATTGATTATTCGGTTCAAGTCTTTTTCAATTCAAACAATTTTTTACTTATCAGGATAATAAAAGCTTCATGAATACCGAATTTCTACATAATTTTACAAGTGTAGTTACATGTTTTAATGAAAGTCTGTAGGTATCTAGGAGTCATATTCATGAAATTGAAATACACTTGCAAATCACTGCTGATGCCGAAAAATTTGAGAAATAATTAGCATATAAAAAACCAAATTTTCATTATAAGAGAGAGGCGGAAGAATTGGGATCATAAAATAAAGGGGATAAGGTGGGAGAAAAATGTATTCGTTTCTTAGGACTTAAGTATATATAGATGATGGTCAATATTTGAGAAAGTAAAACTTTTTAGGTCTGTACCAACTAATAACATCAAAATTATCAAGCATCGATCAGCACTCTTGATGAAAATGAACTATAGTCCCCCGTCCCCCAAAAATCTGAAAGAGAGCCAAGAAATAACGATGTCACCATTTTTTATGAAAAAAGTTCATATGAACACGAGTCCTAACTTGCGTCGTTTCCGAGTTACGGGGTGTCATACTTTTACTAAAAATATTGTTTTTTCAATTATAACTCACAATTATTTTCGCCGATTTTGATTGAACCATATGGGTTTGATGAGTATCTAACAAGTAGATTTTTTTCATGAAATTAGATTTGGAATTTCAATTCCAGTGACGTCGCGGAGAGTTACTTGATCGATATTTATGGTAAAAATCATTATTCGCTACTGTTTTCGATAAGTTTGATATTATTCGAAATGAGTAACCTCTATCGAGTCAGAGTCAGTGGCGTAGAAATGGGTATTAGGAATCATCTAAGTTTAAAAATGTATTTTGATATGATGAAATATTTATTTTCAGAAATCAAATATACATATAACATTAAAAATTGAAAAATACCTATCACTAATGAAAGAATAAAATAATTCATCAAAACCACAAAAAAAATATCAATTTCAATAAAAATTTAAACGAGAAATTCCGTAAGATTCCAGAAGCTGAACTCTACATAACTCTACGCAACCTTATTCAGATAGGAAAATATCGTTTTTCCTTTAGAACAGTAAATAAGGAACTCGCGTTCCTTGGGGTTTCAATACGTCTTCATTTTGCACGGTCTTGACCGAAGAATCGTCGTACCTAATCCAGCAATTGTAGCCGACATGGAAGGCATCGGTCACGTAGTGTCCAATGTTGGCATTTTTGCCTTCATGGTAAACGACGGCGAATAGCTTGTATTGTCTCTCTGTTGGAGACTGTGTTTCCGACGATATCAAAGTCGAATCAAACTTCAAGTCGAATTCAAAATCAAAAGCCTTGATAATCTTCGTGCAACGGTAGTTACTGTATTTGAAAAACTTCAGATGCAAAATAAGGATAACGGGAAGTTTGCAGAGCGTAATTTGCTCCCATGCTTCGACCTTCTCGTTTGTTTTCGACGAAGTCACTCCCTCTAAAATGTTCTTAATAGATGTATAAATAATGCTGAAGTTATTGATTTTTATACTCGTATATTCTCTATGAAAGGTAAATCAGATATATAAAAAAAAAATGTTGCTAAATCAATATATTGTTTCCATCATCAGGGATGGGATGGGTGCTGCATTTTCTCCAATTTTAGCTGCATACGTTATGGATGACCTATTAGACACAGTATTACCTGTTTTATCCTTCAAACCCCATTCCATAAAAAATACGTTGATGATATCATCATTTCATTGCCAATGGATTGCACTGAAGAGATTATTGACACGTTTGTTTGAAGGTGATTGACAATGTTTCACGATGAATTTCACTAGACAATGGTAGTCCGAAATAGTGAAATTCAGATTCTTGACACATTCAACAGCTATGATCCGTACATTCAATTCACTATGGAAACAGAAGACACTGACCACTCCATGCCTTTCCTTGACACAAGGTTCATACGAACCACCAATAACAATATTCTGATAGATTGGTACAGAAAACCGTGTAGCTCAGAAAGATATATGAACTATTGATCATATCACAAATACTCGATGAAAGCGAATCTAGTGAAACAAATGAAAAATAGAGTGTTGAAAATTTCTGACATCCAATTTCACAAAAAAACCTGGTATTTTACTAAAATTATTTCTAGATAACTCATACCCTTCAAGTATGATAACAAATATTTTGTTTAATTCCTCATCCATAACAGACATCATTACAACTCTTCCATCAAACCCTTATATTATTGACAACAATGAAAATAATATTGCTCCACCTCATAGGTACTTTATCCTTTAGTTTACTTTATCCTTTATTGAGATCACTCCCAAACTCTCTATATCATAATTGAACAGGTACGTTAGGTAGAGGTACAGGTAATTTCTTGGAGGTAGTATCAATTATGGTTACCTATAGTATATAAATATTAATGTAAGAATAACTTGATATATAAATCACTTGAAAAAGCTAATGTCTTAGCGAAACATGTGATATTTCAAATAAAGTTTGTGGAGATCAAATCGTGAGGTGTAGTTTTTGAAATAACAAAATATAAGAGAACCAATTCCCACAGTGAACAAAAATGCAAATAATTTCAAAAAGCGATTGCTAGTACCTTGGACAAATCAACAAAAAGAATTGTTTACAAAATTCTTTCAGAATCACATCAATATGAAGAAACCTCCCAGAAGACACGAATGTGAAAATCTGATAAACAAGTATCCTGAATTACTAGAAAATAAGTCTTGGGCAAAAATCAAAGTATTCATCTAAAATTTATACAAAAAGAACATTTAATTTAGACTTTCACTTTCTTGTTTTGATGTTTTAGTCAATATTGATTTCAATGAATAAAGTTGTTTTCAATTTTGCAGTTTATTGATATAAACTCTCCTGTCACAGCATATCTCCTTTTTCATTCTCTTTATTTGATCGACATTACATCATGTTGTAATGACAGATTCATTTTTTTCACTGCACTACATAAATGTACATCATTCACTTTCTGATAATAATGAAGTATTTTTACAAATGTATTTCTTACATTATGGAATGTTTCTGAGATAATTTTGTTACAAGCACCTTTTATTCTATCCGTAAAGCATCGAAATGACTGCGATTGTGTAACTTATACTTCAGATTTCACGAATCTGAAGTGTATGATAGACCACTGCAGTATATTCTTGAGCTCAAGCTTGGAATAACAGTTACTTGTAACGAAATTACTTCACAAACAATTCATAATGTGAGAAATGAGTTTGTAAATGTCTATTCACATTTTGAAAATTTATGGAATAAACCGAAGCCAATTCCGAATGAGTTCTTTTTGATTTTTCACTTGTCGTTTGCAGATTTTCAAAAAGATTGTAACTCCATCAGTTATTTAAGTACGGCCGATCTCTTTATAAACCAAAGATGGATAGCTTTGTCCAACTTTGTTCCGTTCAGAAGTTGAGAGAATAAAGGACTTTTTACGTTTGTTTGAAAGTGATTGACAATGATTTGTGGTGAATGTTGCTAGTTCGGACTTCCATTGGTCGGTAGTACTTACTACCTTCATATTTTGATTTTTATGGAATTATTTCCCAGCAGCTTTACTGCATTAATCTTTCTCGATTTGATATCATTTCTAGAAACATGTGGATTCGTTTTCCGATGGCATTTCAGGTGAGCTTCTCAAATTTCTGCTACCGCAGTTGTCGGTTGATTGGTCAAACCACCAACACTGACATAAAAGTCAAGTTGACTTGGGGGTCACACCAATAGGTGGTTCCACTTATGTTTCGCTTGCGTTAACGCAGCTATTTTTATCAAGCACTTTCTTGGTTTTTTTCTCATTTTGTCTTCAATTGAGGACCGCCTGCCCGGTACTGACGATGCCCAATAGGCTGAAACAGCTGTCTACCGGTGGCTCTTAAATTGAAATTAGTATGAGGATGATCAAAAAGTACTTATATATATATATATATATATATATATATATATATATATATATATATATATATATATACTAGTCTAGACTAATCTAGTTGAAAAAACCAGACATCACCAGAAGATGGCAAACCGAAACGTTGTGAAAATAATCCTTATGGGGATAAAATACACATGACACGGAGCGAAACCCGAGAAAACAGCTCATCATACTTTATCCGTGAGAATCTTCGAGTTAACATATATATATATATATATATATATATATATATATATATATATATATATATATATATATATATATATATATATATATATATATATTACCTGAAAGGCAAGAGTGAAAAATTAGTTCCTTCCAAATCTCCTTCACACATTGGGCATATTTCAGGCAACGAAAAACAAAATATTTTTGGACCACAGTGTTGAAAGCAAAGTATTCCAGGATCCATCATTCTGAAAGATCTGAAACAAATTGAACATTTTACAAAATGAAAAACAAAGTGATTGTTGCAAAAGAGAAAAAAGTCCGATTGCATTATGTCATTATCTTGATAAGTATGAACCCTCTATTAACCTAATATTGATCAATATCTTCTCTTTTGTTGAAACTAAATGAGAAATACTATTTCTGTGGTTCAGCTTGAGTTGAGAATAAGTAATAACCAATTTATTCGAGTATTGATTATATTCTAGTGCTGAAACCACTTGATTCATTTAATGTTAGTGTTTGAAGTACAATCTGAATTTGAAAAAGTGATTTTCGTGTATTTCAATGTTCATATGGAAGTAGTTGTTTCTAAAAGGTTTTTCTTTCAGTTTGTATCTGAAAAAACATTTTTATATGCTTCACATATCTTTCAAAAGAAGAGAAGTAGAGAGCTTTTCACGAAAAACTAATCTCTCTTGAAAATATTTCCTTTTCAACTTTAAAGAATTCATATCTTGGAGAAATGTTTACATAAAAATCAAGAAGAAAACTTTCATCAAGTAAGTTTTTTCTAATTCAAAACAGAATAATTTTTTTAATTCAAATTGAAAAGAATATTTTTTTAGGAGAGATCAATTTTTTAAAGGCTTCGTGACAAAAATTAGTAGTTTTATGAATGGATTGTAATAACATCCTGACATCGGATGTCCACTATTGAGGATGGCAGTGTTCCATGTAAGTGAAATTTTACCTCTTTTGTATACTATACTAGTACTGCTGTTTCGATGTTTTGACATAATCAGAATCAACGAACTTAGGCGTGCGCAGCGTTATAGAACAGTGCTTTCAAAAAAAATTCTATAGCGCCATCTAGTGGTGAGTTACAGAAAAATTGATAGCCTAAAAACCTTCTCTATGAAAAATTACTTATACATGTCGAATTTCATCACGCTTGGTTGAGCGATGTAGAAGTTTATCACTTACCAACCAACCAACCAGCAAACATCCATTTTTATATATTAGATTGCGTAGCAATTATGCGAATGACCTCTTATTCAATACTCGGAGTACGAATTGAATTAGAAATTTTTGTATAACTCAATATTCATAAAAAATTAGTTGTTTAAAAAGTATTTTTTCTTTCATTTAATTCAATGTTTATATGAAAGTAGTTGTTTTGAAAGGGCATTTTTCGTTCAGTTTGTGTCTGAAAGTTACTTCTTTGCATGATCTACATATGAAGAGTTTATTCTTTCGAACATTTTTACATTTTTGTATAGAGATGGAGAAGTTGAAAGCCAAAACCTTTCTTTCCCAAATATTTATAATGTTTTCATATGGAATGTCGAACTAGCTCAATCTTAACTTCCTGTGATCAATGTCGAATTTGTCTAATTTGTGTGATTGATGCTCATTATTCATTAGATTATTTCATCGTACTCCACCTGTGACCTATGATTTGCTATTCGATGAAAACCACCGTATATGTGATCCAAATATTCCTATACAAAAAAATTAGGATTAGAAGATGAGGGTCCGAAATCGGCTCTAATCAACTACAACATTGTCTAGCATCTATACCAGCTTTCGACACAGTCAAATGACAAAATGGTCATCATGAAAACTGAACTGATACAAATAATTTAATTGAAAATGATCTCATAAACAAAATATAATAAAAAAATATTTTACGAGCACTACAATAGATAATATAAAAATCATGAAAAATGAGAAATAAAACTTCCTATGTTTTTGTAGCACTTGTATTTGCAACTAACGTTACTGCAGTTTCGTCCTATGGAGAGGTTTTCAAACGGTTTATTATATTTGTTCGAAAATGCCCTTGTAGGGCGAAACTGCAGTAAAGTTAGTTACAAAAACAAGTGGTAAAAAACAGGAAGATGATCTTCCACCACGTAGTTACGGCTACATCCATCAAACAAATCCAACAAAATTACATAATATTAAAAAAAAATTGAAAAAGTGTAACTAACTGATTGCTATAGAGAAGAATGCTTTCACAAAATTTTCTCAAAATTCAACTGAAAGTTTTGTGAATCCAGTTTATAATCAGTATCAGTATGAGTTTTCATTCAATGAAATTTAAGATGATTTGAAACTACACTAATGACACAAATCAATCATTCATGATATGAATATATTTTATAGGTACTATTATAATATTTCCCCGAAAATCTATGATTAATTAATGACTGAATATGTTTCAGGTACCTATTATATCGTCGCCACCAATAAGAATTTCCTCCATACGTTCTTTTTTTGAATCAATACAACTCATTCATTAAAACAATTACCTGCAACTTTCATCGTTGTCTACTATCTGATATGTAAATTTGATTTATGGCAATGATAAAAACCAAATTATTATGGAAACATGAAAGGTTATTTGAGGAATACAGATTTTATGTTATATTTTTCGAAGACATTGTGGTTAGAATTAGTAATACGTAAAGGCAGTCAATCTTCAGGAGTTTTCAGAAACAGCTCCGAATTCAAAAATTCAATTTTTTTTCATATTTTAAATCAGAAACCTGATGAACTGAAAAACCTAACATGCTTGCAAACAAAGGATCGCGAATAATCATTGTGCATTGCGGAGGAAGTAAAGGATGGGTTCCGAATTCTTTGAAATTATGTGGAAAAAACTGGAAAAAACATAAGAAAATGGAAGCTAATATTTTTGAGAAATGGTTCGAAAACACATTGATTCCAAATTTGGATGCGAATAGTGTAATAGTTCTTGACAACGCTTTCTATCATTCGCGACAGTTCATCAAAGTACCGAATAAAAATTCGAGGAAAGATGAAATACATAGTTTTTTAATGGATATTTTGGATGTATTTTGAAGATAATTATACCAAAAACCAACTACTTGAAGTTTTACAGACAAAAACACTCGAAAAAGTGTATGCCTTGAGAGTATTGCTGAAAGGTATGGACACACCATATTCAGACTTCCCCCCTATTTTTTTAAAAAAGTAATTTCAGTTTAAAAAGACTATATGGAGATTGGACACTTCCATATCAATGTTGGAAATATATATATATATATATATATATATATATATATATATATATATATATATATATATATATATATATATATATATATATATATATATATATATATATATATATATATATTGACTTGAGATTTTTTTTTCTTTTGGAAAATTTTGAATTACCCCCGTATGATACATATTTTCACTATTTTGATTTAATATGTATTTGAAGTAGCTGCAATCAAATCAGTTTGGAGTATTTTTTTATCAAATTAAAGTGTATTTGTGAAATTTACTTGGATTTGTAT
Organism: Leptinotarsa decemlineata; assembly: GCF_025532065.1. Taxonomy (NCBI): domain Eukaryota; kingdom Metazoa; phylum Arthropoda; class Insecta; order Coleoptera; family Chrysomelidae; genus Leptinotarsa; species Leptinotarsa decemlineata. The sequence goes on along the minus strand of NW_027412528.1, from coordinate 2,524,473 downwards.
TTTTTTAGGTGACCGTCAACTTCATTCTGACAACAATGCCTCAACTAGAACAGATATTAAAAACAATTCAAAATCTATCGCGGATAGCCATGAACAAAAAACACATACGCCCTCAAAACAATACTGTAGTTTGATAGTGTGACTTCTTAAAACTTGCCTGTAAAACGTTTTCATATTTGTCCTTAATTAAAAATGCCTCGCCGAGTATGTGTGATGGTTATAAAACAATGCACCAAGCTGCAAATATTTTCAACAAGCGGCATCCAGACAAAAAAATTTGCTATTCAAGTGTAAATAGAATTCTAAGGAATTGAAAATAGACCGGCTCACTAGAATATAAACATAATACGGGGAGCGTATGAAACCTGTATGCACAGAAGAAAACCAGCTTGACGTACTTCAAGCAGCAGTAGAAAATCCTAGAAGGTCCACCCAAGAAATTAGTGATTATACCGGCATAAAAAACCTTTGTGAAGCGTATTCTCAAGAAACATACATTCATTTTTACATTTCGAAAAAGAGACTTCGATTTGAGATATGATTTTTCCATGTGGAATCAGAGTGAAATAGAAGAACAACGAGATTTTCATCGATGTATTTATTCTGTTTGGAGATGAATCTACTTTTACAACAAATCAATACTAACAGAAAACAAACGATTGGTGTGGTATATTAAATGATAAATTACTAGGTCCATTTTTTTTTCGCGAGAATTTGAATGGTGACAACTACTTGAACTTTTTGGAAACTGAAATAGGAGAGTTTTTGGATGATATGGTATTAGAAGAACGGCAAAAGTTATGTTTTCAACATGACTGAAGTCCTGCCCATTCTACTAGAAATGTTTCTCAGTGGCTGAATAGGAAATTTCGTAATAAATGGTTAGGACAAAATACCGATCATCGATGGCCTCCTCGTTCTCTAGACCTTACACCTCTAGATCATTTCTTATGGGGATACTTAAAACAAAAAGTCTACAGAGATCGCCCCTTTAATAATGTTGATGAGCTTGAAACTTCAATACGAGTTCATTGCAGAAATATTCCCACTGCTGTGTTGCGATCGACATTAAACGAATTTTATGAGCGGACAATTAGATGCATCGAAAGAGAAGGTGGACATACAGAGACGCTTCAATAATTTCTATTAGCACCTGTTAAGTTGTTAAGTTATCTACTGTATTTTTCTGTACTTTCTCTTATTGGTTCTTTTTTGTTCATGGCTATTCGCGATAGATTTTGACAGTTTATTCATATGAACATTATACTTAGTAAAATATTTGCCTCGTTAAAAAGAGTATTTGTTTTATTCTAGAGTTCTGTTAAATATCGTTGCAACAAACATGAAGTTGACGGTCACCTAAAAAAATACAAATCCAAGTAAATTCTACAAATACACTTCAATTTGATAAAAAATACTCCAAACTGATTTGATTGTAGCTACTTCAAATACATATTAAATGAAAATAGCAAAAATATGTATCATACGGGGGTAATTATGATGCACTGTTTGGAACCTTTGGTGTAACAATGAATATTATTGGAGTTTTTTCCCAACACCAAATCGAAGATGATCATCTTCAAAGAGAAAGATTAATCTTCCTTAATCACTTGGTGATCGAAACACGTGTCGAGGTGTTGAAAATAACGATTTGGTGTTGGGAAAAAATTCCAGTAATATTCATACGGGGGTAATTCAAAATGTTTCAAAAGAAAAAAAAATTGAATAGCAGGCCATGACTTCGTATCTGAACATAACTTTCAATTCTAAGCAACTTTTCTCTCCAACATATTTCTATATTTTTTTAAATAAGGGTACTTTACTCTTGAACGAACTTTATATTTTTCGGCCTATCCTGTATGGTATTTGTCATAAAGCCATTTCAGGTACACTTGGTAAAGTTTTGAAACATGCACCAACTTTAGTCAGGAATAAAATTTTCTGAGAAATCGATAATAAAAAAAGTTTCCCATATGTTGCACACTTAGTGGACCACACTGTATATACACTGTCACCATTAAAGTGCACACCATATGGAAAACTTTTTTTTCGAAAAGTTTCAATAAAGTTTAAGTTTGGCACTTGTTTGTGCTTTGAATTTAACTTAAAATGATGCGGCCAACTGCGACCCACTGACGTTCAGTGTTTATCAAATTCAACTTTTTTTTTAATTGAAAAACTGCATTTCTAGATCGAATTTAACAAAAAGTTACTTGAAAAAGCTGTGTCTATCGCAATTTTATATCCATATGCCAAATTTTATGCATTTAGATAATCAGAAATGATTATCGAATAACAAAATTAGTTAGCTCCCCAAATATTTTATTAAAGGGGAACTGCTGGAAGGTAGGGGGCACTATATCGTTTACTTGAACTATACTTAAAATCTGTTGACATGTGTATTTTTGTTCTGCTGATTCAATCATAATTTAATCAGAGTTGATTAAGAGTAATATTTCCAAAAATTCAAAACGATTGTGTCTAGTAACATTCACAAAAAATACTATTTTAAAATGATGATTGTAGGCCAAATAAAATGAATCCAGAATTAAGCAGGTCGAGTTGAAGAAAACATGAAACAAAAATAAATGTTCTCTATGTACATTTTCAATTTCCAGTAAATATCCAATTTATTAGGAATGGTCTCTAACGGTACACAACTGTTTCTATAAATTTAAGTAATTCGATACAAGTAGTACCTACTCAGAGATTATAACAGTAGACCAAACAAAATTCACATGTACAAAAATTCTTATTTTTCAAAATTGAAATGTATCCTTATAACAAATTGATTATCACTCTGACTAGAAAAACGACTCACCTAAGTATTTTCTCCAATCTTAACCACTTCTTTGCAAATACAGTGAAAAAGTGACCTCATACTTTACAGTATTACTAATAGTGCTTCATTGAATTGTTTAATTAGCATTTCTATGAAAAAAATAACAGAGTAACCAGCGAAATATGGCACGTTAACAGTTTGTTTGTATTGTAACACTTCCATAACAATACCTCGCAGTGTTGGTAGAAACTAAACAAGGTTACACGTTACAGGTTACAGGAGCTGTGTAGAGTGTACAGGTAGACTTTCATATCATATCGTTTTATTAGCGTTGCCAAACTTCCATCTGTGATGTATCTTCAGTTTACCCAACAAAGTTTATTTTTTCACATTCGAGGAAAAAATCATTAATGATTCTTATGTAGAACTTAGTATAGGTCATGTTTTAACAATACAACAAATTAACTTTCAATTAAAAATTACGTGTTTTTGTCTACCTGTTGAATATTCGAATGTTTTTAATTTTGTGTATCTACTAATATTTCACCTTTACCCTTAAATATTTCAAGCTAGTGACATATTTTATCTTCTTTGACATGTGCCATATGTGCCAAATACGGTATTCTTCAGCAGAAGATTGGGATAGGAATTATTATTGGACAATTGATAAAATATATTTGAATTTTTATTGTGAAAGAAATGACCGAAAATAACGACCAGTAATTGAAGAATCTGCCAGAAAACAGTAAGTTGAATGTATTACAAAATATACTATTAATATACTATACATATCATGAGTAGTTCCGAGACAAGCTTCCAGATTATTATAGATAGGGTGGCAATCAGGTGAAAAAATATATTTGTGTATAAAAAAAAGCTGAACTTCAAGTTCAGCTACAGAAAAAGTGTTTTTGTATTATTCAATATTCAAATGAAAGTAGTTGTTTGGAAAGTAATCTTTCTTTCGTGTAATTTAATGTTTATATGGAAATAGTTGTTTCGAGAAGTCTTTTTCTTCCAGTTTCTGAAAGTAACTTCTACGCATGATCTACGTGTTAGGAATCACACGTTAAAAGTTAAGACCTCGTTAATTCTTAGCTCGCACAAGTTTCTACTTCTGAGGGTTGTTGTTCGTAGGGGTGTGACAGCTGGTTAACAGAAAAACAGATTTTAAACAGAATTTTTCAACAGATTTTTTCATGAATATTTCATTTTGGAATTTTTTGATTTCTTTCTTCCTTTGGAAGTTTCCACTTTTTTTGTAAGAATTTCTGTAAGAAGTTTCCGGCCAATGTGTGGACGACTTATATTTTTTCTATTGTACTACAAATACTCACAGTATCACAGTCGGTTCTATCGATGAATTCCGTACCCGATACTATTGCTTACAACTGTTACTCGGAATCTTTTTTTGCTTTCCCTTAATGATAGACATTTCCAAAAATCAAAAATTAATATCCATAACGTGAATCCTTATTCTTTCTGAATCATGTATTCAGTAAGTGATATTCAAATTGAAAAAGAAATATTTTATTTTCAATCCTATATAGATTTCACTTAAACTACTTCAATTCACGATTTGGCCAATCTTCGAACAGATAATAGTTATACCAGAATATTCAGAATACCAAAGAACATGAAGATATTTTTTTCTAGTATTTACGATATAGTATGGCAACAATGTATTCCATTCAATTGTTTCTACCGCAACCGAATGCGGTCAAGCAACTTTTGTACCAGTTTCACACACAGTATGTTTTGTTTACCGGTTACTATGGTTTCTTCAATGACGATTTGTATTTTCTACTTGTGGGTAAGGACAGAAAAAAAAGAAAGGGACTGAAGCACAGTGACACTGAAGAATAACAATTGGGTGAGTTTGAAAGTGTGCCACCTAAGGAAAAATACTTATGAATATTCCAATGTGTTTTTGATAATAATATTCTCTGAATGAGTGCCTGAATCGGTGAGTAAAAAATCAATAAAGAGTTATTTGTTTCAATGAGGTGAGGGTTGGTAGAAAATTAGAACAAAAGTCCAGGATTTTTTTCTTCATTGTCATGAAACATCCTCAACAAAGTTGTAAGTCTAAGTTGTAAGTCTAATATATCTTAATATTACTTACACGTACAATTTTGTAGCATCCCTGATGATGAAAACAATTTATTAAATTTCCGAAAACTTGAACAAACTTTATAGAGTACTCCTTCATTTGCTACAAAACCCTACTATTAACTGATTATATTCCTAACTAGTCAGCAACGACTACCCACCAACACTGACATAAAAACTTGACAAGTTGACTTGGGTGTCGCACCAATAGGTGGTTTCACTTATGTTTCGCTTGCGATTATGCACCTATTTTTATCAATTACTTTCTTGGTTTTTTCTCATTTTGTCTTCATCAATCGAGGACCGCCTGCCCGGTACTGACGATGCCCAATAGGCATGATTTTAAGGGAATATTATCCACAAATCCAGTGGCGTAGTCAGATTTTTATTACAAAACGCTTGCACCACAAATCTCTCACATTACCATATTTTCAGGAGTTATAACTGTAGAACGCATTGAGCTGTTGACTTCGGATTTTCACTGTACAAATTCACTGGTGTTCTACTTGGTGATGACAGTGTTGTCAGATCTCAAATATGTCTATAATCTGAATAAAAATTACAAACAAATACTTTGTTTCCAAAATTGAAGTTGTTGTAACTTCGTTGTTAACAAATATTTTTTAATGAAAATTTGACAGTTTTGATTTATAACGACTACGAATCCAGTGGTGTAGTCAAATTTGAAAACAAAAATTGCCTAATAAACTTTTGCCGTTTTTGACAAACAAAAAAAACCATAGAGTGTCTTGGAAATGAAACTAAAATTGTGAAAGTTAGTGTCAAACTACAGTTTTTCATGCTTAATATTTCAATAAAAAAAATTGAGATTGATTGAAAAATGCGCATTCTACAGGGGTGGTTCCATTTTAAATGGGTCACACTATATATATATATATATATATATATATATATATATATATATATATATATATATATATATATATATATATATATATTGTATCGTAGAATGCCCTGAAACTTTAATAAACATTTCAAATTTTGTCCCAAGGTAGACCTTTCAGTACTCGATGTTTCAAAAAAAAATTATACATATATATATATTATACATATATATATATATATATATATATATATATATATATATATATATATATATACCGGGTGTCCCAGAGCTTTTAGGCCAGCAGATATCTCAGTCACCTGCAGAAAAAAATTGAAAAAAAATATGTATATCATAGAAGACCACCAGCACTTTCATGTAGCGGAGCAAAATCCACCCCCTCGCGAGCAACCCCTGCGAAACCACCCCTAACTTTTGTTTTTCAAATGGCAACCCCATGTTGTTTGTCGTTCAACTGACAGCTCTTGTTATTTCTCAACCAACGATATATCATAATTGTTCGAGAAAATTGAATACGTTAGTGGGTACTATTAACTGGACTGATCGAATTGTTCTGCATTGTAGACACCAGAAAAAGTGGACGCTACGCAGAAAAAGATACGATAAAATGTTAGAACTTTTTGTGCTTCCTTTCATTCCTCTGATATCTGGATGACACATTGCCATCAGTCGTGATATTGTTGTTGTATATCAAAATGCCTTTTACCTTCACTCCCAACGAATACGTTGATATGCTTTTAATTTTTGGTGAATGCCGAAAGAATAAACGTGCTGCGGAGAGGCTGTATGGGCAGCGCTTTCCTGATCGTCGACAACCAGGTCGTAATACGTTTTCGTATGTAGAAAATACCATGCGAACGGGATCATTTCCAGGAAAAACAGATCAAGTACATCCTACTCCCGTGCGAACTGAGGAAAATTGCGTAAATGTGTTGGCCTACGCCGAAGCACATCCTCATATTTCGGTTCGTGCATTGGTGGTAGAGATTGGGATCAGTAAGTCATCTGTGCAGAGAATTTTCAAACAGTACAAGTATCATCCCTTCAAAATTCATTTACACCAAGGACTCAGACCTACCGATTTCGAAAGACGAACGGCATTTATTGCTCACATTCAAGTTTTAGTCCATGACAATCCAAACATCCTCAATCAAATCTTGTGGAGTGACGAATCCCGCTTTCATAATAATGGTACTGTTAATCGACATAACATGCACTATTGGTCACAGGACAACCCTCACTGTATTAGAGAAACCAATTTCCAAACAATGTGGGGTGTGAACGTGTGGTGTGGTTTACATAATGGACGACTCATCGGGCCTCATTTTTTCCAAGACACTTTGACGGGCCACCGATATTTACATTTCTTGGAAAATTGTTTACCTGCCCTCCTGGAAGATATTCCACTTGAAGAACGACAACAAATGTGGTGGCAACAAGATGGTGCTCCTGCACATAACCATAATGTAGTTACTACATTCCTCAATGATACTTTTCGAGACCGTTGGATTGGAAATAGTGGACCTGTGCGATGGCCTGCATGTTCTCCAGATCTCACGCCAGTGGACTTTTTCCTGTGGGGATATCTGAAACGAGTTGCCTTCGAAACACAACCAATGAATATTGACGATTTAACCCAAAAAATTTTAGAGGCTTGTCATACCGTTACTCCGGAAATGATTGGGGCTTCCTGTACTCGCGCGCTGATTCGGCGACTTGAAGCATGTGTGGCAAGTGCTGGCCAACATTTTGAACATTTTCTGTAGTATCATGTATCAAAATACAGATGACCTTAAACATTAATATTTCATTTGTGTTTTTATTTTCTATGATTCTGCATGTCATTCTACCTACCATGATACATCATTGACCGAGAAATGAAAAAGACTGTAAGTTGAACCAAAACAAACATGGGCGTGCCATTTGAAAAACAAAAGTTAGGGGTGGTTTCTTGGGGGTTGTTTACCAGGGGTTGGATTTTGCTATGCTGCATGAAAGTGCTTGTGTTCTCCTATGATACATATTTTTGTTTTAATTTTTGTTCTGCAGGTAACTGAGATATCTGCTGGCCTTAAAGCTCTGGGACACCCGATATACAGCGTGACCCATTTTTATTGGAAACACCCCCCTAAAATTTGGAGCTGTAAACCGATTTTAATAATTTTTTTTTGAAACGTCGAGTACTGAAAGGTCTACCTTGGGACAAAATTTGAAATGTTTATTAAAGTTTCAGGGCATTCTACGATATTTTATCTTAGTCGAAAATCGGGATTTTTTATTAGCGATTTTTTTAATGAAGAAATCACTACGCCACTGGATTCAGAGTGCCTCTAAACAGGTGTGACCAGAATTTCATGAAAAAATATTCATTATTAACAAAGTTATGAACACTCAAAAATTCGTAAACTCACACAGCTAACAGTCACAAAAAACACCCTATATCAACAGATATAGCCATGAGAATATTTTTTTGAGATTCCAACAATAAAGTGCCGCCAAATGAAAAAAAAAAACAAATAGTGTAAATATTTTTGATGAAAATAACGCGGAGTTACATTCAAGTTTTCACGCATTTTAACTAAAAATAAGGACCCAATATTTCAATTCAAATCTTAGTTGCCATGGAAATGATATTACAGTTTGACACTTGTGAAAGATTTGAATGTAAGAAAGTTTTTGGCTTTCTACTACTCCATCTGATACAAAAAAAAAGGATGAGAGAATCTTCCAAAGAAAGGAAGGAAGTAATCAATTTGAAACTCTATACATGAATGTGTAGATAATGCAAAGAAGTAACTTTCAGACACAAACTGAAAGAAAGTCCTCCTGAAACAGCTACTTTCATATAAACATTGAATTACACGAAAGAAAATAATACTTTCGAAACAAATACTTCTATATGAACACTGAATTATCAGAAGATACTTTTCTCTACTCAGTTTGTATTTCAAACATTTGTTGTGGAATAAGAATCAGATATCATTCACAGGAGTTCTACTTTGAATGAATGGTAATAAATTGTACTCACATTCAAATAAGATTCCTCTTGACTGGGATTAAATCAAATAGGTGAATGAATGTCATTACGATGTATCAGATGGAGTAATGGAAAGCCAAAAACTTTCTTTCCCAAAAAAGTAATCACTCCTAAAAATATAACCCCTTCAATTCATTTAAGTGTACTATTGTCAACAATATTCACCTTACAGTTCTTCGAATTATTTTGTGTCATGGCTGCAAGATTGAGCGAAAGAGAGAAAATTGAAATTGTACGCCTTTCGGGAGATGACGTTAGAAGTGCTAGAGAGGTTTGTAGAGTATTTAATGAGAGACATCCAGATCGTCCTCGTAGTAGCTGCGGTACGGTAAATAAAATAAATAAAATATTCAATGAAACTGGTGCAGTATCAAAAATTATGTTAAAAAGTAATCCTGTACAAAGACGAAATAGGAATGACAGGAATGATCAAATCATTTTAGATTATTTCGGAAACAATCCTAATGCCGGTATAAGGAATGCCACTTTAGATTTGAATATTCCACGAGAAACTATTCGGAGATGTCTCATGGCGAAGAATATTGAACCTTTCAAACCAAAATTTTTACACACACTTCAAGAAGGCGACGAAGCAAGACGCCTGGAATATTGTTTATGGGCCCAAGGGGAATATTTAAACAATAGAAATTTCGTAAAAAATATTTTATATACCGACGAAGCTACTTTCACTACAAATGGAGTAGTGTCATCACAGAATTGTCGCTATTGGGCAGCGGATAATCCTAACTGGGTAATAAACTGTAAAAGCCATTATAACCAAAATATCAACGTCTGATGTGGGATATTGAACGAACGAATTATTGGTCCTTTTTTTTGAGGAAAACATCAATGCGCAGAGGTTTCTAGAATTTTTAAACACGGAATTTTGGGATGCTATTCACGAGCTGCCAATCAATGAACGATCAAATTCAATTGTCCAGTTAGATGGGTGTTCATTTCATTATGCCAGAGCTGTGATGCAATGGCTTAACGAACATTTTCCAAACCGATGGATAGGCCGTGGTAGTCCGTTTATAGAGTGGCCACCTAGATCTCCAGACCTCACAGTTTTGGACTTTTTTTCTCTGGGGACTTCTTACACAAAAGGTTCACAAAAACCGCTCAAGAGATAGAAATGAACTTTGTGTAAGAATTCAACAGGTATGTGTAGATATTAGCCCCCAAGAACTAAGGAACTTAATCAGAAACATTCGTAAGCGCTACGATACATGTATCGAAATACGTGGTGTATTAGTAGAGGCTACTAGAATATGAGTTAGAATTAATTGTTGCACTGAATCGAAACATATCAATATTTAGATATTAGTTACGTTTATTAAAATTTTTTGCTTCATTGTTAGTTGAATCGTGTGAATGTAATTCCGTTATTTTCATTAAAAATATTTACGCCATTTGTTTTTTTTTCATCAGGCGGCACTTTATTATTGAAATCATAAAAAATGATATATTGTGAACTGTTAGCTGTGTGAGTTTTCGAATTTTTGAGTTGTCATAACTTTGGTAATAATGAATATTTTTCATGAAATTTTGGTCACACCTATTCAAAGGCATTCTGAATCCAGAATATATATATTTATATATATATATATATATATATATATATATATATATGTATATATATATATATATATATATATATATATATATATATATATATATATATATATATATATATATATATATATATATGCGATGCATAGAATTTATTCGAGCCTCTGGAGACACCCTACATTTTGTTTTATGAGAGAGAGGACATTGTTGTATCAAGATCTTCAGATGATGTGGTGCTGCAGGTTTTTCCGGGTTTTCCTGCAGCTGAAAATATATATATATATATATATATATATATATATATTTATATATATATATATATATGTATATATATATATATATATATATATAAATATAAATATATATATATATATATATATATATATATATATATATATATATATATATATATATAAATATATATATATATATATATATATATATATATATATGATATGTATATATATATATATATATATATATATATGATATGTATATATATGTGTATATATATATATATATGTATATATATATATATGTATGTATATATATATGATGTGTTGTTCTTCCGAGTGTTCGTCCGTTGTGTACTATTCGATAGTCGACGTTTCGCCATCATCTCAGATGGCATTATCAAGACGAGTTACTGCTTCGCTTCGAGAGGTGTAACTGATGTTAGGTTCTTCTTGTGGTGTTTTTATATGGTTTCGCTTGCGTAAGTTGTATGGGTTTGTTACCTGTTTTCCTACCAGACGATTGTTGATGACTTTTGGTAGTTCTCCTACCTGTTTTTCTACCTGAGGGTTGTTAATGGCTTCCGGCGGTTCTCCTACCTGCGATGGTTCATTATCAGGAGAACCGCAGGAGCCTCGCAAGGAAGAGAAGCCGTCACAACCAGTGCTTGCACTTCCCTACATCAGAGGATTATCGGAGAGGATAAGAAGAATTGGTTCCAAGTACAACATCAGAACCTGTTTCAGATCCGGTAACACTATCCGTAGCAGCCTCACGAAAACCAGGCCACCAAACGCGGACTACGATTCCAAGAATTGCATTTACCGGATACCCTGTGGGTGTGGAAAATCCTATATTGGTGAAACTAAGAGGCCATTGAATGTTCGCATTGCCGAGCACAAGAAGCACACACAGCGAGGGGAAACCAGCAAATCAGGAATAGCAGATCATGTTTGGACCCATCAACACAACATCGAGTGGACCCAAGCTGAGATCTTGCACAGAGAGGAACATTGGTTTAGAAGAAAAATTCAAGGAAGCCGCAGACATGTTGTCCAATAACGTATTCAGCCAGGCCAGCGTAGAAATACGCAACGTATGGAAATCCATCATCAAGCGAAAAATAGCCAACTCCCGCCAAAACGGTCATCTCCCACGGAACCAGTGAAGCGGAAAATGGAAAGCAGGTATAAGTGAAAGAATTTGAACGACCTATAAATAGTCATCTCTCGGAGGAATCAGTCCAGTCATCACCCGAAGACGATTCTAGATACTAACAATCGAAACGTCGTGAACTAACGTGACTTGAGATCTACACTTTTTATTTTCTTTTTTTCATTCCTTTATTTTTATTTTGTTTTTATTTATTCAATTGTTATATTTTTACTGGTAGTTTATTTCACTATTACTTCATTTCAGGTTTTGTTTGCTAAATATAATTGTTTTTTTTCAGCTATTCATTTTTTATTATTATTTTTTAGTTGTTTCAGAGATTTCAAATCATTTTATATAGTAGACAATGGAAATTCGAACTACAGTGAAATTCATCATAAAACATTGTCAATCACCTTCAAACAAACGTTCATCTACAGCATTGCGAACACTCCTCTCGGTAGGCGATTATGGCGAACGTTAAAAGGGCGAAGCGTTCCGTAGGTTGCCCGAACAGAACACCCATTTTGAAAAAGAAAATAATTAGTTGCACGTGTTGTTGAATGCTGCATTCGTCTATGATGATGTGTGTATCACATAATTGTCAAAATTCGGAAGTCCCTGTTGAAATACTCTATATATGGTCCATGGCAGTGACAGATTCTTCACTTATATACATATGTCGATAGCTTCTATTGATGAACTTTATGTGAAAAATTCAAAAAACACAAATAAAAAATGTACAGTTAGCGCAAGGGATTGCATATGAACATTTACTGACAACTCTACTAATCTGGCATAGAGATTCATAATCGCCTGCATGAAATAGTTCATTTGCGATGCGTTCTGTAATAACAGGCGACAGGCGACCGTGTTGCAAATATTCCAGTGCCGAAAATCGTATGATGTTTGTAATATATCAAGTTGGTTGAAATGAATGAAATGACCAGAGATCAAGGATTGAATTATTTGCCAGTTCCGTCGATTATAAATGTTTCTGGCTTGTGGCTGAAAAGTTCAAGTCCAGATTTCATCTAATCCACAATTCCGCTACTTACACAAACGAATATTTCAACAGCAGCGATGAAAAAAGCGTTGATTTTCGATATCCCTTATTTTTTTGGTAGAATTTGGAATTTGTGGTGTGAAATGAATCTTTCGAAAACGCTTCTTCCTCACCAGAACAAAATTGCCGTTACTCGACGCGCGTTTGTCAACCAAGTTAGCATAATAAGGAGATGACTGAGATTACTACTTACAAGCTATGTTGATGTTGTTAATGCTCACTTTTTTCTACCTGTTATTGTGTACTAACCTGAACACTAGCCTATTGGGAATCGGCTTCATCTCATTCCATATTGTATCTTACATTTGTTTGTGTGGAACCATCTGATTCTTGATGTGTTAGAACGCGAGTTTCAGTATTCATGAATATGGACCATGAATAATGGTCTATGGTTTATATGAGATATAAGGAATGCCACATATGCAAATGATTAGAAATGTATTTACAGGAAATGTTTCGATAATGCAAGATGTACAAAATCGGTGGCCAACGATGTCTGCTTCTCTGCGCAATAACATTACTACTTCAACTGCCAAGTGTGAGAAATGGTTTTGCATGTTTGAGCAACCCGTGCGTCCATGGTGTCTGCCTGGATGATCTGAATTCGACATATTTCTGTTACTGCATCGACGGTTACACTGGAATCCAATGCCAAACTAACTGGAATGAATGTTGGTCATCACCATGCCAAAATGGCGGCATTTGTATCGATGGCATAGCCATGTTTGATTGTTCCTGTCCAGCAGGATATGCAGGTGAGTTACCAATTGTTCAGTACATTTTATTGTGAAGCAATAGGGATTCCATCATAATATTGATTTCATCATCACTGTCGAATAAAAATATTTCAACTTAAGATTGCTGAAAACATTCACGAATCATCAAAAGTTGATCATTCTACAAGAGTTTTTTCTGCTTCATCAATAGGACATGTTGAAGATATTGAAGATTATCCAAAGCTGTTGGTGTACTGAGAAATTATATGGAATTTTTGTTTATCAAAGAATGCAAATTTTCACGGCCAGTGAAAATTGTGTGAAAACTATTTACCAGGGGTTTGGCCATTTTATAGCCGTTTTTCGGCCGATAAAATTCAAAATTACAATCCAGAAGTATACAGTGTGTCCAAGATAAGGATCCTAAGCATGGGAATCTCAGTACCTGTTGGAGATACAGCTTAGGTTAAATTAGGAAAAAGTTGTGTTCTTTAAAGCTTATTTACATGCCGTTTAGAAACTTGGAGAATTTTCATGGCCTGCTGAGATATTTGGGAAAAACGAGAATTTGACAATATCAATTTTATTTTTTTCTGACTTTATTTGAAAAGATATCAAAAAACGGATAACACTTTTTCATTGGCACTTTCAAGGTACTACACGATGGTATTTTTAGTTTTTATATCCGACGTTTCGTTTTCAAAAAACCATCATCAACTTTATTTTTTTAAATAGCCCGAAAAAAAAGTACACCCTGTATCTGATTCCATTTTTTATTACGAATTCAACGATGTAACACATGCCATTGTTTTCTTTTTAGTTTAAGGGAAAATTGCATTTTTTCCATTTTTAAAATGTATTTTTAAGTAGGTTAATAATGATTTTTTTAAAGTAATGAAAACAACAAAAAAATTAACGCATTTTTTATTTAATTCAAAGGAGGTGTTCAAACAGGTTTCCGTTATTTTCCAAACATAAGTATGATCTTCTCACTGTAGAACTTAAAACATCACGTAACATCTCTGGTGTAATACTGTTAAATGCGACAGTTACACATTCTCGTAACTGCTGTTCAGTTTCAAAAGAATGTTGTTAAACCCGGTTTTTAACAAAACCCCATATGAAGAAGTCCAGAGGAGTTAAGTCAGGAGATCGCGCTGGCCAAGACACTTCACTAAAGGTTCCAATCCAACTTCCAGGAAATCGCTGCGAAAGATACTCTCGAACTTGTCTAGAATTATGTGCAGGAACACCGTCTTGTTGAAACCAACAGTTATTGACCTGTGCCAGAGGTAAATTATCTAAACAGTCTTCTACATAGTTTTGCAATAAATGATGGTATCGTTCGGCGGTCAAAGAATTATAGTAAAAAACGGACCTAGTATTTTAGTTCCTAAAATTGCACACCACATATTAAACCCAAAACGTTCTTGATGTCTTGATATTTTCTTAACACGCGGATTTTGCTGAGCCCAGTAATGCGTATTGCGGCGGTTGAAGATACCATTATTAGTGACCATACTTTCGCCGGATCATATTATTTTTGAAGGGAAATTATAATCTTCTTCACACGCGCGTGTATACCATTCGCAAAAATTTCGGCGCCGTTCGAAATCCCCTGGTTTAAGTCCTTGGCAAATCCTAAATTTATAGGGGTGATATCTATTTTTACGCAAAATAAATTGAGCTGTGGATTTGGCTACTCCTACATTATTTTCGATTTGCCTAGTTGATATTTCAGGGTTCTCAACAACTGCTTGTAAAACATTATTTTGGGCTTCTTCCAAAGATCCTTTTTTTCGAGATAAAACAGGCTTTTTAAAGGAACCATATTCTTTTAAATTTCGAGCCAGCTCTAAGAAAATGGACATACATGGCTGCTTTTTTCTGGATATGTATTAAGATACATTGCTGCTGTATTTACAGTATTTTTGTGGCACAAAATGTAGCACGTTAGCATGTCAAACTTTTCTTCATGGCTATAATGCTCACCCGGCATATTCGACGATAATAACACAATATTATCTATTCAACAATAAACAATAATAACGACAAAAATAACTCTAAAAACAACAACTCGACAAACAGGCTAACAACAACGACAATTACTATTTTATCGTGTAATTAAATAATATTTGATAGGCTCGGTGACAGGTATTTACGTCAAAGCATTTGTTTGCAACGCCTACTTGAAGATTTTTTAAAAATAGAAAAAAATGTAATTTTACTTTAAACTAAAAAGAAAACAATGGCATGTGATACATCGTTGAATTCGTAATAAAAAATGGAATCAGATACAGGGTGTACTTTTGTTTCGGGTCATATAAAAAAATAAAGTTGATGATGGTTTCTTGAAAACGAAACGTCGGATATAAAATCTAAAAATACCATCGTGTAGTACCTTAAAAGTGCCAATGAAAAAGTGTTATTCGTTTTTTGATATCTTTTCAAATAAAGTCAGAAAAAAATAAAATTGATATTGTCAAATTCTCGTTTTTCCCAAATATCTCCGCAGGCCATGAAAATTCTTCAAGTTTCTAAACGGCATGTAAATGAGCTTTAAAGAACACAACTTTTTCCTAATTTAACCTAAGCTGTATCTCCAACAGGTACTGGGATTCCCATGCTTAGGATCCTTATCTTGGACACACTGTATAGAGAGGCAGAGTCAAATACATGCATAGTAGTTACTGCGTTGTAAACAACAGGAACAACAGCTCTAGCACTAATTCGGGCACTACGACCGTTACCACATCGCCTTTGATAATGTCTACCGCAGTAGTATACGAAACGTCAGGCTTAAAAATCTGCAGACCACGGGGAAAAAACCCCGAAAATAGCTTTCACATATTCATCTTTATGGGACCGTCTTCATTTGTGAGAAATTGTGTTTTCAAAGACACTTTGTAATTTTTTGTCAATTCTTCAATTTGCTATGATTGAATATTTTTTGAATTTCATTCATCAAAATCCAAAATAATTTGTACTGGTATCCCCACGAATGACAAATGTCGACATATTTTTTTATAAAAAAAAGGTTGAAAGGAAGAACCTGTAAGACCAAGGCTAGCAGGTCATGCATGACATATACTGCTAAAATGGGGCTAATCTTTGCTCTTATTGGAGTACCAAAAGTTTGTTTATAAATATTACCATTGAATGAGAAATATGTGTTATTGAAAAGGAAAATTATAAGTTGGAAGAATTCGTCTATTTGAATATCACCAAATTGACTAATACGTCCCCATTTTCTATCAATAAATCTGAGACAAGCACCTAAATAGACAGTGCTGAAAAGAGATACGACATCTAAGCTAGCAATTACATAGTTGTCGGGTAATTTTCTATTATTGAAATTAGAAAAAACATCGAAAGAATCATCAATAAAATATTGGTTTTCGAATTCATATTTGTTAAAATTTCTATTGAACTTATAATGTAGGATCTTTACTCACAAGTTCAACGAAACTGTAATGATTCAATTAAAACATGGTTTGAAGTCAAAGGATTGACGAAGTCACAAAAAAGCGTGTCACTAATTATACTGGGACTTTACCCAAATGTTATGCTTTGCCTAAAATACATAAACCAATCCTATCTATCAGACCCGTCATTGCTTCATTTGGTTATCCAACTGAAAATCTTGAAACTTGAAAATTTCTCACAGAAATTTTAATAAAAGCCTATGAATTCACAAACCAATATTTTATTGAAGATTCTTTCGATGTTTTGTCTACTTTCAATAATATGAAATTACCCGACAACTATGAAATTGCCAGCTTAGAAGTCGTATCTCTATTCTAACCATAAATAAATTATTTTCAAAACTTAAAGATAAACTCCTACAAATTTTCAATCTCATTTAGTTTTCTCCATACCATGTTTGAATTGTAGTAATAAAGATATTGGTCAAACGTCAAGACTACTTAAAGATAGAATAACTCAACACAAAAGTGATAGTAGATTACATCCTGAGACAATCAATTAATTGCCTCAACAAAAGATCAGACATTGATCACCTCAGCGACATTTATGCATTTCTACTTAATATCGATAAAAATTTACATGATTTTCAAATCAGCAATAATGCTGAATTCTCATTAACTTAAGTCACAACATATTTTAAAAATGTATCGAATCTCCAACTTCCCTGAGGCAGAGCTTTACTTCATTTCAATAACACTTTTTCATGTATTTCATCAGTTCGGACTCTCATTGTTTAATATAATATAAATTGATTTGAAATCCCTGAAAAAAATAAAAGATCAACCGCGGTGTTAGTGCGCCCGACTCACGATCGGAAGGTCGTGGGTTCGATTCCTGCCTCGACCAGGTATTTTTCTACATAGAATTTATCTGGTTGAAGCTGGGATAATTCTGCAACCGTGTTAGGAATCACACGTTAAAAGGTTAGACCTCGTTAGTCCTTAGCTCGCACAAGTTTCTCAACTTCTGAGAGTTGTCGTTCGTTTAGGGGCGACAGCTGATTAACGGAAAAACAGATTTTAAAACAGATTTATTTTTCAATAACAATTTTATTATTTAAATTGATTAAAATGAAATAAAATTATTTAATAAAATTGTTATAAATAAATAATAAGTGATTTCAATTAATTTTAATTAATTTAATTATTAAAATTGTTATTATCGGTTAATCTCTTATTTTTTTCAGGGATTTCAAATCAATTTATATTATATTGGACAATGAGAGTCCGAAAGTCCGAACTGATGAAATACACCACGAAACATTGTCAACCACCTTCAAAGAAACTTTTTCACGTATTTGACATTGGGTTTTCTTATTGATAATCTCACAAAACAGTAGATGACTCTAATAACACTTGCACCATAATTGTTCTCTTTTGTTCCATAGTTCAACATAGATATACAAACAAACGATTTTTCAAACTGAATCACATGACAGCTCTCACTGTCAACCTTTTTTATCATCTCTCTCTCTCTCTCTCTCTCTGTGGCCTACAGCCACATGGCTTTAACCAGTATTTTATAATTTCAAACCATGTAACAATTTTATTATGTGAATTTAAATAATTTGGCTTATATCAGTGAGAAGTCAAACCTTTTTTAATTTGGTGACATGTTTTATTTTATTGACATGTTTCAACTGTTCGACACGGCATCCTCACTAACAATAAGTTGTGTTTTTTTTCAACAAATTTTATATTTTTGTATCACTTTTTTGTAGCTCCTCCTTGATAATGATAATAAACGCTTTCGAAATATTGGAATAACTTGTGTTATAAGAGTACACTTCCGTTCTGCTGATCCTAATTTCAAAAACTACACCTCACGATTTGATCTCCACAAACTTCACATTTATTTATTTTATGAAAATTTAACCAGAGATATTTTAAAATTAGAAATTAAAATAACTAGCATAACATTTGAAAATCTTTCGACTGAACATACAAGTTTTCTAAGACGTTCACTACCTCATCAAATTTGGTACGAATATGAAAAAAGCACAAACTACCAAATATAAATAAATTTGTGATAATATGAATCGTAAGAATATAAATAAATTGGAAATATTTAATATATTCAGAAACCAAACTAATGAGAAGTGATTAAGAAATTTTATCGAAGCCAACATTCCTAAAGATATTGGACATTTTTTTCCGCTTGGATACAATTTCAGTTTACCTCCAACAACAAAAGACATTTCGACTCCAAAATTGTTGTCGGAAATTATGAATGATTTCAATGAAAATTAGAAAAGTGTTTACAGAGTCAAAATCACCAACATGCTTACTAATTATTTCCAAAAACCACATAATAAAAAACCATCTAATCAACTATATAAAAAATCGAATATTTTTTTTGCAAAATCTCCCAAATTTGATACTGACTAGATCAGATAAAGGTAATGGGACTGTTATAATGAACGAAAAGTCCTTTGGTATACCTCATCACAATCTTATATTTCTATGAATGAAAGAGATCCCACCTTAACCATTCAACAAAAAGCAAATAACCTCATTTCTGAATTGAAGAAATCTAAAATGATATCTAATGAAACGGCAAAGAAATTCATGATTTATAACACCAAAATACGGATTACCTAAAATTCAACAATTTCACCAATACTTGCACAATACGTTATGGTATAACGTTATGGTATACTTGATAAAGTAGTTTCAAAGTTCCGTTTTAAAAAAAAATTGTTGATGATGTTATTTGTCCCGAAAGATAAATTGCAAGAAATACTTGAAAAAGTAAATATCGTATTCAAAAAAAACTTTATTGTGAGATTTTCACTAAACAGTTTTACAAAAACGCATCACGTGTTTCGCCATACAATATACAATGGCTTCTTCGGGCGTGTCATTACTAACTATATTTTACATATTCAAAGCTTTGTATACCTAATTGTGAAATTTGAAGTACCTACATTTCAAGTACCAGAGTTTTACCTGAGTTGTAATGAATTAATATACCTGAGCTAATGTACCAGTTTCCACATTTGAAAAAATATTCAGAAACGGGGACTTATTCAATTCTAATTGATCATTCAGTAAATTACCAGAATTTTTGAATCTAATGATTTCTAACTGTTCCATTGTCTAATATGATATAAATTGATTTGCAATCCCTAAAAGAATCTGCAAAAAAATTAAAAAGGTTAGCTGAAAAAACAATTTTATTAAGCAAAAAACTGAAATTACAATGAAATAACATACAAGCAACAACCAAAAGAAAAACAAAAAATTGAACTATTAACACGAGCTGAAAACCACCTTCAAACAAATAACAAAAGTATTGTCACTCTTGGCACAATAACTCACAAACATATGAGTAGAATAAAATTAAATTCCAACAGTTTTCTTTTGGAGGTTAATGGTAATTGAAAAAGTGGTGAATGCAATGAGACTAGCGCCATCTTTAGGCCCGAGACTTTTCAGTTCATGTATTACATATTATCACCAAATATACTTTTTTATATAGACCGAAAAAATGAATCACCCATTATGAATAAATTAATATTATTTGTTTTCTTAATTAAGCTTTACTGTGATATTTTTTTCAAATAGGTTTCACTTTCATACGTTTTAGGTACTTTATGTGAAGAAGATATTAACGAATGTGAAAGTAATCCCTGCCAGAATAACGGAACCTGTTTGGATGCACAAAATGGCTACACATGTAACTGCCTACCTGGATATTCAGGAATGTATTGTGATATAGATATTGCTGTCTGTAACGCCACCAACGAAACGAGATGTTCAAATGGGGGAATATGTGAAGAGGGACCTGGAGAAACATTCACTTGCCGATGCCAACCGGGTATTTTATAATTTCATATTTATTACAATCCTTATTGGGACATTGAAAACTTAAAAATTTTTATATTTCGCCTTGTATATGATATTATTGAAACGTCTACGTGGGACAAATAAATTTCTTCTGTTGAAGTGATCGTAATTATGGAATGAGGGGCGTGAGCGAAAGTGGCGGAGTTAGTACCGCCTTCCAGTTAATATTTTTCTCTCGAGAATTCATCTATGCTGAAGGCACTGAAAAAATGTATGAAACAAATATCACCTTGA
The DNA here is from genome assembly GCF_025532065.1 of Leptinotarsa decemlineata. Lineage (NCBI taxonomy): Eukaryota > Metazoa > Arthropoda > Insecta > Coleoptera > Chrysomelidae > Leptinotarsa > Leptinotarsa decemlineata. Next base: position 2,503,369 of record NW_027412528.1, on the reverse strand, counting down.
CTTGTTAGTTCCGCTGAGAATAATTGTCAAGAGTTAGAAAGTATCATTCTTCCGGAGGAAATGTATTATATTTCGTATAGTTTAAATGGTATATAAAGTAAATAGTATATGAAGCTGCCGTTTTCAGAAGATGAAGTAGACTACTTCTTCAACTTCTTATTCATCTTCTGAAGACGCCAACTTCGTTGGTAAAACGCGCGTCGAGAAAAGTATGATATTTTGGGAACAGTGCTTGTTTTAAATTTACTTTGCGCCAGAGTGTCCAGTTCTACCTTTCATCATCATTTTATTTGAAAGTTTTTTACTTTTTTATATGAAGAAAAAAAAACAAATAAAAAATTACGATGGATGTTCAAATAATGAATGTTAGAATTATTCTGAATTGTCAGCTAGGGAATCAAAAATTCATCACTGTCATTTATGGAACAGCGAGAGCTATGCGGATCTAGAAAGAACATTCTATTTACAAATTCTTGTATAACGCGCTGTATCTTTGTTGCGTTCCTTTGCTAGCATTTCTCACACAATTATCCCTACTTGCCCTGTATGCTGCTCAATATTATGTAATATTTTAACGACTTGAGTACATTTGATGAGATAATCCGCATACCTCTTATCGATTCCACATCATATCGTCACCACCAGTCGTTATTGCAATTAATTTTTTTTCCGATGATAGCAATTACAACTAAAGTTTTAATTTCATACCTTCCGATTAGATTTCAAATAATGGAACTTAGGTTATGAACTTAACGTAAAAAAAAAACAAATGGTAATGGTAAAACAAAAATAGTGTTGTTATATTTGGTTAGTAGGTATGTGTGAGGTAAGGTCAGGAAAATGTCCTTTTACTTATAAAATGTTAAATAAACTTCAATCTTTTAACATGTGATGCACTGTTTGGAACCTTTGGTGTAGTAATGAATATTACCGGAGTTTTTTCCAGCACCAAACCGTTATTTTAACACCTCGACACGTATTTCCATCACCAAGTGATCATCATCGAGAGAAAGGTGTTGAGAAAAAACTCCAGTAATATTCATTATTATTCAATCTTTTTGTCAATAATGTTATCTCTGACAGATTGAAGAATGTTTACCTAACTTGCAAACGTTTTATTTCCCACTTTATCAGAAATTTTAAATTTTCGTACCCAAAGGTATACTAGTCAAATGATAAAAATTAAGTGCTACCTATGTATTATTTTGGTTTCAAATCAAATTCTGAATTATAAAACACAAGACCTAAAATTATCGTGAGAAATTACACAGAAGGTTTTGATCCAGTTTTTTATAGTTTGGTTCTCGATATGAACAACAGCAAATTCGAAGTGTATTTTCTAGATGGGCGTCTGTTAATCTCGAACGACATTTATTTTTCAGAAAATTCATCTTTGAGAAAGATGTTTCACATACATATGTCGAACCAAACATAGTATCCAAATTTTTAGCTAGTTTCTTGCAATTTTCATAATTTTCTGGAACATGTTTGGTCCAAAATTCTTCAGTGGATACCGTTTCATACATTTGCAAATCAATTATCTCTATTTGAAGTGATGCCTTTGACAGCCACATATATCCATTCCGCCGCTACATCAACTTCAAATGACGATTTAAGAAACGGAGATAGCTTGCCCATTTGTGCAAAGTCTTGTAGCAAATTCGTTCCTAAGATCGGCCAGAAATTTTACAATCCCTGCAATGTCTTCTTCAGAGTTCTTTTCATATTAAAGAATTGTCGGAATATGAATAAATTCTTGTCTTGCAATATCTAGTTTGCGACGAAAAGCAGACACGTTTTGTATCATTGTATTAATCACATATTGATTTTCCATTTCCTTGTGATTCTGTGTTGAGCGCATTTGAATATTTCAAAAAATCATTCAAAAAAGCCACGACCAGCATATTACGCTTGTTTGTGCTTTCTGGCTCCCTCCGTATCTAAGTTTTGCAAGAAGGATGTTAGTTTTTCTTTCAGCCAGAAACTTTCAATAACTTAACCTTTACTTAGCCAACGAACATTTTGTCGTGTCGCAATTAAGTCAGAATATGCTGTCAGAAAGAAACTCCTTGAAATGTCGGTGCTAAAGAGCAGAATGAGATCTTATAAAATTAATCAACTTGATCAAGCTCTCCATCACTTCTTTCAGTGTAGCATTAAGTTTTCCACAAAGGGCTGCCTGGTAAATTATGCACTGATACGATATTAGACCTGAGTTTTTATCCTTGATTCTCTTTACTTCACCTTTTTATTTGCCAATTATTGCTGGGGCTCCGCCAGTTGAAAGCGACACCATTTTATCTTAACTAATGTTACATTCAGTTATAAATTCATCAATGACTAATAAATCTTCCCCTCGAGTGTAACCTTTCAACAGAAATATTGCTAGCAACTCTTCCCTAAAAATCTGACACTCAATATCAAAAAATCGTTCAAAAATAGACATTTGTTCATCATCAACAATGTCACATGATTCATCAAGTGCTACGGCGTAGCAAGGTGCCTTTCACAGAAGATTGTTTTTAATATCAGCAGCAAAAATTTCCGTTTTTCGGTTATTATTTCGTCCTGATAAAGAAATACTTTGAAATGCAGCGACAACATATTTTTTTTTCCTAAAGTGCCGTGACTACTTCTAACATACATTTTTTCACCATCTCAGAATCTGAAAATAGTTTCTGCTGTTTATCACACACGTAGCGCTGCTTCTGTGGATTTTTCTTGCTAGCCTATGCAACGAACTAGTAATTTTATCCTTTTTTTTTGAGAACTGAGATATGAATGAAGTTTTTATTTACGAGCCTTACTGCCAAAAGAAAAGTTTTTGTGAAATTGCTGATGAGTTGTTTCGTAGTGTCGCTTCAAATCACTACTCTTAACAATAGCGACAGTTTTATTGCATATAAGGCACACTGGAACCGCTTGAGGTCTATTAGGCAGCGTAAAATAATATTGTTCAGTCCATTCTGCCAGAAACCTCCTATTTTCACTGTCCACTTCACGCTTTTTAGAATCCATATTAGCATAGGTAGGAAAATATTATGAAAACGCGAAAAATCACAAAACAATGCGCGGTTTGCGGTTTGCGCTACGACTGACAGACTGCTTCCCCCGCCCACACGCCCGCACCCCCGAGTTTGATACTCGCTTGCCTTGTTTCAACAAAACAAAATAGTGGCAATCGCGTACAAACACACATAAACACAGGGTAGATAGGAAACTAATAAAACCATATAAATTGTAGCTACTTGTAAAACAGGTTGACTAGGCAACTTGAAAGTATATACTTAGTTGAATTCTATGTGGCTTAAAAATATTACTTCAATCAATGAAGGTATAGTATACCTTATCTACGTATTAATTTTTATACTTGGTATAAAACACATTACAGTATTTGGCGGTTCGATGTTCGACTTTTCGCGGTCCGCAAATGGACCGCGGCAGCGGTCCGCCTCTTGCCAACTGTTGTTCTAGGCGTTCTTTTGGTATATATGTAATTCTGGTTATTCAACTGATGCCGGCTACACACAAAAAAACATCACTGTAGAATAACAATTTGCATTTGGGTTGTATTTTTGAAATTTTTAGTTGTTTCAGAAAGTTGTCGATATATTCAAAAATATAATTCGTTTTTAACATTATATTTCTACAGATGCAGATTGGGCTCATTTGTGATTTCTTTTGAATTCAATTATAAATCTAACTATATTTAATTACTCAGTGTTGAAGGGACATCTAGCGACTTAGTTCTTTACGCATCGGAAAATTTAAATCTCGTTCTGCATAGGAACAGCACAAGAAAATTTTAGTATTCTTATGAATATTGACTACTTTTCAGTAGATGGCAGCTCTGATACTGAATTGAGAATACGCAATTTAAAAAGCTTGTTTTAGTTATATATGTTGTTAAGAAGAAAGAAATTGTCGTATATTATGAATTTATCTTTAGATTAAATCGTTTAATCGTTTAATGACCTGTAAAAAAGTAATGGATATCGTAGCAGAACAATTTCATGCCAGTCCATGATTATTTGAAATATTCAATCAAACTATTACTTTACAGGTTGGGGAGGTTTGTTGTGCGATGTGGAAATAGATGAATGTGCCTCAGCCCCTTGTCAAAACGGAGCAGCTTGTATAGATTTACATGCTAAATACTCATGTGCTTGTCTTTTTGGTGAGTACGGTGATTTCATTGACAAGAATGAGTTTCCTAAGGTATTCTTTTTTATACAAATAACACCTAGATTTTAGTTCATCTGATGCTAAATATTTTCTGTTCAAATACTTTACAAAATATTGAAAGTACGTAGTACTCATAACATTAGACAATATTTAGGAAAGGTTTTGGCTCACTTCTCCATCTTTAACATCTCTACAAAGATGTGTAGATCATGCATAAAAGTTATCTACTTTCTGACACAAACTGAAAGAAAAAGCCCGCTCGAAACAACTACTTTCAGATGAACTATAAATTACACGAAGAAATAGTACTTTCGAAACAACTACTTTTATGTGGTGCTGAAGAGGAGGAAAGGCAATAAGGCAAGTGTTTTATTCCGTAACATCGATGTCGCCATTGTGGATGACAGTGTTCCATGTAAGTGTTTTTTTTTCAATTCAATGTTTATATGAAAGTGGTTGTTTCGAGAAGGCTTTTTCTTCCAATTCGTGTCTAAAAATAACTTCTATGCATGATCTACAATCTTTGTGAATAGTTTATTTTGATATTATTTAATTTCTTTCTTCCTTTGGAAGTTTTCTACATTTTTCATTTCATTCATCCAAAAATTATGTAGAAAAATGTTACTTTTCGAAAGGCTGGAACACCGTTTCGAACCAGAAAACTGTACATATCTCAGCAAATTTTGATTCTGAAGCTCAGATCAGACCATTGGGGTATTGTTCTCATATATAGAGCTCCGCCCCTATAGGCACACCCTGAAGCTGCTGGATTCCATGCAAAAAGGAGCCATCCGCCTGATTGGTGACTCGAACGTCACTTGCAACTTTAATAGTCTGGAACAGGGGTCTCCGAAACTACGGCCCGCGGGCCAAATCCAGCCCGCCAGTGTCATCAATCCGGCCCGCGACAGCCAATGATTTACTGTCATCAATCTGGCCTGCGACAGCCAATGATTACCTAATTGTTGTTACTATTGCTGTGATAAGTTGAAGAAGAAAACACAGAATGATAATTACTCGGTTTTATTCACTTGCAAGGTAAAACTTAACGACAGAAAACTTAACTTAAGTATCTAAGTTTAAGCATATTAATAACTAACAAATAATTGAAATGAATCACAGTAAAACAAAAACACTAATGAGATTTATGTAATTGTGATTTTCCACCGACAATACTTTGTAGTTGTGGATCAATTTCACTTGTACCAATTATCAAAAGAGATTTAAGATGCTCATCGGTTAATTGAGATCTGTAAACATTCTTTGTGTACTTCATCTTGGAAAACATTTTATCACATCAGTAAGTAGTACCAAAAACAGAAAACAACCCACGAGCAAATTTATGCAAATTATCAAATTGTTCCAGTGGAAGACTCTTATAAAATGCCAACAAAGATGAATTTTGATATTTGTTCTTAAGCATATCACTGCACTGTAAATCAATAATTTCCATTTGGACTTCCGGAGCCAGGGTTTCAATGTCAGAATCAAAAGGAGTTTGAAAATGCTTAATTTCATTCGCAATAACATCAAAATCTGAAAAACGAGTATCAAAATTTATCTTCAAAGCACTCAAAGTTTCGATTGCAAAATTGACGGAAAATTCAGTCTCTGTAGTGTGGCTGAATATTTCACATGTTTCAAAATGTGTGAAACATTTTTTACGTAATTGCGATTGAAATAGTATTATTTTCTGCCTGAAGGATTTGATATTGGTGTATAAATCAGGGAGAAGCTGATTTTCTCTTTGCAATCTCAAATTCAGTTCGTTCATATGATTTGTGAAATCGACATAGAAGGCTAACTTCCACATCCATTCACTATTTTCTAAATTGGCAAAAGGGCGCTGCTTCTCATTTAAATCTCTGCTCGAAGTTCAAAAAAGCGCTTAAGGACTTTTCCGCAACTAAGCCAGCGTACGGCAGTATGATATGGTAAATCATTTTCTCCAATCTGTTGAATAAACTCACGGAATTGTCGGTGATTCAGCCCAGTGGAACTGATGAAGTTAACAACTGATATGACTGGTTTTAGAACTTCAGACATATCCAAACATTTTCCGCACAAGGACTGTTGTTGAATGATACAATGTAAGACTAATGGTTTTGAACCACCATCATTTTCTACAGCCTTTGACACAAGTGCAACCACTCCTTTATTTTTACCATACATATTTTTGCCTCCATCAGTTGTTATAGATTTCAGATTTCTCCATCGAAGGTTGTTTTTATTAATGGCATCATCAACTCCCTCAAAAATATCTGCCCCAGTTGTCGTGCCGTGAATAATATCAATATCAAAAAGTTCTTCATACACTTCATAGCTTTTATCTACTCCGCGAATAAAAATCAACACCTGAGAAGTATCTGACCCATCCTTTGACTCATCCACTGTTAGAGAAAACCACTCATGATGTCCATTTTTGTCAGACAATTGAGATGATATATTTTCTGCGATGTCTTGCACCCTCCGAGCCACGGTGTTTGCTGACAAACTGACACTTTTAAATAAATTTACTTTTTCGGGGCATATTTTTTCGGCTACTGCATTCTTTTATCATTTCTCCATCGGTGAATGGTTTGCCACGTTTTCCGATTTCAAGAGCCACACGAAAGCTGGTGCGAGTTGCAGACTCTTATTCAGTATTCGCTTCGGTAAACAAAGATTGCTGCGATTTGAGTCCGCGTTTCAAAGCTTCAAATTTTTCCTTCCGCAAACTTCCTGTATACTTGGCGTAACTTTGAAGATGTTTTGATTCATAGTGTCGTTTAATGTTATAGTCTTTGAGAACAGCTATGGTTTCATTACAAATTGAACATAGCGCCTTATTACTGGACTCAGTCACAAAATACTGAAAGTTCCATTTTTCTTGGAACATTCTGCATTCACTGTCGATTTTTCGCTTCTTTTCCATACTAGCAAATCACACATAAAAACAATAAGTCAAATCAAAATACATTTATTGACGTGTGTTACTTTATTTCGCCTTTCCTACGCAGACTAACTCGCACCCCCCATGCCCCCTCATGGGTTGAGTGCCCTGAAGTAGAAGCTTCCCCCCAGCTATTTAGCGAGGAGAACCTACTACCCCACTCCATCCACCTCCGCTCTCCGAGCGGTCCTCAACTTGCTGATAGGCACTTGAGCAAGATTGACATCTGACCTCTTTTGGTCGAAAGTCAGGTGCTTTTACTTTCTTATCGAATCGTTGTTTTATCTGACTATTCCTGACTGAATTCAAGCATGTGGGCTCCCAAAAACTAACCGGCGACTTTGTGTTTGTTATGCATCGAGCGTTTCTCAGTGCATCCAAGAAAAATTTTTAGAGTCGCGATCGCGGTCGAAGTGTTCTTCGCTGAACCTAACTGGAAGAGAGTGTATCTGGTTAGTTTTATACTTACCTGAGTTGCCTGACGGCGACTAACGGGGGCGGTCTGTTATTCTGTTTAGTCGGCCTGGGATGTTTGTCCCTTTCTCGGAATCTGGGGTCATCCATATTTAACGCATCGTCTAGATCGCGGAATGCTGGATTTGAGTGCGATCTGATTCTATCGAACGTGCTTTCAGAAGGTCATCCTCGTTTCCTTCAGGTTTGGAGTTCAGCTCCCCTACCCTTTCGACTGATTATTGGTCTCAAGAAGGACCAATGGGTTCATGACTGATGGTATGACGGCATGTAGTCCTTAGACATCAGTGCCGCCCTTCACGGGATACCCCTATCGAACGTGCTTTCTGCATGTTCTCCCATATACACGTCCACATATTGCGTGTCCAGGTCTAAGTCTCTGTATATAAATCTGTTGGGTATATAATAAGGTGCGTTTACTCCGGCCCTTACGCTGGCATTCATAAACGATTGGATCTTCTTTCTGTATGTCTGCGCACGGGCCCCAGGCAGTGCATGCATACAGTATTATTGGCATTAGAATCGTTCTGATCATTAGTAACTTGACTTTCAATGCCATGTTACTGCTTCTTCCTATGATCGGCGCCAGGCGTCGTCTGGCCTGTCTGGCCATTCCTATTCTCTGCTGTACGTGGGCCTGGAATGTTAGTTTCTTGTCTAGGATGACCCCCAGGTATGTCGCTTTGTTTGTCCACGGAATCTTTTGTCCGCTAAATATGACGTTGCCTTCCGGTTGTACGAACCTGCGAGTGAATAGTATCGCCTGACTCTTGTCAGGGTTGATACTGATCTTCCACAGGTTAGCCCACTCCTCCAATATGTCTAACTGGTGTTGAAGGTATCTCGTAACGTGTGCTTGACTCGTAGATCTCGCCAGCAGGGCCGTGTCGTCCGCGTAGAGCGCCAACTTGGGCACGTCTGCCGTGTATACGGAGTAGAGGTGTGGCGAAAGGACTGCACCTTGCGGGACTCCTGCCTCCAGTAGTCGAACTGTTGATAATTCGTCTCCTACTTTGCAGCGACATCGTCTGTCAGCTAGAAAAGACTGAATTAATCTCACCATTGGTTTTGAGTATCCAAAATCGCTCATCTTGGCCAGTAGCCCGTCATGCCAAACTCTGTCAAACGCCTTGGAGACATCTAAGAAGATAGCTCCGGTATTGTATCCATTGCCAAGGTTGAAGCCTTCTGTCGCAAAGTTCACTACCCTCAGGACTTGTAGCTCTGTTGAGTGTTCTGATCTAAAACCGAATTGTTCGTCGGGGAGGATCCCTAACTCTCTAGTTTGTTCTTCCAGTCTCTTCAGGATGACACGCTCCGCCACTTTGCTTACGGATGGCAGTGAGCTAATTGGCCGGTGGTTCGCTGGAAACAGGTGGTTCTTCTTGGGCTTCGGTATGTGGATTACCATTGCCTCTTTGAACGGGTACGGGAAGTGTTGCAATCTGAGTATAGCATTTATGATTTGGTTATGGCTGCTATACCCTATCGCGGCAGCACTTTCAGTGCTCGATTTGTTATATTGTCTGGGCCTGGTGCTTTCCGAGTGGCAAGACGTCTCAGAATGTTCTTCACTTCCTCAGGCGATGTCGGGGCCAGGGGTTGCGTGTTATCTGTCCGTTGTCTAAGCCTCCGTACCGTTCTTTTCACCTGTCTCTCTATTTCGTCTACCTCGTCTGTGAACGGGACGTCATGCTTCCGCCAGTGTAGACAATTTCTTGCTCGCCGTGTATCGGTGGGCAGGGTCGTCGCGGTCCATCTATCCTATTTGCTCTATGCATGCACCTTTTGTCCATAGGTGCACGTGTCCTTTGGTACTGTCTTTTCAGGCGTCTTCTTATTCTGATTAGTTTCATCGTTTCTGGTGGAAGATGCTCATGAAAGTTATAGCACGTGGCTGGGACTTCCCGCGCGCTTCTTTCCGTTGTTTGTATGATCGCCTGCTGAAGCTGGTTCGTGGCGTTCTCCAGATCTGTTTTTGTCTCGATGCGTGGTATCTCACCATGCGCATCGTGTATGGCTCGCTGGAATCTTGTCCAGTCTATGACTCGCCTTGTTGGGTTGTCTGTTTCCACTTCACCCCTTTCTATTGTGAGTAGGATGGGGTTGTGGTCTGACGAACCTTCGTCTAGTACTTCCACCTCTATAGTATCGATGTTCTGTACTAGCGTGATGTCGAGAATGCTTGGGACTGCCTCTGCTTGCGGGTAGTGCGTTGGGCTGTTAGGTGCTACTACCTCGATGTCCTCAAATTCTTCTAGTAATCTTACTATATCTCTGCCTCTTGTGTTTGCAATTCTGCAGTTCCAGTCTGGCGACTTTGCGTTGAAGTCGCCGATGGCCACTGTAGGATGGTGATCTGGGAATAGTTCTGCCATGTCGGTTCTTTCTAGTCTTCTACCTCGAGGAGGTAGGTATACCAACGATATTCTCAGCTGTTCATAGCGTCTCACGTTGACTCTGACCGCTACTACTTCTCCGATTTGGACATCTGGTTTTCTTTCTTCGTTTTGCTCTAGATCTGTTTTTACTAGTAGCGCAACGCTCCCCGCGGCGTTGCGCCCCCTGGCCTCTCTGTCCTATATATATATTATATCCTGGGATTCGGTAGCTCTTTTCGCTTCTTATCCGTGTCTCCTGGAGTGCCATGACGTCTATTTCTAGACGTGTCAGTAGCTCCAGTAGCTCTTTTCTTCTGTCTGTGAAACCGTTTATGTTCCACGGCAGTACCTTTCTATACCTTCTTGAGGTCATCCTGTGACACTCTATTACAGTAAACCCTTGTTTTGTCAGATCATTGGCGACGTCTGCGGGTTCTATATTTTCTGCACGCGGATAACCACGTGCAATGGGATTTCCTTCTTTAATGAATATGTGTGGAAGTCCAGTTTTTCGCCTTCCAGGTATTTGGTGGCCTTACTCCACTCGTTTTCGTCATTGGTAAATAGGTATATCCCATCCCTCGTGAGTTTGGCTTTATTGTAACCTATCTTTCTTTGCTCTAGGTCTTTGGATATCGCACTCCATTTTTTGGCATCATGGATTACTATTGGTGGAGGCTTTCCTGCTTCCATCTGTGGTCCACTTGTCACTTTTGGGGATGATTCCCCTTTTTCTGAATTTTGCCCCTCTGTGTTGTTCGTCTGAGGTGTGTTTTCCGTTTCCATGTTTTCGGTGGCCTGTTTTTCTGCCTCTTGTTTGGCGATTTTTGCGGCTTTGTCTTGGGCCTGTCGCTTTCTGGTTTTCTTGTTGGGTCTAGCTTTTTCAACAAGTACGAACCCGTCTTAATCTGAGTCTGAGTTCGTCGCGCTGTCGAGGCCGTGTGGCCTCTTGGTTTGGCACGTTTCCTTGGTTGCTCTTGTTGTTTTGTGTCGGTCTCTTCGTACTTGTCTTCTCCTTTTTCTTTTTGTGCCCTGGACGGTCCCGGGTCCGTCCTCTTTCTTTGGGCGAGTATTCCCTCTACTTGATTAAGCCTTTCATTTAGTTGCTTAATCATATTTGTTAGCTCTTCCTTTTGCTGTCTGAGCCTGTAGTTTTCCCTTTCTAAGCACTCTAGCTTTTCTTCCATCTCCATATTGGGGGCCTAAAAACGTAAAATGAATACCTAAAAGAGAACACGAATTTTTTTTTATGTGTGCTTTTTGAAAATAACTAATTGTCTTAGTGCTTTGTTAAACTCGGCACTATTCTAACACTTTGGTATATCTCTGAATAAAATTCTTATCTCCGCACTTCAGGTAACACTAAGCTTTCACTTTGATGTTTACAGTTCGGCGTCTGGAACTCGAATGTGTGAATGTGCTCTGACTAACTCACAGTTGCGCCGCTAGCCTTTTTATATGCAATTATTACTGCCATCTCGAGGTGATCGGAATACACTAGCTAGAACCAGAACTTTCTCGAACCAACGCGGTAGTTCCAATATTCAATTACGCCTAATGCCACCTAGCGGGTAGCTGATTAAGATAGTACATAGTACCACTACTCGCCGCTAGATGTCGTTAAGTGTTACAATACACAATAATAATTGAAATGCAAAAAAAGCATAAGTTTGCTTAGGTCACGCACTTTGCGACTATCCTAGTCTAGAAATATAGTTAAAGACAGAAATTGGCCCTTGGAACAAACTGAAAAAATCATTCTGGCCCGAAGGCTTCAAAGTTTGAAGACCCCTGGTCTGGAACATCGAAAAAAGGTTGAAAATTTGTCTTTCTTGTATTTACAGTGTCACCATCAAAGTGCGCACCACTTTTGTTAAGTTCGATCTAGAAATGCACTTTTTCAATAAAAAAAAAAGTTGAATTTGACAAACACTGAACATCAGTGGGTCGCAGTTGGCCGCATCATTTCAAGTTAAATTCAAATCACAAACAAGTGCCGAAGTTAAACTTCATTGAAACTTTTCGAAAAAAAATTTCCCATATGGTACGCACTTTAATTGGGACACTGTATACTTCCACGGGAGTTGTTCAAGTAATTTGGCACATTTGATTCCACCATGGGCGGTACATATCAGATATACGCGGCGAACTCTGGCTGCTCATCGTTTTGAGGTTCAACTCAGTACACCTCGAACTTCACTGCCTAAAAACTCTTTCACTTGGAGAACTGTGTGTATGTGGAATATACTTCCTGAGTACGTATTTCCAAATGAATTAAATCTCCGGCGATTCAAATCCAACATGAATTGCTACTTTCGCACAGGCACCGTTCTTAGAACTTCTCAAGCACCCACCTGTAGTGTTTGTGTTCTGTCCTTAAAAAACAAAACTTTTGGTCAATTTATATTACCTTTGCAGCAAAAATACATTTCTAATCACAGGTTTATAACTCACAAACGTAAGGTCACGCAAATAAATAATAATTGAATAATACTCATTCGAGTGTTCAAAATAGTATCTTACTGCTTCAATTCAGTAATCAGAGTTTCATTCAACACGGTTGTTGGAGTTCTGATTTTTTTTGGGAGAAATCACTCATCTCAATCAGCACCTTACGGTACCGGCTGAGACGAGTGATTTCTCAAAAATCTAACAGACTCAAATCGGGCGACTTGCAAGTCACTACTTCTCTGGTTCATCTTTCAGGAAATGTTTTACCTAAAACGAAAGAATGGTATAATCAGCAGGCGCCTAATCTCATCGAAATATTGACTCATTCACGTTGTAACGGTCACTACATTCAAGAATGTTAGTCGTTATCAATGTTAATGTCCCGAATGGCAATATATATAATGTTAATAATTCATTAGTATTTTCACCGGAAGTTAGCATAAACTGAATCCACTTCTTTATCGCAATAATAAAATTTTACATTGTGTAGCATTTCTTGCTAACTATCAAATGAAAAATAACTCTCAAAAGTGGAAAAACCGTTTATGACAGATTCGATTCATAACTACCTTTTTTGATATCCGCTACTTCAGATTCAAAATAAGGAATTATTGGCCGTTTAAAAGTCCTCTGGGACTTTCATTTATCTTTGATAAGTGAGTTTTCCTTCGATCTCACAGATATTGCATCCGTAAGGGGAGCCGTCCGCTCGTCTTACTTGGGATTGTCCATATCAAGGAATGAAATATATCATATCAAGAGAGAGATCAAAATAGCCCTGCCTAGTATTGAATCATGCATAACACGTATAGAAGCTCAAAACATGAGTTTTGGAACAATCAGGGTTTTAATTATGTTACTTAATGTAATGTTAGTTATGGATGTCGACAACACTGATTATCAGTGTTGTCCGATATAGGTTAATGACGCTCTCAAAACCAATGGAAATGTTGGAATTTTCCTTAACGCTAATTATGTTCATAGGTTATCTCTGTCACAACCTCAAGATAAACTGAAAAATATAGTAATAGCTAGGATTCTGCATGAATAAACATGTGGAATTTGAACCTGATGGAGATCATTATCTGTATTATTATGATATTGCTGGGAAGACTTCAGAATTGAACTATGTCATGCAATAAGTAATACCCTGTATGAAAACGAGATCTCTGGGACATTTCAGGATTCGATTGATCATGTTATGGATCATTTTTTAAAAATTATAGATGATTGTCCTAATCTTTTCCATGACTTTTAAATTGTTATACCTAATGAGGGTACTAGTAGAACATTTAATTTTGTATTCTGGACAATGTAGGGAACTTCATTGAGACACCCTACGTGTAAATGTCTGATAAAATTAAAATATACTGCGGATATTGTGTGGTATCTGTAAAATATAGTTATAACTATAAAACTGCTGCCGTGAACTTCGCAAATGAGCTACAGAGAATTTTTTATACAATGAAAAATACCTTTTATAATTTTTGGGAAAGAAATTTTTTGGCTTCCTACTACTCTATCTTGATACAAAAAAAGGATGAGGAAAGAAGTGATCAATTTGAAAATAAGTAACTCTATACATGGATGTGTAGATCATGCAAAGAAGTAACTTTCTGACACAAACTGAAAGAAAGTCCTCCTGAAACAGCTACTTTCATATAAACATTGAATTATACGAAAGAAAAAAATTCTTTCGTATAATTCAAATGTAAGCGTTGAGTTGAAAGTTTTTCATAATTAATTAGAATTGGTTAAAACGTAACTTACTAAATTTGAATGTCAGAAAATAATATTTTGTCACTAAAATAACGCCAGGAACCTACCTTCTTCCTACTGAGGTGAGATGGAACTAGGAGTTGTCTCTAGTTTAGGCGTTTCGTTCATTTTTGAAATATTCATTTGATGAACAAATGGATTTTTAGGCAATCACATATCCTCCTTATATTCGAATAAAAGTTTCATATCGATTCTATGCAGAGATAATGTATTTCTGATGATAGTCGTCATGCCAATTTATCACGATACTAAAATTGATTCGTTAATAATCATTCTTCGAGAAAGAAAAATTTTCGGATCAATCAAAATGAAGATTTGAAATTGTTTTACCATTTTTCCCATGAGGTTTTGATTCGAATTCACAACGGCATCTATTTTGACGTGTAGCATTGTTTCCACAAAAATATTGAAAAGTATTCGATAAATGTCACTGGATTCGATTTCGTATACCTCATTGGCCCACGTGGGATTTTCTATTATGTTAGAAGGGTTAAAAATATTTCAATATGATATTTTGAAAGCGTTTTCATATATTATATATAATATAATTCTTATCTTATATTATATACATATAATATAATTTATATGATATCTATGATTTTTTTCAAGATGTTGGTACCGATCATAATGCCATATCTATTATCATTGTTGAATTTTAACAAGTGCACTAGGGTTCACCATAGGTCTCAACGGTAACATTGCGAAAAATAGGGAATGGACTATTTAATTTTTCAGGGTGAACTTATATCAATGTTTGGCATTTTTGTTTTGTTCACTCCGAGAGCCAAAGCTTTTTGCTGGTACTCGATCCAACTATTTGTGCAGATCATATCGATTTCATGGGTGAATATACGAAGTGTCCATTTGCGGATTTCATTATCGTACACATTTCTCTCGGCTTGTAAAATATTTTTATTATCAGGGACATAAGAATGAAGCTGCTCCCCCATTTTTTTAAGTTTCGATGGATATCTTCCATTTGTTTTTTTCGCAGAGGTACATTTTTAACTGAAATTTCACTCGGTTAGCACTAGACAGAACCTTAAAAATCACGAAAAAATACTATATCCTTCACCAGAACTGATTTCCATCCATTGCTTTCATCGTTCAAATTTTCAATAAGTATCCGACAGCAAAGTTGAAATTTTTCGCTCACCTGTCAATTAATAAATCCCAGTGGTAGTTTCAAAAAATCTACACAAAACCTTCAGGGCTTAAACGTATATTGAAACACAGCTTTTGAACATGCTTTTCGACATGATAATGGTAATGTGTTGACTCTCGTGTGTATGTTAGGTTCAAGAAGTCTGACATCAACACATTTTTTGGTATATTTTGGTAAAAATTCGATAGATTAGGAAAACGTTCGAATGTATGAATGAATGAGTGTATTGAAATAATCATATTCATCATTCAGAGTCTGTTCGATCTGCTATAAATAACGTAGATAACGTAGATACAACAATACGACTTCAACAAATATTTCTCCAGCTTTAAATATTCAAATCAGATATTTAGTAAACGTCTGATTCGTCACTTCAGAAGATGCTCTTTACTAATTGTACCAAGTCTTAAAATTCCAACGTTGATATTTCTTTCCCTATGTATTCAAAAAACACTTTATTGTTTTACGAAAACGCAACACGTGTTTCACTATACAATGGCTTCTTCGAACGTATGTTTACTCAAGACGTGTTGCGTGTTTGTAAAACTGTTTAGTAAAATATCACAATAAAGTGCTTTTTGAATACGTTATGGATTTTCATCAAGTATCGGTCAATTCCATCATATATCCTCTATGTATATTGCATGATGACGTGAACGTGAACGTGTT
Source organism: Leptinotarsa decemlineata (assembly GCF_025532065.1). Classification (NCBI taxonomy): domain Eukaryota; kingdom Metazoa; phylum Arthropoda; class Insecta; order Coleoptera; family Chrysomelidae; genus Leptinotarsa; species Leptinotarsa decemlineata. The sequence goes on along the minus strand of NW_027412528.1, from coordinate 2,487,333 downwards.
CATTTCCGATTGTTAAATATTATGTTTTGAATTTGTAAACGAAATATATTTTCTCATTGGATCACATGACAGCCGTAAAGGATGAAACCTCCCGACCATTTGTTATACCATGTGTATGCCCGAGTAACTAAATGATACCAATATTTCGATGAACTTCTGTATTTTGTAGGTTTCACTGGACAGAATTGCGAAGAAGTTATGCAAATATGTGATGATAACCCTTGTAATAATGGTGCTTTATGTTTGTTAGAAGAGAACCGGGCTGAATGTTACTGCGTTCCTGATTTCCATGGAGATTTCTGTCAATATCAATACGACGAGTGTCAGTTGGGACCAAGGTAAAAATAAAAGATCCTGGTAAAGTGCATATGCTCAGCGTAAGGGGCCATCCATAAAGTACGTCACACGTTAATGGGGAGGGAGGGTATCACCGAAGTGTGACATCGTGTGACAAGGGGTATGGGGGGTCAATAGTTTTGTGACGTCACATGTTAAAATTTAAAATACTAAAACGCAAAGTTTGGATGTTAATTGAAAATTTTAAAAATTTAAGAACTTGATATATATTTATTAATAAGTTAGCATTCTTGCTATGAGATAATCTCTCATGCAACGTCATTTAACTTCTAGAGCTAGAACTTCTAGAGCTAGAAAAATAATGCTACTTGGTATGCTAATCACGTACGTGAGTCACAATATTTTTTACAAATTGTAAAATGCGAGACTATCACATGTTGCCCAGTACGACGTTCTAGTCTTTGGCAATTATTAAAAGGAGGATTCTTACCACCACCTGTGTTGATTAAACAAAAATCAAATGGTTATGTAGTCGCAGGAAGTGATGACAACGAGGCTAAGTTTGCTCCATTATTACTACAATTGTCATTAAATCTCCGAGCATCATCCTATCTGAAACAAGTTCCATACGATAGTTATTGCCCTAGTGTCGAGTCATACATATTTAAAAGATCGTGTAGCGTATGTAGTTTATATTTTTCCTCATATAAAGCCGCTAATCAACACAAACAATGACATAAAAAACAAGAAATGTTACCTATAGCGAAAATTCGTCCTCAAAGAATTGTAGCTAGACGTGAATGTTGATGATGCTTTAAGGATGGAAGAGAATGATGTCGACACTAAGGATGTTCCTGACGTTCAAATTCAGAACGAAAATGAAGTGCCTGATTTACCAGTAATAGCTGATATAAAAGAGTGGATCCAAAGTCCATGGACACTCGATAATTAAATTTTTTATCTTTAATTAATATAATTAATCGTTTATTATTTTCTAACTAGTCGTTTGTTTTTTCGGTTTTATGAAATGTTGGACTTTATATTGATTTTATTAGATTATTATTTAATAAAAATAAGTAAAAAATGAAAATAGCTGTTAATAAATAATCTCTCGATTATTTTTAAATACATACATAAATTTAAAAAATGTGTGACGTCACATCAGGAGGGGGGGGGGGTTATAAAAATGTGACAACCTGTGACAAGGACGGGGGGAGGGGTTCAAAAGTCCTAAAATTCGTGTGACGTACTTTATGGATGGCCCCTAATCCGGTGATAATGTGTGTTGATATGTATATACAGGTGGTCAAGTCGGCAATATTTCTAACTTCTTTCTAATCTCAAATACGAGTTCGGTTCAATTAGAGGACTATCTGTATTTATTTCGCTGAGAAACGTGTTACTTCAACAGAAAAACAGGGGAAAACCCTGTATATTTCTCCCTCAATCGATTGCCAACTCTTTTCTTGAAAAGTTATTATTTTATACATCTCCTTCTTCATAAACCCCGGAAACAAAATTCCATGTGTGTAAGGAGAACGAGAAGGTCAACGAACTGGTTCCCTAATAGCAATGGAACGATCATTATAAGGATCAATTGAAAAATTATTAACGTTTCGAGTATTTCGTAGAGGCGCACCGTTTTGTTAAAATAACAATCTTCAGTTTCAAACATGGGATGAATATAATTTCATTATTTAATAAAGTGTACTGACTTTTATGAATTCTTTTTATTTGACAACTCCAATCAACATCTTCTCACTAATTAAAAATATTTTCAGACATGACATAAACTAAATAGAAAACCTATACATACAGGAAATAATAAAAATGTACATTCTGAATCTGATATTCTTTCCCATTTTAAAATTGCAATAAAAAAAGAGGCATTTCAAAATGTCATTATGAATTTCACTCGAAAACGCTGAAACAGTCGAATAAGTTCTTCATTGTTTACTGCTATTTTCGCTACTCTGGGTACATCATCTTTTACAGGATTAATTTCCAATATTTTTCCTATAGACCAGTTCATTCGCTTCGCATTGTCGCTGCTGACAAGAACATGGATAAACATATTTTCAGGAATGCAATGGCTCAAATTATAAGACGATTCAGGAATTTTATATACAGTAAGAAAATGTAATTGTTTTATCCACTTTTCAAATTTATCGATTATGTCACTTAGTAATTATTTACCCCAACCAATTTCAATGTCCATGTTAACTGTTATAATAGTTTTGGAATCAACGTAAATGGACATATGAAACCAATGGAATCAAAGATCTTTTGAGTTATTGACAATAAACCTCGTTTCGTTTGAAGTGTACTATTCAGATAAATGAGACTGGACAAATCAATATACAACATCTTTTAAAGAATCCCATTAATTGCCTGAAACAGGCATGTTTCTTTCGTTGGAAAAATCACCAGCAGAATTATCCGTTGAATTATATGTATATTCATTGTCTGAGAATGAATCTCCCTTCGACATTAACTCTTCTGATTGACTAATAAGAGTGTCCAATTCTTCAATATTATTGGCGCTGGTCACACATTTGTTAACGTAAAATGACGTTTTCAGTTTATGAGTAGTGTTTTTCGAATGTATTGATGCCCTATTCAAATTATGGTTTATAGTTGCATCTAACAAAAAAGGGCTAAGTTGTACATCAAAAACTACTCGACAGTGTCTGAAGATATTTATATCTGTTTTTGATTCATCTTTCCATCAAAAAAAATCTTTTGTTTGAAGGTGGTTGACGTTTCGTGGTGTATTTCATCAGTTCAAACTTCCATTGTCTAATATAATATAAATTGATTTAAAATTTCTGAAAAATATTAAAAAGATCAACCGAAAATAATAATTTTATTTGAACAAAAAAAAACTGAAATTACAAAGATAGCAAGTGGAAATCGATCGTTCAGCCTGGGGCTTGAACCACCGACCAACACGGCAGTCAATTCGAGTGAGTGAACAAAGCACCCACGTCGAACCGACCGGCCATCGACTAACCTCAAATTGTCTCTTTCATTGGGATCCACATCAATTTGCAAAAATGCTTTTTCTATATAATATGTAACTCCTGTTATGAGGCTGCTGACTCCCTTGCAAAGGAGGATCCTGCAAGCAGCTTCATCGGACACGAACCTGTCATTGGCATTGCTTTAGGCTTTGCCATACAAAGATTGAACACCTGGATGGCAAAGATTTATGGACTTCTGGCAGAATCTTCAAGGAGTGGCTCACTCCAAGCCGTTTATTCACCCTCCGAAGCTCGATACCAACCATTTGTTTGATACCAAACAGTTGGAATGTAGTAGAGATGAACTATGATGTCTAACAGGCCTTCTAACGGGTTACTGTCATTTGAACCATCATATGTAGAGACTCGGACTGTCAGAAGACAGTGTCGCCTCTGCTTGGAAAATGATGAAACATCAGAGCACATACATCGTGCCTGCTCCGCTAGGTACCGAATCAGGTTTTTAGAGTTCAGCAGAGCCGTAATCTTACCATCTGACCTGAAAGACCACTCACCATACAAACTAATTGGCTTCGTTAAGAAGCTGGGTTTATTTGGTCGAGTGTGAATAAGTGTGAGCCACAATAAACTCTTGCGGGTTCCGACGGAGGGTCGAATAGATCCACTCACTTTGGACCTAACCTAACCTAATATAATTCCTGTTCATTTTATTCTGTTCTGTCCTAGTCTATAATGAAGAAATAATCAATTCTAATAGATTGGGATCTTTTTCTGAACATGTATGTAATGAATTTCCGTTATTATTTTTTGTTGATGCGTCGAATAATGGCCTAATTTTGTTACTAATACTCTTTTCCTCATTAACGGCACAATGAAGTAAATAGTAACTTGGCCTATCAACTGAATATTCTCTAACTTCTCTTATAATACCTATTGATTTTCATTATGCAAAAACCATTCTATAATCTTCAAATTTTTTTGAGCTAATCGACTTTTTTGTTGAAGACAATAATCTTGCTTCAGCTATTTCGTTGTTGTTGAAAAGTTTCGGATGATGACCTCCTTTCCAAGGAAGATTATGCCAACCCACTACAAATATTTCAGATTTTCTGCACAGCAAAGGTGTAAATACTGCTTTCAAAACCAACAACAACTTAGGCATGCACATTGAGAATAACAAAGATGAAAGTTCAGTTTCAGAAAAATCGGAAGTGTATAAATTATCGTGTCGGTCAGTTCCGATGTTTTATATAGGTCAATCTGGAAGAGCGTTCAAGGCCCGCATAAAGGAACACAAATTTATTTTCCAGAATGGAAAAATAAATTCTACATACGACACTCATTTGATCTCAGAGGGACATGACTTCAACCAAGAATACAAATCCCTCCATTTATAGAAGAAAAGTTCGAAACTTAACCTGTTGGAAAGTATGGAAATACACAAATTCAAAAATTCTCAATATCTTATGAACGATCAAACTGATTTTGAATATTTCGCCATTATTGAATCTGTTCATTTTCAGTCAAAAATAGTTAGGTATATCTACTGGTATACTTTCGAAAAATGTATTCATATAGTTAATGAATTCATACCTGACCTTTTCAGGTAGATTCATTCAACAGGCAGACGGGTAGGTAATAGGTTAGAGCAGTGTTTCCCAAAGTGTGGGTCGCGACCCCCTGGGGGGTCGCAATGAGGTACTAGGGGGGTAGCCGGAAATTTCCAAAATAAGACAAAAACACTACTTTGTTAAATCATGTATTTTTATTTTAATAAAGCCGTAAATAAAAATTAACAATTAATTATCAAACGAAACATAAAACTAAATATTAAAAGTCCTTAAAAAGCCCTTAAAAGTAAAAGAAAAAAATAAAGTCAAATATTACAATGTTAATGAGACCCATGCGCCTGTTTTTTTGAAACTAGTCTTTCAAATCTAGGCTGTGTATTTGAGACACACACAATTATATCGTTTTCAAGTACGAGACGATTTCTCACTTTTGTTTTAATGGCAGTCATAGACGAGAAACTTAACTCACATAAATATGATGTTACAAATGGAACCAAACATTTTACAGCTTCATTCGCCAACTGAGGGTATTCCTGCATCTTTTTGGTCCAAAATTCGTCCGGGTTCTGAGAAAAAAATTGGAGCTTCAACATTCCATCACTTGATATTTCAATAAGTTGTTCTTTCATGTTTATTGGTATTTCAGCATGTTGAAAGGAATCGGCTAAAAACGGATTCAGTATCCATCTGCAACTGTCGTAACTGTTTTGAATTTCTTCGGGGAAATAATCACAGAGCTGTTGTTTTAAATTAAGCAAAGTAACTTGCATGCCTGCATAAACTTGTTCAAAATTTGTAGCACTGTAACATACATTTTCTATAATTTCCTGAACGCACTGGAATGAATCGAGCTGCTTTTTGCCAAGTGAAGTTGACCATAAATCGATTTTTCTTATAAACCCCTTAATTTTATCTGTGGCTGTAATTATATTAATGTCGCGACCTTGCAAATTACTGTTCAAAATATTTAATTGTTCGAATATATCAGCAAGGAAACCTAGTTTCAAAAGCCAAATAGGATCGGAAAATTGATTTTCATATGGGGACTTCTCATCTTTCAAATACATTAAAAGCTCTGCTCTTAAGTGAAATACTCTTTTTAAGACGTTGCCTCTTGAAAGCCACCTTACTTCGGTGTGATAAAGAAGATTTTGAAATATAGCACCCATGTCTTCGCAGATTTTTCGAAAAATACGGGTCTGTAAAGCTTTTCCTTTAATGGAATTTACAACTTTAATGATGGATTTCATAACACAGTCCATTTCAGGAGGTAAAGCTTTTGACGCCAGAGCTTCTCGATGTAAAAAACAATGTCTCCATGTGGCATTAGGCATTATTTCTTGTAATCTGACGACAAGACCAGATTGATGTCCTGTCATAGCTTTAGCGCCATCTGTGCATATAGCAATACATTTTCCCCAGTCAATAACATTTTTACTTGTGCGTTTCACAAAACTGTCGAATAAACATTTTCCAGTGGTATTGGTCTCCAATGGGGAACAAAATAAAATATCTTCTTGAATGCCATTATTTGTATCATATCTTACAAACGTAATAAATTGGGCACAGTTAGATATATCCGTGGATTCGTCCATTTGAAGAGAGAAGTACGTGCATTTATTAAGATTTTCCACAACTTGCGCTTGAATATCTTCTGCCATATCACTAATTCTTCTTTGGATAGTATTATTTGACAGAGGTATTGTTTTTAACTTTGCAGACTCTTTTTCACCAATCATTATATGTACCATTTCAACAGCTGCTGACAAAATCAGATTTTCAGCAATTGTGTGCGGATTACTAGTTTTGGCAACGCGATAAGCAACTTTATAACTTGCTAATAATGCTTTTTCGTTAGTAGTGGTTGCCAATTGAAAAGTATCTTGCTATTTGTGAAGGACGTTCAGCTTTCTTTCAAAGAATTCTACGGATTTGTCTTTTTTATCTGGATGTTTGCTATTTAAATGTCGAAGTAACTTTGATGGCTTCATGCTTTCGTTTGACAATACTTCTCCACAAATAACACATTGTGGTTTATTGGAAATAATGGTAAAACCATATTTAAGATATTCATCACTGTAAAGTCTGTTTTTCTTTTTATTACTGCCACTTTCAGACGTAGATGGTCCTGCACTTCTTTTTAAAAACTTATCCATAATTTGTAATTTATCGTAGACGTAAATACGTAAACTGAAATACGTAAGTTTGAAGGTGATTGACAATGTTTCGTGATGAATTTCACTAGTTCGGACTTCCATTGTCTACTATATAAAATGATTTGAAATCCCTGAAACAAGTAAAAAAGAATAATTAAAAAAGAATAGTTGAAAAATAACAATTATATTAAACAACAATAAACCTGAAATGAAATGATAGTGAAATAACCTACAAGTAAAAATATAATAATTGAATAAATAAAAATAAAGGAATGAAAAAAGAAAAAAATAAAAAAGTGTAGAGATTCCAAGTCACGTTAGTTCACGACGTTTCGATTGTTGGTATCTACAATCGTCTTCGGGTGATGACTGGACTGATTCCTCCGAGAGATGACTATTTTATAGGTCGTTGAAATACTTTCACTTTCTCTACTTTCCATTTTCCGCTTCACTGATTCCGTGAGAGATGACCGTTTTGGCGGGAGTTGGTCATTTTTCGTTTGATGATGGGTTTCCATATGTTTCGTATATCTACGCTGGCCTGGCTGAATACGTTGTTGGACAACATGTATGCGGCTTCCTTAAATTTTCTCCTGAACCAATGTTCCTCTCTGTGCAAGATCTCAGCTTGGGACCACTCGATGTTGTGTTGATGGGTCCAAACATGGTCTGCTATTCCTGATTTGCTGGTTTCCCCTCGCTGTGTGTGCTTCTTGTGCTCGGCAATGCGAACATTTAATGGTCTCTTAGTTTCACCAATATAGGATTTTCCGCACTCACAGGGTATCCGGTAAATGCAATTCTTGGAATCGCAGTACAACAGTACAACATTAGAACCTGTTTCAGATCCGGTAACACTATCCGTAGCAGCCTCACGAAAACCAGGCCCCCAAACGCGGACTGCGATTCCAAGAATTGCATTTACCGGATACCCTGTGAGTGCGGAAAATCCTATATTGGTGAAACTAAGAGACCATTAAATGTTCGCATTGCCGAGCACAAGAAGCACACACAGCGAGGGGAAACCAGCAAATCAGGAATAGCAGACCATGTTTGGACCCATCAACACAACATCGAGTGGTCCCAAGCTGAGATCTTGCACAGAGAGGAACATTGGTTCAGGAGAAAATTTAAGGAAGCCGCATACATGTTGTCCAACAACGTATTCAGCCAGGCCAGCGTAGATATACGAAACATATGGAAACCCATCATCAAACGAAAAATGACCAACTCCTGCCAAAACGGTCATCTCTCACGGAATCAGTGAAGCGGAAAATGGAAAGTAGAGAAAGTGAAAGTATTTCAACGACCTATAAAATAGTCATCTCTCGGAGGAATCAGTCCAGTCATCACCCGAAGACGATTGTAGATACCAACAATCGAAACGTCGTGAACTAACGTGACTTGGAATCTCTACACTTTTTTATTTTTTCTTTTTTCATTCCTTTATTTTTATTTATTCAATTATTATATTTTTACTTGTAGGTTATTTCACTATCATTTCATTTCAGGTTTATTGTTGTTTAATATAATTGTTATTTTTCAACTATTCTTTTTTAATTATTCTTTTTTACTTGTTTCAGGGATTTCAAATCATTTTATATAGTAGACAATGGAAGTCCGAACTAGTGAAATTGAAATACGTAAGTCGCAAAATATTTACTCATTACTTAATACCGCTGCATTCGCCACAACGTGCTGTTTCGAACTGAGGTCTCATTGCACATCGCCGCTTATATAAAGCCAAAACGAGGTTACGAGAACGTTCCAGAGTGCCATCTAGTAGCGAAGTAAGGAGTAGAGCCTTCGCGAATATCATGGAAAAGTATTGCGATGTAGACACAAAGATGTCGTGGTGTACAATGTGCAGTCGACTTTTTATTATTTATTTTTATTGTAAATACTAGTCTGGCAGAAGTACTACTAGTGTACTAGTGGGACAGATCGCAATTATTAAAATAATTGTTGAATTTTTTAAATGTATTCAGTTTGAATTTAAACAGTAAAGTAAAATAAAATTTGAGAAACCATCAGTTGTAAATTAGGCACGCTATTTTTGTCGCTATTTTGGTTTGGGTGATGAGTAGGGGGTCGTGAACAATTTTTTTAACAAAAAGGGGTCGCGCTTTAGATAAGTTTGGGAAACACTGGGTTAGAGTATAAAATGGTTCTAATTTAGAAGCAACTTTCAGTTTATACTTGAGGAAGCTATTGTATAGCAAAACACGTGTCGTGGTTTTTGTAAAACCCTTTATAGTGAAAGTCATACAATAAACTGTATTAATTATTTTTTTTAATATGGATTTTCATCAAGTATCGGCCAGTTCCATTCAATTAATTAACACGTAGTCATGGTTATATACTGTGAGATTCTTTTCTGGCTCAAATTGTTTTGAGTCATGGCAGAATTGATCTTTAGTGTAGCCACTGAGATTATGTAAATGATTGGAGATTGGTTATTTTTCACCTGTTTGAAATTTTAAAGTAATTTTTTCATTTTATTGACTGATAAACCCTGTTTACTAACATATGTTGATAACTAGTGATAAATAGTTGCTGATTGAAAGCAAAGTTCACTTTTCAATTTTCTTAGGCTCTAAACAAGAGAGTTTCAGATACAGGTGTAGCACCGTCAAAGGTGTAGAATTCCAATAATGTAAGATATTTTATATTTGATCGATTTTTTCCTTTCATCTCAGAAAATATCGAATTGTACAATTAATTTATCGGGTACTCATAAATAAAATAATTTGATGAATGATTTCAAATGATATTTGGGAGTGATCAACTAACTATTTTTTCCAGGTGCATGAATGGAGGAACATGCATTGATGGAATAGATAATTCTACTTGTTCCTGCCCACCTTATTTAACTGGCGTCCTTTGCGAATGCCTAATACTACCAAACAATACTTTAGACTGCACTTATGTTAGACCAAAACCTACTGATATTCCAACCGCTACTTCTTCTTATGACAACATGACAATAAACAGTGTTACATTCACTACTATTCTCACATCTATTTCTACAATCCAAGTGCCAACTACAGAAATTTCTACTCAAATGACTATCTCTACCAATAATGCTATTCCAATTACGAGTACCTATGCTATCGAAGAATCTTCAACAACTGAAATCTCCAAGCAAACTTTCATGACAACCCTATCTCCAACAGACTACACGCCGTTTGGAAATGACTTGTCCTCGAGTTCTTCAAGCACAATGTTCACTACTGACACTACAACTGTGAGTACGGAACTACAAAGTCTCAGTACCGAAGTAACTTTTCAAACGACTGAACAATCTGTTTCCTCAAATCTCAATTCTGAATTCCCAACTTACTCTACATCAGTTTATTTTGAAACTTCTCCGGTTTCGTATTTCGATAATTTTACTTCTGCTGCTCCAGAGCAATTCACTAGTACAGTTGTTTTTGAATCTTCTTCAACAATTTCAGCAACTTCTTTCCTCACTGATATCACAACCCACATAGAAGATACAACTGTTTTTAATACTTCTTTAATAGACGTGGAAATGAATAGGACTTTTCCAGAGTATAGCAGTACTTATATTTCAAATTTTTTTACTACTGAACCGACAAAGAAAATAGAAGCGAGTACCTTTACAAGTACAATTCCAACAACCTTTGAAACAACAACCTACTCATCGACTGAAGAAAGTAGTACGGTAGGTCGTATCGATTGTACTAGATACGAAACAAGATGTCAAAATGGTGGAACATGTGTTTTTATCGAGTCCAACAATAAGGTAAACAAACCATTTTCTTCAACTTCATAAATTATGTTTGAAAATAAATGTAATTATTATAAAATTGGTATCTTTTAGTGTGTGTGCCCTTTCGACTATGAAGGTATGTATTGTGAAGTGAAACTTGGAATAAAAAAGGCTGCTTTTAATGGACATTCATATCTCTCACATCGTCTTCTGAGTGATTCTTACCGCATTTCACTCGAATTTGAAGCCATGACCATGGCTAATGATGGTCTCTTATTTTTTTGTAATATTGATTTACCTCATATGGCCTTATATATGGAAAATGGTTACTTGAAGTTCAGATTTTCCTGTGGATACCAAACCATGTTGTTGAGTGAGTTGAAGGTGCCTGTTAATGAAGGGTATACCATGAATATAAAAGCAGGGTGAGTTAAATTCTTAAAACAGTGTATTGAATGTAGTTGACAATATTTCTTGTTGAATTCTGAAAGTGTAGTTACTACTGAAGTGAATCTATGGACTAGTAATTTTAAAAACGAAATATTTATACCTCTTTGATGCGATAATCGGAATATGTTCCTAGAGAACAAAACTTACAGATCTTAGATCTTCAAAAGTATGCCTTTCATATGAAAACAGAAACCTTCTACTTGGATAGGGAATATAGGGTTACCACAAAATACTTTTGCGGAAACTACATTGCTACGGCTGTGAGGGAGTTACTTTGGATTGGTTCGAATCCTACCTAACTGGCCGCAGTCAAGTCGTAAAAAGTGATATAACTTCAAAATATATTGATATAGATTATGGAGTGCCACAAGGATCAGTTTTGGGACCCACTGTTTTTCTTATATATATCAATGATTCACTGTGTATAAATACTTCTGGAAAAATTACCTTATTTGCTGACGACACCACCATTTTATGGCTTTATAAAGCATCAAAAGTTGCTGAGACGTGTACAGTTTTCTGGTTCGAAACAGTGTTCCATGCTTTTGAGAATCAGCCTGATTACTTTCACCCCAATTCGAAATCACTTCTAGATCCTCATTAAGAGATGCAACCTCCTGCTGCCGGTGAAGATATGCATATGCAGCCGCCGATGTCCTGGAATTCAAATGGAATGATGAGACAAGTGTGCTGTCTTCAAAAGCAATATATTGGATTCTTGGTTTTTTCCAATAAGTTGTTGATATACAATAAAAAGAGGGTTGGAGACGATATGGATCCCAAGAGAACACCAGCATTGACTCTCCATGTTTCTCGGTTGTATGATTCCAAATATGATTGACATACGATAGAAGGTTGCCTGTTGATCTTTGGTTCCTAAAGCCATACTGATGATCGCCCAAGATGTTCAAGCCTTTCAAATATTTGAGGATATGGTGGTTTACGGCTTTCTTCTTGATTTTTGATATCACAAAGCAAAGCGACTGGTCTATAGTTATTTGAAAGATTTTTTTGGGAACAGGCTGAACTTGAGCAATTTTCCAACAAGAAGGAAAAACCCCTTTCTTGTGAGACAGGTTGAAAAGTCTGCAAAATACTGGTACGAGTATATTTGCGCACAGAACATCGACTGTAGAGTAAGACGCAAACTGTTTGCTCTATTGTTGTTGTTGCAATTGAACTATCCGCTCGTGTTAGTGGTAAAATTGTTGACTTTACATGAATTCGGCAATTGTTGACAACTCTACATTCAATAGTGAAAGTGAAAGAGCTTCATGAAGCAAGAGCCGAATTGATCCCTCTACGAAACCTTTCGCTTGGAAGGATCGATTGCATCTTGAGAAATGTTTCTGATACAGATTTTGTGAAACATGTTCTTCCTTACAAATCAGTAGACAGTTGTTCTGAAAACCTTGCGAAGAAAATTGGATTAGATAATTTAGGAAACATTTGCTACATGAATAATATTTTAGAAGTATTATTCATGACGAAGAATTTCAAGAACGAGGTTTTAACGATGAACGAGAACGAGAATGTTTCCTACTTATTCACCAAACTCAAATAATTATCCATGCAGTTGTAGTTTCGCAAGAATGTATCATCTCTCCCACCAAGCGATTTCCTGGAGTCTTTGACGTCCACTAGATACTCATTAGGACAACAAGAGGATTGTTCCGAATTCTTGAGATTCTTGTTGAATACTCTTCGTGAGAGAAAAAATAGCTGTATCAATACTCCTGACCGCTCTAGATTGAATAATTCTGTACAGTCTATCTCGTATTGTGTTTGTAGATATTTTGCTGGAAAAATCCTTACTTCTTTACTCTGTAGTAAATGTCCAAGATGTAGTAAAAACGAATGCGATTTTCTGGAACTGCAACTAGCGTATTCTAATATAACTGATAATCAGTCCGTGCAAAGCTTATTGTTGAATCATCTGAAAATTGAACTTTGAACGGGTGATGATCAACTATATTGCCAAACTAAGAAAACAAGTTTAGCTGAGGCACCATTCAACCTAATAATGACACTGATGATCTTCAAACATGACTCAACCTCTGACGGAAGCACCAAACTCTTACGGAGGTTCGAAATGGATGAAGACTTCAATCTAACAGACCACTATTATAATTTTCATGCAGTCATTGTTTGCTGTGGTTCTGGCGTTGAATCTGGCCATTATTACGCATTGGTAAAAGACGAAACAGACTGGTTTAAATTTGACGATAGTCGTGTCACTGAGTGTTCTGGCGATGTCTTGAATTTATTGGAACCTCTGGAGATACCCTACATTTTGTTTTACGAAAGAGATGATATTATCAAATCAAGATCTTCAAATGATGTGATGCTGCAGGTTTTTCCGGGATTTTCCTGCAACTGAAAAAGTAAATGTGCCACTAAAATCAATGAAGTCGCCCCGGACTCCCATTAAATTTTTGTTGTTTCATAGTTTCATGGTTTGATATACGTTGTAATTAAAATAATAAAGTAGAACAGGAACCCCAATTCTTCCTTTTGTGCAGGTGAAAAATAATTGAAAGATGATTTGTGATATTTATTTGCAAATAATAGATACCTAAATTTTCATAAGAGATAAATTAGCAACCGATAATTGATAGACAATAGAATGCATAGTTACTAGAAATGATTATGAAACGTAGCAGATAGACAATCCCCGAAACATTGCTTGCAATACTGATACTGCATAGCATTTCATATAGTTCCAAAGACCCCATATGAATAATAGGTCTACATTTTTCCCTATAGGGTTGCATTTGATTCAAGAATTCTATTTTACGTAGCCGTTTAGGCTGGCGTTACATCAATATCTTCCTGTTATTGTTTTACCTTTCTCCATCAAAATCCAAGTTTAAGAATATCTTTTCGCAAATACTGACATCAATTCAGCACTATCCACCACAATTTTGGAATTTTCGATATATTTTTTCATTAGGAGTTGAAAATGTTTCTTCTAACTATTTTCAATTTTCTACATCTCTAATTTATTCAGTGCAGTTCTCACGCCGTTGTTTCCGCTTGCATACACCTTAATATGTTGTTCACAATTTCCCTGCTTTGTCCACCGAGAACCTAGTTTTTCAGTTAACTGTTCGAAGACGTTTTCAAAGACGGCAAATAACTCACAGTTCACCATACAGAACAATGTCTTCACTTACTGTACTAACACGATGTTCACTACACGAGTTCCTCGATGTAAATGTGCCCTGGCCCTACTTCTTTGGCTGATCTACTGCGCATCCAATATTCAACACAGCACAGGATAGATTTCGAAGCTGTAGCTGAAAGTAGTTTTTTGTTCGAGTAAATTCATTCTGCTTTCTCCGTGACCCGGTATAAAGCCATGACGGAGGTCATGAGGTTGCTTGACGGAGGTAATGAGGTTGCTTTAATAACCTATTTCAACCTGTTAGAAATTAAAACTTCCAAGACACATACATTTTTTTGAAACTGATATTGTTTCATAAATGATGATATATGCCAGAAACAATTTACGTCATGAAAAGGATCATCTGGTTTTCAATGCGGTGAAATATATTCCGTAACTGTAAAAATATATCAAATAGTTTTTTATATTATTGAATATAGTTGTACAAAATTCAAAACTAGATAACTGGAATCATGTATTGAAAAAACACTTTTAATGACATATACTTTTGGATGTTGTGAGGAAAATGGAAAATGCAAAATCTATTTGGGAAAACAGCTTTTTGGCTTTCTACCTATTGTTGAACAAAAATGTGTGAATCTTTACTGAAGTTACATTTTTCCCCTAAGGTAAGTGGGATTTGAGATGCTATTTAGAGAGACTATTTTGATGCTATTTCAATTTTACCGTTTATGATATTGAAAAATCATTTGGTTACCAATTCAGAAATTTGGTTTCCTAGAACTTGGCGTCTCCTATAATTATACAGTCCACTCCTCGATTTTTCCTAAACATGTTGGAACCTAACATTTATCAAATGTTAAAACGAAAAGAGGCAGTTATTGCGAGACGACGGTCGGTCATAATATCAGGTAGTCAAAATGTCTAAAATCTTCAAGAAATATGAATTTTCTTTATGTATTGAGAGGTTTCGAATCTAGATTATATTTACAATCGTATTCTCGTAATGACCGGTTTGTTTCGATAACGCGTGATTATTTACTATACACCGTGATTCCGTACGATTCTAATTTATCCACTGGGATAACTGAATGAATCTAACTATCCAATCGCGGATATTTATGAATATAATAAGTCCTACATCGATGAAACTGAGAAATCCAAAATCGGCCTTATCGTATTATCAAAAGAAATCAGTCGTTATCCTACGTTGAACTTGTGGAAACAATCAAAACGTCTTGAGCTAACTAGATTTCAAACCCATTTGTACATTTCGACAGTAGAAGCATTTTCCAGCATTCACCAAGGAATATTGTTAATCACTTCCAAATGAAATAAAAATTAACCAATGCAATTAACTGTTGAAATTGAGAAAATATATATACGTGATTTCAGGTTAGATTTTAGTCGAAACTTCCAACATTGTAACGCCTCTATAAGAGTAAACAATAGTCTATCTATGACTGGAGATCAAACAGCAAGAATAAATCGGTTTTCTCATCCTTCAGCATGGCTGCATTTAGGGGGATTGCCTGCAGATTCCATTACCGGAGCTTCTCTTCCTGTTGGCGGATTTGTCGGTTGTATGTCGAATCTCAAGGTTTGTTGCACCTCCATTCTTTCAAAGATCATGAATATGTTGTGACAATAATTCAATAAGAATAATGGTACCTCATGAACACTGAAAGTTTGCGAAGAAGGTAAGGCCCAGTTCATATATTTTGATTTGGTGTAGTTCAGATATTCAATAATATATTTGGCAACTTTGAATTCCGAAATAATTTTTTCCGAACAGAAAACATATCTTAACGTTTCTCCATTGTGAAAATTGAAAAAACCATTGAAAATCAGTGATGCATCCAACTCTATTTTGTTTATTGAAAAGGGTTTCAGTTCAAAGAACCCACAAGAGAGAGTCAATATATTAGAAATTATTTTTGTTGATTGTTCAGTATTGAGAAATGAGTTCAAAATCGAATGGGATATTTGAAAAATATTCAAGAATGAAAATATCAATAAATTCTGAAGATACTTGAAAATAAGGTGAACTTTTCACAAAAAATATTTATTCGTTAATCAATTTATATCTTGCCCCCTCCAAAGTAGTCCCTCTAAGATATAACTCACTTATACCAGCATTTTTTCCAATCGTCGAAGCAGTTCTGAAATGCACTTTTTGGTATGTCCTCGAGCTCTCTCAGCGATTCGGTTTTTATCTCCTCAACCGTCGCAACAAATCGTCCTCTCATGGATTTCTTCGATCTTGGAAACAGGAAGAAGTCATAAGGTGCCAAATCTGATGAATACAGTGGCTAGGGCATGATAACGATGTTTGAATTCCTGAAAGAGAAACTGGATTTTTTGAAAAGGAACAATGTTTTTTTTGTTAATAGAAATATTTATATGCTAGTGAGATCAAAATTCAGTACTTCTTTGAGAGACATATATGCCTCATTTGGTTTCAATAAATTGAAGGATGTAGCCGTTACCACGTGATAGGAGATCATCATGAAAAATGAGAAATTAAACTGTATATGTTTTTTTACCACTTTTATTTGTAACTAACGTTAGTGCAGTTTCGTCCTATAAGGACATTTTAGTTTTAGGCCTGTAACTAATAACTGGTGAAATTACTACCAAAATTGTAAAATCATATAATCAGAAATTATGCATCCATTATTATTCAAATCAACCAACTCATCTTCCGATAAAGATTTCGAAAGTTACAAATAATGTGAAAACTCACCATGCCTAGTTTATCAATCAAGTCCAAAATTTTTGGAAGATGAATTGCTATAAGGAATCCTTCAGGGATCAATTCTTGGGCCATTAAATTGATGAAATTCCTACGTGTTGTATTTTCAGCCAGCAAGTTCACTCGTTGGCTGAAAATACAAATAATTTGGACATAACCAATTCAATTTTGTATAACAGGTTTGAAATGCATGAAAAAACAAATAATATCCAATTGATAAGTAGAATTTGTAACTTCTGGCGTGAAATTAACCTTTTGAAAACACTTTCTCCTCACCAGAACAAAAATGTTCTGGTTTTGGTTTTCTATGTCTGCATCTTTATACAAAAAATGTGGGAATCTTCCAATGAAACAAAGCAATCGATTTCAAAATGAACGTTTTACAAAAATTTGTTGATCATGCATAGAAGTAACTTTCGGGAAACTGGAAAAAACCTCTCTAAACTATTACTTTCATATGAACACACGAAAAAAAATACTTTCAAAATAACTTTTTTTATATGAACATTGCATCATACAAAAATCTCTTTTTCCTATTCAATTTGTATTCCATACATTCCTTATGGAATTCATTCAGATATCATTCGCTATGGAATTGAATCAGATATCATTCATAGGATTGCTACACAATGTAGTATTTGGAAGAGATGCAATTTTACTGATATGGAATACTGTCAATAGCGGACATCCGATGTGGAAATCTTTCAAGAAAGGGAAGAAAGCAATTAATTTCAAAATAAACTTTTCATAAAGATGTATAGATTATGAAAAAGAGTGAGTTTCAGATACAAACTGAGAGAAAAAACACCTTCGAAACAATTACTTTCATAAAAACATTCTGTATCTGTATCTGTAGAGTAGGGATGGTGAGTGTAAGCCTACAGCACTTAGGCCACATGTGACCCATTGTACATCCTCTCGAGGAGTTGTCCTCGTAGGTCATCGTCCATCCTGTCCTTTCCAGGAAGTTGGACAGATCACTGGGAGACATCTCCTTTATATCTGCACGTGTAGGCCAAGACTCACTAAACACACACCCTCTTATTGATGATAACTCCGGGCACTCGCATAGGACATGCCTGACAGTCTCATTTTCCTGTTCACCCATCCTGCATAGACATGGGTCCACTAGCCCCATATTATGGAGGTGTTTCCTTAGTTGACAGTTACCAGTCAGAAATCCTACTGTTAAGCGTAGATTTTTCCTGGTCATCGACAGATATTTCTTCGGCGCCAGCTTCCCAGGGTCGCCCAAGGTGATCCTGGCAAGATTGCATCCTTTGATTCCATCCCATCTCCCATAAAGGAATGAGTATGGATGTAATATTTGACTAGTTCCACAATTGTCGAAGTCATCAGGCCGTAGGTGCCACTGGGTCCTAAAATTCTTAGTCCATCCGCTTCCTTGGCTAAAGAGTTGGCAATGAGATTACTTTTTTTCCTGTCGTGCCTTTTAACACATTTCAGGATGATTTTATCATCTACCGAAGCTTTGGCTAAATCTTGGTTACACTTTAGTACTAGCCCTGAGGCTAGTACTAGAGTGTCTGTTCAAGGTCAATAGGGCTTGTCTGCTATCAGTACAGATTGTTATGTTTTTGCCAGAAATTCCTTTCCTGGTAATTTTTTTTTGGCGATTGAGATACCAGCCAGTTATGTTTGGACCAAGCTGGTATTTTTCCCATTCCCCACTTAATCCTTAGGCTTAGTGACCTGGAGTACACTTCACATCCTGAGCCTTCTTTGATTTCTAATCCGTCTCTATATATGCATATTGCATTTGTAGCATCTGGCTCTGTGTTCTGTTTCATTTGTATTTTGTAGGGTTTATTAAATAATAATAATAATAATAATAATATTGTTGAAACCTCCACTTCATCTAAATTCTTAGGAACGCTCATAGATTGTAACCTAACATGGGAAGATCAAATACAAATAGTATGTAAAAAAATCAACAAAAGCTTTTATATTTTGGCAACACTAAGAAATATTTTGAACACAGATTCATTATTACAGGTTAACTATGCATTTGTGTATTCCACAATTTCCTACAATATTATAGTATGGGCTCAGGCATCAGACATAACAAGAATTTTTGTTGCTCAGAAAAGAATTATAAGGCTTATCTTTAACATTAGTAGTCGCCAATCATGCAGACAGGTTTTCAAAACTAAACGGATCCTCACGGTTACATCAATTTATTTAATGAAACTATTATCATATATTTTCAATAACAAACATTCATTTCCCATTAATAGTGATTCACATTCTTACAACACCAGAAATAAAAATGATATCAAATTGAACAAGCCCAAACACTCCTATTACAAAAAATCTCCCATCAATGCAGGCCGCCGTTTTTTTAACTGTCTTCCGAAAGAAATAAAATACGCGGGATCCCTGGCGGTTTTTAAGTATAGACTTAGGGAACTCCTTATCAGAGAATGTTTCTATACTGTTGAGGAAATTGAATTATACTTTTCAATTTTGAGATGATATCGAAGTGTATTTTACATAGTCTATATTAGTCATCATTGTGCTTGTTTCGTCCTGTTTGTCAATTAAAACTTAATGACACTGTTTTTGACTTATCCTATCTATTGTTAACAATAGTTGAAAGGATTAATAAATATGGGGGAGAAGTGTTCTCAAAAAACACATTAAACTAAATTTATTGTTTAAAACTATCGAACATACTAGTTTTGCCATTATCTGAAGTAGGATTCAATGTAAATTTGATTCTCTTAAATCCAACACAAAATATTTTCAACTTCATTCGAATGAATAGTCCTATGTTTGTTTCATCAGCAACGTTTCAGTTGACATGTCAAGAAGAGAACTTCGACCACGCACGCCACTGAAGATGACTGCCGCAGTTGCAGTTGAAACGTTTGCGAATTATAACCAAAGAAGACCATGGCAAAACCCGGAAACCAATCAAAACAAAGATCGCAAATTCTGTTAAAGGAAAACATAGCATCAAAAATGGATCCGCACATTTCATATGGTGATCAAAAACTTATTGAACTGATACTCACAAATTTTTGATTTGTTGGTATATCATGCGCTTAAAAGTATTCCTGAGAAACAAACTTCAGGTTTTGATGTAGAGAGGCGCGACATAATATTGATAATATAACCTATGTTTGGGAAAGAAAGTTTTTGGCTTTCTACTACTCCCTCTTGATACAAAAAAAAATGTGGAAATCTTCCGATCTTACATGCAAAGAAGCAACTTTCAGACACAAACTAGAAGGAAGCCCTCCTGAAACATCTACTTTCATTTAAACATTGAATTACACGAAAGAAAAAAATTCTTTCGAAACAAATACTTTTATATGAACACTGAATTATACAAAAGATACTTTTCCCTACTCAGTTTGTATTCCAAACATTCGTTATGGAATACAATCAGATATCATTCACAGGAATTCTACTCTAAATGAATGGTAACAAATTGCACTCAAATGGAACACCGTCATCCTCACTGGTAGACATCGAGGTTTGGCCGTAAGACACTTGCCTTAGGGCTCTTAAGTATCAATCTGGATAACATTATAGAAAATACACATTTTTCATGTCACGGAATAAGTTTGATCTACTTATGTCATCGATGACATCGCAATGACATTCATTCACCAATTTGATTAAATCCCAACCAAATAACCTATGTCTTGTGTCAATCGGTACATCCTCCAAAAAATTTGTTAAACCATTTCGAAGGGAATCTCCATAAATTTCTCCATTCAAAGTTATTTCTTTGTATCCTTTGTATCCTTTCCGACAATCCTCTGTGTAGGAAAGGACTGGGTCCAAGTATAACATCAGAACCTGCTTCAGATCTGGGACCACTATCCGTAGCAGCCTCAGAAAAACCAGGCAATCAAACTTGGACTGCGATTTCAATAATTGCGTTTACCAGATACCTTGCGAGTGCATAGAATCATACATCGGTGAAACTAAGAGGCCATTGAAAGTTCGCATTGTCGACCATAAGAAACACACACAGCGAGGGGAAACCAGCAAATCAGGAATAGCAGAGCACGTTTGGACTCATCAACATAACATTAACTTGGCTCAAGCAGTTTTTGTAAAACTATTTATAGTAAAAATCATACAATAAACTATATTAGTGAGATATTCCTACTATCTTATTGAGGGATAAGCCTACTGCATGAAATCAACAAAATTAGAAGGAAAATAGATTGATTGAATTTTTTTGCTCTTTCACAAGATACACAATTATTGAAATTCGAAGAGAAATGGTGAATAGATTCATATTCTCTTCGAAAATAAAACACATTACCGATGGATATAATGTTGTCAAACCCCACATTTTTTGAAAGTTCATAGTGTAGACTATTCTATGTAGAGGGTTTGAAAAAAACACTGAGAGGAAGGTTTGCCCCTGTTTACCAGGGGCAAACCTCATTATCCTCAAGGTTATTTGGTTGAAAAATTTCCCAATTCTATTCGATCAAGAAGGAGATATTTGGTGTATATATAACTTCTGAACCACCCGGTATAAACCCAAACAACTCTATATTTCTGAAAAACACTCTGTTCAAAAAATTATTAGTGATAATTATTGAAACATAGCTTTCATTGATCCGTACAATTTTTTTCCGAAACTTTTTTTTGTATCTCTAAAGACAATACCACCCACCTATCGTTGATACACCCTGTACAATAGCTTCCTCAGGCGTGTTCATACTGACATACCTAAGGAAGTTATTGTATAGTGAAATACGTGTTGCGATTTTGTGAACTGTTTAGTGAAAATTTACTTTTGTGTGACAACGAAACCCATTTTTACATTCCCATGAATAGTAAAATATTAACAAAAGTCAAAAAATCACTACAAAACTAATAGAATTTTAAACTTCAGTTTTAATTTTTAGATTGCCAATCAGAAAGTAAATATCTACGAGAACGCCGAAGATGGGCAGGAGGTAACAGAGTGTTCTTCTTTAGCATGTCTATCAAATCCTTGCCGAAACGGAGCTTCTTGTACTTCATCTGGAAATAGGTGGCATTGCCATTGCAGAAATGGGTAAGTTCACATATTATCAGGAAATTACTCCCTTTGGATTATTTTCGAAATAGTGATTTTATCGTAAGGTCAAATGATTGAAAACGGTTGTAATCTTGCTTAATTTCATAGTTCTGGTGCAAAACACCGGATATTAAATGTTAATTTTTTTCGAAGTAGCCCCCCCGAAAAAATCTGGCAGGTGACCACGATATACTGATATACTGTGCTTCTCTTCCCTAGAATCACCTCCGTATGTAACCAATGAAACAGAAAAAACATTTTGGTATTTTCAAGATAACTGAAGTATGAATCAAAGATGCAAATCATATAAGAGTCAACAAATATTTAGTCATCCCCCAAATGAAAAATTTTCATTTGGGAGAGGGGGGGCACAATCGTTTTGGGGGCATGTGAAGAAACAAAAATATGAATTTAATTGCATTCTCAACATTACCTACTAACTTGAATTATATCTCGAAAGAAAAACATTCACGTTAGATCCATTCCAATTTAACCCTTTCCTATTTTACATGATGTGTCATTATGTTGAATAGCTGTCAATATTTATGTAGACATTTTGTGTGTATCGTATAAAAACCTGGACATTTTATCTTGTTATCGTGCATTCATATAGTCTGCAATCGAAGCATACTTTTCCTCGCGTCAGCATGTTTTGGTCAATCTGCCCGTATTTCATATTTTCTGAATTCAAAATTACCATTCATTTTCAAATATCACAACTGTCGTTGTTATGTCAGTTTCATGATTGTAGATTTCATTGAATTTCTCTCCATTAAAGGAGGAGTTCAATTCACAGAATATGATAAGATAACATAAACATAAGGTTTATTTTGAGATTGTCTTGCTTTATAATAAAATTTTCCGCGCAAAGTTCGAGCACAAGTTAATTCCACCCATGGGCCAAACGACTAACCTGCAATTTCTATCCTAAACTATGACCAAACTTTTCTGTTCAAGAAATTACAACACGAAAATTTCAGATTAGATAATATGTACTTATTTCAATAAATTGACGACAAACCTTTGAGATTGTTGAGTGGAATCTCAAAGCGGATTACAAAATGGCTTTAGATGAGTTGGTCGAAAGGCAATATTTCTTTCAGTTTTGAATGCTTCTAATGCCGTAAAAACTCCATTTTGAAAACGAAAGCTACTAAATAACTTCGAAGATACTTGAAATTACTCAATTTTGATACTGAAAATTGAAAATTTTCACTCGTTCATATACTATTGAAAAAAATTGATGTTATCACCCACAGGCTTTGAAGTGGAACATATTTCTATACCTATTCCAGCATACAGTCAGTTGCATGATTTCCTAGTAGATGAGTGCAATGCTTTAGAGTTTATTCAATTCCTTTTTTCACCAAAACAAAACAAAAATTCGAGTCCTTTCAATGTCACAAAAAATTCCCATTTCAAAAAAAGAATTAACAAATATTTTATTTATCACAAGTATTGCTCCTTATTTCCAACTGAATGTTATTTTCGTGAAGAACCACAAGTATTCATACTTGCAAATTGCAAAATGCCAGAAATTTCTAGATAAATCAGTTGACCATAGGAGCGCGTATATGAAGCAAATTATCTACTACAAAATTGCCTTACAATTTATCGATGCTGTATTTGCGAAAGCAAGCATTATTCAACTTTGCATATATCTATAACCAACGAACAATTTCAAAGTATTTCAAGTCAACTACAGATATCTCAAGCTCAAACTTCTATGCAAGTACAGGAACATAGTTCGATCAACCCCCTAACACTCAACCATTCGAAGGCAATACCAATTCTTTGAAAGCACTGTTTTGATATGAGAGAAGTGATTTGATGTATGTAACCGAGAGAAAAACTGAATTGAGAAAATGTGACCCGAATTCAGTTTTTCTTTCTTTCATGTCAGCATATCACAAATCCACTCTTCCATCTTCATATTGCAGAAGAGATAATTTTCCTCGTATATTTATATACTGTTATGATAGGTACTGTGATGGCAGAAATCCATGATGGTAATGGGGTACTTTCTAATCCATTATATCCAAGAAGTCAATAAAACCACAATAGTGACAGTTGTCTTTAACCAGTTGGGATTTTCAATTAGCTGTTGAACCTGTTTTCGGTTGGATCTTACTTTAGAAAGTGAGCATTGCGATTCAAAATTCATTTAATTCGTTTTCCATGAACCCGAAGTCCTTTCTCTATATTGGCTCCACAAATATATTTTCGCTTTGAATAATAGCATTTTCTATTTTGGGGACACTCATTCACAAGCTTTTTGAAAATTTTCTATGCCAAAATCGCATTCGATCAAAAACCCTACATTATATCTAGCTAATTCAGAATTCATGGAAGAGTAAATCTATATCTGAAGCTGCTAGATTTCATCCAGAAAAGAACCATCCGCCACGTAAACATTACTTGTAACCTTGATAGTCTGGAACATCGAAGAAAGGTTGGAGATTTGTTTCTCTTATATATGTATATACTTTCATTGGAAGTGTTCAGTGACTTTGCAAATTTGATTCCACCAGGAGCGGTACATATCAGAAATACGCGACGGACTGTGGCTGCTCATCTGAGGTTCAACTCAATACACCTCAAACTTCACTGTTCAAGAACTCTTTCATTTGGAGAACTGCGTTTATGTGGAACAAATTTCCTGAAAACGTTTTTCCAAATGGATTTGAACTACAGCGATTCCAATCCAATGTGAATCACTACTTTCGCACTGGCACCGATTTTAGAGCGCCTTGAGGATTTTCCTGTAATGTTTGTGTTTTGTCCTTGAAAAAAAAACAATTTTTGTATGAAGATAAAGAAGTAAAGAGTCAAAACCTCTCTTCCCCATCTATTTTGTGTTTCTTACCTCACCATTGCGTTATTAAACCACTGAGGATAAGTACCAGATTAGGAATAGTCTGGGATAGTTTCACAAAAGGATCAAAGAACACCAGTCAACTCTAACAAAAAAAAACTGTTTTTTCGTTAACCAGCAATCAATCCCCTACGAACGACAACTCTCAAAAATTGAAACTTGTTCGAGATAAGTACTAACGAGGTCTTTTATTTCAACTTGTGATTCCTAGCACATTTCATCCAGAAACAAAATTATAGAAGGATACTTTTTCACTTCTATTACTTTTTCGTTTTCATTCTATTGTTTTCATTCCATTGTTTTCATCCTATTTTTTTCTTTGCTGAAATAAAATAATATGATTGTGAAAATACTAGTAACACCACAACATGACAATTTTCAGTAGATTTCATGAAGATTTTCTCCCTTATTTGGACTTGCATTCTAATTAATAAAATTATGAATTTCCAGAGGTAAGTGGAATACTCTTGGCACAGAAATATACATATGATATCCTGGGTATATGTTCTTCTGTCCCTTCGGTTTTAGCACTTCAGAGAGCTCTTATTGCTTCACTGAGGAGGTTTTTTCAGCTGTTTCTAGTGCCGACAGAAAAATACTTTCATTTTTCCTTCAGGTTTTTGACCTTCAATGGTAACCATTTTCCGAAACACGTTTTTATAAATTACACCAAACAAAAAAACTTTGCATAAAACGAACCATTTTTCTGAAATCAGAAAATGGCTCGACCCATTCGAATTTAACGCCCTTTCTACAAAATGTATAATACAGAAACTTTGGGTCGCTAAAATTGAACGTGATGCAGAAAATCATTTTTCACTTCCTAGATTACAAAAAAATTATTCTCTATTGTTTTCGAATCGAAATGATTTTCTCTGCTTGAACAGAAATCGTTCGATCATCTAATCCTGATAGTCACATATTCTGCTCGTAGAGCGATTCAAAAGACCTGCTGTTTCGGGTTTCTAGGTTCAAAAAAAAATCTGTTAAGCTCCTGAAATGACCAATTCGCTCACTATTTTATAGCTCACACCGTTTTCTTATGCGTCGTCATTGATTTCTGTGGAACGTTTTATACCTCAATTTACAAATTACGTGGAGATCTTTGAGACATTCGTGTGTGTTTTTTTATGTACCACTAACAATCCTAGTTGTAGTCGACTCGAAAAGTCATTCATTGCAGGCTTTTGTCAATTTTTACAAGACTTGTTTCTGCTGATAAAGGCACAACCTATACAGAAGCACACAACCAGTTTCAGGGATATGCTTAATTACCATCAGCCCTTCTTCCAGTCAACATTGAACGGTCTAGCCGAGGCTGGTGAGAAGCAATTTAAGACGTATCTTCTCCGAGTTGTAAAACTATGAGTATCTCCATAACCAATTATTTTTCTAAAAGTATTCTTTTTTGCCTTTTTTATTTACATTTTTTTCTGGATATAACTGAAATACGTACACATGTTCACGATACGTACACGAAGTTACACGACCATTTTTTTTAATATTCCAAATTTAAACACAGCTGGCTTGGTGAGCGGTTCATATTCACAAAACTTCCTTTTTATTCTTAAATGAAATACACCAAGTGGAAAGACACACACAGTGTTTATTTCAGGACATGCGCGCTAGCTGCCCAAGATCAACTATGACCAGGGCTAATAGGGGTCTAAATTAGCAATCAAAAGAAAAATATACACGTGAGTTCCGTTCCAATTGCACTTTTGCATATTTTCCGAACTGGACTTTGGACTTTCGGGAAAAACCTGTGTTGTGGTCTTGAATGCCAGCCAGGCAAGCGGTGGTGAAATAATTATAAATCCAAAGGACTCGTAGAAAACTCGTCTATTTTATTACATCTCAAAAATAATATATGATTAAATCCCTTTTTTTGTTTCATTATGTATTTTTTATAATTATTCATCCAAAATCGTTCTATGGATCTGAACATACTTCGTCTATTCTATAAATTTCACTCAATATACGAAAATGCTTCTATTATGAAATATGAAAGTGATTTTCATAACAGCCTTTTTTGTGAAGAAAAATCAATCTGTATTTGTACTTGACATTATTTTTCGAAAATATGACTCCATTCATCCTGGTATGAATTCAATTTTATTATCGTGGTTTCCCCAGTGCTTTTCAGCTTCTACATTCTTTCTAAAAATGTTTGTGGTCAGAGCTGAATTATTAGCAGTCAAACTGATAATTTTTCCTTGAGTTTGTGTGCAGTGATTGAAGTCCCTGGCAGCATTTGCCAATTCAGAATATGCTGAGATTTTATACATTTGTCAGGATGTGGTTCAATTGAACCGACGGTGACGACCGATATTGATGTAGCATAACAATAAAATATGTAGCACAACACAAATAACTCCTTTAAATGTATAAAAATTATTTCTTTCGTTGGAGATTTTCGAAGACTTCATTTCCTATTCTACTAGATACTACCTCAACTTAAATTATGTTCTTGTAATGCACTGTTTAGAACCTTGGGTGTAGTAATGAATATTACTGGAGTTTTTTCCCAACACCAAACCGTTATTTCAATACCTAGACACGTATCGAGGTACCTGCTAGGTACCTTCGTCTTGAGGGTCTTAAACTAATTTTACGATGTTGCCTTATCTACTAGTCTTAAATTAATTTTACAATGTGTCCTTACGTAATAGTCAGTTAAATCTGATGATTAAAATATTGTTTCAATAAGTAATATAGTATACTATTAGGTATTGGCTCACCATCATTATTCATAATATTATTATGTTTACTTATTTCTACACTCACGTAGGCATCTAGATGCCTGTTGTCGTTAACTTGTCTATAGTTCGTTAGTATTGTCTGAGAGTAAAATAATTTCAAGAATGCAAACATGTCGCTACATCAAAGAAAGCAACATAGTCGTCTCAAGCAAATAGCACTGCTATTCACCCAAAAAATCATTGAGATACGTCTACCCTCTATATCCCTTGAGGACGCCGCTAACGAGCCACTAAAATAGGGATATGCGACAAAGAACGCGAAAATACCGACAAATAATGCGAAAATACCGCCAAAAGAAACGCTCGATGTTGTTTCTGATATTACGTTTAAGAGCGCTCCATACCTGCATTTGTGAACTAGACTTTTCAACGGTATGTTTACTGGCGTGGTGGATTGCGAATTTCCAATTTCCTCGGGTATCTAGGATCTATTAATTCGGGCAGGAGGCAACTGTTGTAAACATTTTCGAACTTTGGTTTCATTTTATTCGTCCAGAATGAATCGTCCTTGATAATCTAAAAAAAAATCCTATCAATTTTATAAGGTCATGGAATATAAAACAGAATTAATACATAAAGTGCTCAGCCTATAATTTTAATATTTATAATATTTCAAACGTTCAGAAATATTTTTGAATGATTGGGGTGAGTTGTTGAAGGCAGTTAAAACATGGATGGAAACCAATTTATCGTTTTGATATCACAGATTGTTATAGGTATGTTACCAAAACTCACCTTTTCAACTAAAATTCCCAACGGAGTCCAAATTACAAAATAACACAGGGAACGCTGAGTAATGTGTAGCTGTCCTTGTACTTGATAGTAATAATTATGATTTTGTTTCAGCTGTAAGTGTAGATTCTCATCTAGAGTACAGAAATTTATTATTTTTTGCTCGATTGCTTCTTTGGGGTGCATTTTTGATGCAGTTTTGGGGCACTTCACCTCAACAATGGCGTCATCTCTTATCAACCCATCAGGACTGGCTCCAAAAATATAGTCGTATTCATCAATGAACATTCCACAAGGTTCAATCTGTGACAAAAAAAAATAATATTTACTATTGTGTATCATTAAAAAAAGTATTACTTTCTTTAGTTGTCTAATTGCGAATGGCTCATGTTCTCTTCCATACTTGGTGTTTTCGTTTCCTCTGAAGGTGGCATAAAGTAAGTTTTTCACCTTATTGACACAAGATGTTGTTTTTCGCATCTTGCAAATGTCACCAAAATGTGAAGCTGTTAAGCGAATACTTCTCTCCTGTTGCCATAAAGGATTGCCAGATTGACCTCTTGTATTGAGTTCAATGAGTTTTATCTCTTCGGCAGTTTTTTTTTAATGAATTGAGAAAATCGTATTTTTTTCACTCGAATTGATCGGTAGATAAATCAGGATCAGGGATAGTGTCTGGGCCGTAATCCTTATCTGGCAGAGCATATTTCTTCTTAAATTTTGGTGGAAGGTCTTTATTTTTGCGTCTCGTGATTTTCTGAAGTTGGCGTCTCCTTTTCATCTTTTCTACATATCTTTTGGTATAAAATGGAACTTTGTGTTTTTCAACAACATTATAATAGTCCCCATCAGAGTTGAATGAAATAGCAGCAGCTTTACAACGTGTCGCATACGATCTTTTACGAAAATAGTTTATTCTTTTACCTCCTACAAACTTGCAGATGATGCTGTTGTATTGTTCAGCGATATTGGTATCCAGGTCCGCTATTAAGCTGGCCGCATTGAAAACTAAGCGGTTAATACAAACTTCAATATCGTCCAATAGACCACATGCTCTTATGCTGGGTATATGATCAACTCCATCTAATCTTGGAGAACACTTGAAATATGATATCTCCTGACATCTTTCATGCTGTCCAAATACATGTGATGGGACATTCTTGAGATCTTTGCATAGGTTCTCAACTTTTTGGACCAATGAAGTTTTTCCTTTAATCCTGAACGTCGTAGCAGATTTTATTGAAGTGCGTAGTCTACGGGCATTGCTTTCAACTAGTTTCCTTAGGCCTCGAGGTACTAGCCATTTTTTTGAATTACTTCGCTTCCTATCTGTAAATTGAATTATGATTATTATCTTCATTTTATTGTCATAATGAATAAATAAATAAATACCACAAATTTCTCGGATCTTCTTCGAAAAATTCCTCATCAAATGATTGCGACACTCAATTTTTTGTATCATAAGTGTTCCATATTTTCTCACTTGTGTACTATCGTTTTCCTATCGCAGCGTCTAGCCTTCTTTTCCCAAAATCACACCAAAAAGCAAGTTCCGAATTCAAAAACCATGAAGGAGAAATTCACAATGAACGAATTGCAGCCCATAAATAAAAATACGCACGCCGTTTGCCGTTGCATTTGCGATCAGGGAAGAGATTGTCGGGTGATCAGAGGGCGCCACGAACTGGTTGCCGTAAATGCATTTTCTATTTTACTTCTCAAAGTTTTCATTTAAAATGTGATGATTTGAAAATGTACTTGATTTCAAAAAACTATATTCACTAGAGGGTAATTCTCATTTTCCATGATTTCAAAACAATATAGTTGGGATATTTTTTTTCTTTTCAAAAATTCGAAAAACAATAGTCAGGCACTTGAGGAATATTTTTTTGAAGCGATCGGTGCAAGTTGCATGAAAATCGGATAACTGGTTGAGAAACTTTAAGTAAAATACGTTTCAAGTGGGCATGGATTCCTCTTAAGATAATATTAATAGGCGTCGGACTTGGGGTATTAATATAAATTTTCCATTGATATATTCTGTATGAAGAGGAGATAATTAAAATATAAAATAATGAGAATATTAAATTTACAAATAAATACAAATGTAGAAAGGGCAAAAAGTTACTGCATTTGATAAATTAGCTTTTTGGAAAAAATCAAATTTGTCATTAACTTGAATTTGAAAAATTTCGCATATTAAAAGGAATATGTATCATCTGGTGACGTTTTGAAGACTCTATCCATTTTCTTTATCCAACCTATTTGAATCAAAACATTATAATTTGTAGTTATGATTCGGATTTTGATGTAAATAATTTTGATATTATTATTATCATTGACACTGATGGTATCAAATTGATCGTCGGTATGATAATGAAGATGGATAAAGTATTCGAAACATCACCAGATAAGTATACAAATAGAATAGATTTCCGCGGTTAGAAATTTGAACATCTGATTTCGAGTTGAACCGAATATATATATATATATATATATATATATATATATATAATTCCATTCTTGATATATATAATTATATATATATATATATATATATATATATATATATATATATATATATATATATATATATATATATATATATATATATATGTTAACTCGAAGATTCTCACGGATAAAGTATGATGAGCTGTTTTCTCGGGTTTCGCTCCGTGTTCTGTGTATTTTCTCCCCATAAGGATTATTTTCACAACGTTTCGGCAAATGAGACTTTGCCGAAACGTTGTGAAAATAATCCTTATGGGGAGAAAATACACAGAACACGGAGCGAAACCCGAGAAAACAGCTCATCATATATATATATATATATATATATATATATATATATATATATATATATATATATATATATATATATACATATATATATCAAGAATGGAATAATTCGTGGACACAACACTCAAAAAAAAGGGGGGGGGCAATCCGCGGACACGTGTTTCATCCGGGTCCAGGATATAAATACAAATAGAGATTTTATCGAGTGTGCATGATATAAATCAAGAATGAAAAAATTCGTGGTTACAACACTCCAAACAGAGGGGCAAACCGCGGACACGTGTTTCTGGCTATTGGCCTCATCAGCGCGGTGCAGCCAAGTGTAAAGATGGGCAACACTTGTTTGCCGAAAGCAATAAACAACACAAACGCACGGAGTCAACAACAGGAGCCAACCGCACATTTGTGGTTCCAGTTAGAAGACCTAGAATTCCCAGGTTACATCTAACACGACCACGTAGGCAGCTATATATATAATATATATGGAAGGCCATATCATGGCTTTCCAAAGAAGGTCATATCATGGAGTATAATTCAACAAAAATTTAATCAACTGAAAGAAATATATCTAAAAGATTGTTTTTGGAAATGTCATTTATATTACAATCAAATAATTGCCTCTATAAAAGATCAGACATTCATGACCTCAGTGAATCTATGCCTTTTTATTAGACATTGACAAAAATTTACATGAATTCCAAACCAATAACAATTCCGGTTTTTCATTAATATAACTACATTAATTTTAAAATAATTTTCTCTTCCAACCTCCCTATGGCAGGGTTTTACTTTCATTTAATAACACCTCCTTACTTGTTTTCCTCAAGACTAATGAGGATGTTTGTCAAATAATCAACTTATTTGATTTTTGGGTTTTCTCATTGAGTTACTTACAGAACAGCAGATGTCTCTGATCACACATACACCATAATAGTTCTCTTCTGTTCCATAGTTGTATCATCTACAAACAAACGCACCTTTTCAAACAGAATTACTTGACAGCTGACAGCGTCAAATTGTTTTGTGTCTCTCTCTTTGTTCTTTAACCACATGGCTTTTACCCGAAATCTATAATTTTAAACAAATAAAGATTTTTAGTAAACTCAATTTAATATTCTTCTTTGTATCTTGTGAGGAGTCAACCTCTTTTATTTTAATGACTTGTTTATTGTATTGACATGTTTCAAGTGTGTAAATATAACATTCTGTACGACACGGCCAACCTTCCATGAAAATCAAAAAATACAATAAATAGATAAGTACTTTTTGATCATTCCCATATTAATTTCAATTTGAGAGCCACCGGTAGACAGCTGTTTCAGCCTATCGGGCATCGTCAGTATCGGGCAGGCGGTCCTCGATTGAAGACAAAATGAGAAAAAACCAAGAAAGTACTTGATAAAAATAGCTGCGTAAACGGAAGCGAAACATAAGTGGAACCACCTATTGGTGTGACACCCAAGTCAACTTGCCAAGTTTTTATGTCTGTGTTAGTGGTTTGACCAATCAACCGACAACTGCGGTAGCAGAAATTTGGGAAGCTAGCCTGAAATGCCATCTGAAAACGAATCCGCATGTTTCTAGAAATGATATGAAATCTAGAAAGGTTGATGCAGTCAAGCTGCTGGAAAATAATTCCATGAAAATTAAAAAATAAATAGTTAAGTACTTTTTGATCATTCCCATATTGATTTAAATTTAAGAGCCACCGGTACATAGCTGTTTCAGCCTATTGGGCATCATCAGTACCGGGCAGGTTCCACTTATGTTTTGCTTCCGAATCGAGGACCGCCCGTCCGGTATTGACGATGCCCAATAGGCTGAAACAGCTGTCTACCGGTGGCTCTTAAATTGAAATCAGTATGGGTATGATCAAGAAGTACTTATTTATTCATTTATAAATATATATATATATATATATATATATATATATATATATATATATATATATATATCAATTTAAATTTAATTTCTTATATTTGAGCTACAATGGAAACATTTTTTGTTAGGCATTGTTGAAATAAAATAATTTTTGACATTTTTCTTTGTTATTTATGTGGAAGTCCTATGTTTTTTCTGTCATAGTGATCTTGTTGTTTTGATTTTTATTTCACTTGTTAATGGCGGTGGCGTGTTAAAGTGTTTGTGTGAGGGGGGATGATTGCGCAGGGTCATGAGATTGTTTCCTGTATTTGACTTCTTTGTTGTTCTACTAGAAATGGTTTGGTTGTTGGCTATAATGGGGGAGATGAGTGTAGATTTTGGGTTTGTTTGAATTGGCTGATTGAGTTATATTAATGTATAATATATTTGATTTAGGTCTTTTATGCTTGTTCTGTTGTTCATAGAGTTTTCTTTTTTAATATGAATCATTTCTTTCATTATTATTTTGTTTGTATTGGATTCAAAAGCTAATATTTTGGTGTTTTTAAAATTGAGGTTGTGTTTTTTTTTGAATGTTTGTTTGTTCAGTGATGTACTTGAATGTTTTCGTATATTCATGGTCATTTATTCTATTTTGTTATAGTTGTGAGGTCATGCCTATGTTTTCTTTCTCGCAGTCATTGCACGGGATGATACTATAGATAAGGGGGTGTAAAGCTGTTTAAGTGAGTTAATGAGTTTGAACGCTACTTGATAGTTGTGTTTGAAGAGAATATTTTTATATCTTTTCTGATAAATTTGGTACATAAGGAATTGTAATATATGGTTTCATTTCTGGATTCTTTTTTGGGTATCTTGTTTGGTTATGAAATTTATGAATTCTTGTTTTTTATTTTGTTTATGAACTGAAGGGGATAATTACACTCAGGATAAAAAAAAACTACAGACAATATATATATATATATATATATATATATATATATATATATATATATATATATATGTATGTATATGTATGTATATGTATGTATATGTATATATATATATATATATATATATATATATATATATATATATATATATATATATATATATATATATATTTGGTTTGAAATCTTTTAATTTTTATTTTTTCGTTTTTGTTGATGATATTTTTAATTTTTAATTTTCCTTCAGTTTTTATTATTATTTCAATTTTTATTTGTTTGATTGTTCCTTGATTGTTTCTTTGTAATTTCAGTTTTTTGTTTAATAAAATTGTTATTTTCGGTTAATCTTTTTGATTTTTTTTTCAGTGTTATCAAATCAATTTATATTATATTAGACAATAGAAGTCCGAACTGATGAAATACACCACGAAACATTGTCAACCACCTTCACACATATAGATATACTGCTGTAGTCTCTTTCATTTCCGAACAGATTATAACTAATCTTAATGAACTAAAGTCTATGGAATTGTTTTGTTCC
Source organism: Leptinotarsa decemlineata (assembly GCF_025532065.1). Classification (NCBI taxonomy): domain Eukaryota; kingdom Metazoa; phylum Arthropoda; class Insecta; order Coleoptera; family Chrysomelidae; genus Leptinotarsa; species Leptinotarsa decemlineata. The sequence goes on along the minus strand of NW_027412528.1, from coordinate 2,452,679 downwards.
AAAATATGATGGGCGACTGCTGATTTTTGTGGACTTACATATTTTAGGTGTGTTCCTTATATTTTATTTCAATAGATATTTTTGTCTGTCCATAATATTTTGCATCACAGTCCTTATATTCACGAAATAAAATAACATTTACGAAATTGAAGGTAAGGATTGCGATGCAAAATATTATGGACAGACAAAAAGATCTATTAAAATAAGATATAGGAAACACGTAGCACACCTGGAATATGGAAGACGAGAAAAATCAGCAGTAGCCATCATATTTTGTAACGAAACCATTCCATAGAGTTTAGTTCATTAAGATTAGTTAAACAAGTTAACAACAACAGGCATCTAGATGCCTATTCCATCGTTATGAATAACGATGGTGGACCAACACCTAATAGTATAGGTACTATATAGTTTGTTGAAATAACATTTCAATTATTAGATTCACCTGACTATTACACGAGGACACATTGTAAAATTAGTTTGAGAGTAGTACCTAAAAGAGGTATATATGGTATAAATAAGGATAACATTGTGAGTATATTTAGTTCCATATTCCTCTTGAAGATGATTATTTGGTGATCGAAACACGTGTCGAGCTGTTAAAATAACGGTTTGGTGTTGGAAAAAAACTCCAGTAATATTTGAATTTTGCTTATTCAAAAATTGAAAATTATCCAGCGGTTTCTCGAATAGTAATAAAATATTAACGCCTTCCGAATTATTGTTTGTTAAATTAATAAATTTCAGTGAAATGTTTTTTATGATATGCGAAACACGCGTTTCTTGTAACATTTTGTTTATTACGAATGTCAGATAGATTTCGAAAACCATTTCCATTTGGCCATTTGTATTAACAGAAACAATAAAATCCCCAAATTTATTTTCTAAAGACGTTTCCATTGGATGATATGAATGTTGAAGAACTTGCAAAATTTCATCAGTTTGGACTTCCATTATCTATATGATATAAAATGATTTGAAATTTCTGAAAGAATTGTTCAATTTTCAATTGTTGCTTGTATTTCATTTCATTATAATTTCAGGTTTTTTGCTTGATATAATTGTTATTTTTCAGCTAATCTTTTTAATTTCATTGATTATTTCTGGGATTTCAAATCATTTTGTATCATATAGACAATGGAAGTCCGAACCAATAAATGCACCATCAAACATTGTCAATCACCTTTAAACAACTCGGAAAATTTTATATTACTTTCATATAGACTTTTATGAAATTAATTTGCATTTGAAATGCAAATTAATTTCATAAAGGTCTATGATGAACCTTTCAAATACTTTCAATCCTATTCAAAAATAATCAATGGTTATCTGTTATACGAGTACATACCTTTTTCGATAGGGACGGTTATTATTCCATGGTCTATTTATATCTATTTCAGATACTTAGGAATACACTGTGAGATATCAGTATGTGATGACAACCCCTGCCTTTTTGGGGGAACTTGCATACCGTTTACCAATAGTGGTTATATTTGTCTTTGTCCATATGGAAAACACGGACATTTTTGTGAGAGTGGTGAGTATTGTATATACAAGATCAATTATATAGAAAATCACTATTTCAAATTGATTCTTCTTTTCTAGATTTGAAAGTTAGAGAACCGTACTTCTCATCAACTGTTCAAGGACTTTCATCATTCGTAGCGTACCCATTTCCAGATGGCATATCGAAAAATATGGAACTGAAATTCAGGATCAGGCCTACCACCATGGAACAAATTTCTCTTCTTCTATTTATTGGTCAAGCTGGTCATCACGACTTCTACTCTGATCATATTGCCGTCAGTTTTGTTAAGGGGTACATCATGCTCACCTGGAACTTAGGATCGGGTATATACAATATTTTTACTCATGTTGCTTATTCATTACTGAATATGTGAAGTTATATTTCACTAGTTCGGACTTCCATTGTCTAATATATAAAATGATTTGAAATCCCTGAAACAATTAAAAAAAATAAATAAAAATAAAGATAAAAATAAAAAAGTTGAGAAACGTCGTGAACTAACTTGGCTTGAAATCTCTTAACTTTTTTATTTTCAATCTTTATTTTCATTTTGTATTTCATTATTTTCATTTAGTATTTCTTTATTTTTTTTTTGTTCATTTGTTTTATTTTTAGTTGTATTTTATTTCACTATTATATCATTTGTTTTATTTTTAGTTGTATTTTATTTCACTATTATATCATTTCAGTTTTTTTTGCTTAATATAATTGTTATTTACAGCTATTTATTGATTTTTTTCAGGGATTTCAAATCATTTTATATATCAGGCAATGGAAGTCCACACTAGTGAAATTCTTCATCAAACATTGTCAAAAATTGGATATAAAATCTATGACATACTCAAGCAAATAGTTAAATAACGCATAATAATTTGAATTGAAGCTAATAGAAAAATTTCAATTTCTTCTAAAGGAAAAACTATTTGTCAAAAAAATTGAAAAAAAAATATTCAGTGTGAAAAGTTTAGCAAGTGGGAATATAATTCACTAGAAATCATTTTCATTGAATGGATACGCTGATCAGAAATTCATAGGTTTCTTTTACACAAACACAAGTTATCTATGATCTGGAATCAGTTTTTGATTCGAGCATTACAAGGGTGGAGAATGATTCCATTTGAGGATATTAATATATTAATGAGCATAAGATAAAAGTATTCAGAAATGCATGAATCTGATTCAATTCAGAAAAATCTGTGGAATAGTGTCTGTTTGAAAGTATTCATCAGTCAATGTTGGACAATAGATATATCTGGAATTTATTTTATCTCCACTTTAACATATTTTTTCAATCATGAAGTGCAATAAAAGTGAAATTCATGACAATAACATCCAGAAAGGAAAATTCGTTTCTCAATATAACACTGAAAAGCTAATTTTGAAATTTTATAATCAGTTCCACAAAAACCGTACAAATACTTGACTAAATTGTTTCGTAACGTTTCCTATTTTGCCGTCATTATTGAATAACCATCTTGTTGTCATTCGATTTTTCAAAAACGATATTATTCTGTTAGTGCTTGCATTACACATTGAATAGATTTGTTGAAGTATTGAGAAAATCAACAACTAACTACTTGCAATTTATTTTTTTTATTATGTTTCACTGAAATCTACATGCAGGGCGATTTTGTAATAATCAATCAATTGATCATTTACTTCACTACCATGATGGATGTTTAACATCTTCTAGAAGAAGTAAATAAAGTAGATATTACAATGTATCACGCCCGGTATCGTCATGAAAATATACCTTACACAACACGGATGCACATTGAAAAATATAAAAACTCAAAACTAACTAACATTTGAATCATACTTGGTCAGAAATTAATATAAAAACTTTAAAAATGTTATTGAGATTATCAGTGAAATCTCACATTGAAGTTGTTTTTTAAATAATTTATATTGGATTCTCATCAAGTATCGGTCAGTTCCATCATATTTTTTAAACAAAGATTTACAAGAATCAGGAGGCTTTGCGTTGGACAAGTGCCCGACTGCACGTTTTTGAAATACAGATGTAGTCTGTAATAGGGTGTTAGTACAGTGGATATCGAACTGTTCTAACAACAGATAACCTCAGTTCTGTTCTGACAATTCCCACTTTATAAGAACTGAAGCTAATTTCTTATTCAGACCTATAACGTGTTTTTCAAACATCAACTTGTTATCTAAGCAGACTCCTAGAAGTTCAAATACATTTTTTTTCATTCTAAGAAGGTTAGGCATTCAAAGATCACAAAAATCATCAATAATTTCAAAAATTATTGAAGAAAGTTGTTTTATTATTTCTACACTTCATTTTGACATAGGTAACTTTTTACCGAGATATTTCGTTAATTATTTTTCACTTTTTATGTTCTGTATGTATTACTTCGGCCTTGTAATGAAGCACGGTGGAGAAGGCCTTATCGAAAAACATATAACATATTTTTCTCACTGTTTTTTGGATTTCCACAATGTGAAGAATGAACTAAGGTGAATCAATAATCTGCTGAAGAGTAATAAAGGGAAAAAAGTTAATTCTGTAAAGTTACCACTGACGAGTGCAAGTAGTCAGTAACTTTTATTCATAAGTTTTGCCTACAATTGATTAGACAATGAAAAAATTAAATTTTCATAATTTTAGATCGTTGAAGTTTAGGAAAATGATTTAGTTCTGTTTTCAAAACCCAAAAATATTTACTTGTGAATAACTCATCGATTGGAAATAGCTATATCTCTTTTCACATACGTCAAAAGAATGAAATGTCCAGGTGTCGAATTACATAGTCTACATGAATACACGTACAAGATGTTTTCTGAGATTTCAGTTTGAAAAAAGTATTTTCAACATGTCTTATGAGATGAAGTCGTTAATGCAGAATCTGCCTTTAGTTATTCGTGAGAATTTTGAAAAATAGTCTTGACATACAATAAACCCTTATTTTCCTCTGAAATATGCAACGTCGGTCAAATTCAGCCATCTGTAGGCAGCTTCCAAACTGCTCATTTATGTGTGAAAATGTTTTTGCTAATTCAATTTTCGATAACTACTTAATAGCCCAGTTTTTAATATTTCAATTTTTCATTGCTATGATGTACCATTTTGAACATTTTTCATTTTTCTAGGACCTAGAAGAATTTTCACATCACAGCCTATTAAAAAAGGAGCAAAAGATTACCTTATTCGACTGGGACACTCAGGTCGTCGGGCTTGGTTGTATGTTGAAAATCTGGGAAATACTACCGGAAGATCACCTGGTACTTTAGTACAACTTGACGTTTCTCCTCTTCTATATATCGGTGAGTTCCAAACACATATTAGGTATTAAGAAAATACAAATCTCATGTCAATACCGATTGTTGAGAGAAAAACTGTGCAGTTCTAATGTTTTCGACAGATGTATTCACTTTTGATTGAAAATTTGTTTTCAAGGTGGACATGACTCTAAAAATTTCTCAAATCTTCCCCATGATCTACCACTTCATACGGGGTTTTCAGGATGTATATATGGTCTCGAAATGAAATCTGGTAGTGTTGTTATTCCATTCCAAGGTAATTTCAAAACTTTTGGTAGAGCTGTTGGACAATGTGGTACAAGTGAATGCTACGATCGAAGCTGTCAAAATGGTGGGGCATGTTTGCATCATGGAAGTACTTTTATGTGAGCATTAATTTTCATTTTACTGCAGATTAGATGTAAATTACCATTAATTCAAATTTTTTCACGAATTTTCTATAATTCCATAATAATATATTTGTTTCCCTAGTATATTTGTTACTCTAGCTCTAGAACATATTTCAAAGGAAGCAATCGCCTGTGTACATTCATTTCTATGAGCAGATAACAATGAAAGAGAATTCATTGAATATTTCTTTTGATGACAATTTTGTAAGTTGAAATCCGAAAGTGAGGTAAAAGTATGTATATTTCATAGATATATGACTACCATCCATGAGGAGTCTATAATGCCATCAATGGTTGGTGAAAAGTACATACAAAATACATATTTCACTTTGTCTCTGGAGAATAAGAAAAAATTATCCACTACTGCTTCTGTAAATCCACAAATTCGGTCTTTTAGTCGGAACCAATTGAAATGAAATTATTTTTCTGTCATGTATGTTCAATCGAATTTGAGAAATTGTGTTGAATTAATTCTTCAGAAGGAAATGAATCGAAACAAAATATATAGTATACATCATTTAAAAAACACAACTCCGTAAAATCACAAATTTGTTGAACACTCAATATATTAAAGGTTATTTTCAAGTTGTAGCTATTATTATTCTCTACAACTTTCATTTGGGACATTTTCTCTACCTTGAACAGGAAAGCAATTATCGCCCAGTACCCTCTACCGCAACTCGCAAGGGTTTATTGTGGCTCACACCTATTCATACTCGACCAAATAAACCCAGCTTCTTAACGAACCGATTAGTTTGTATGGTGAGTGTTCTTCCGGGTCAGATGGTGATAGTACGGCTCTGTCAAACTCTTAAAAACCTGATTCGGTGCACAGCGAGGCAGGTACAAGGTACAGGTATGTGCTCTGCTGTTTCATCATTTTTCAAACGGAGGCGACACACACTCTCTTCCGACAGTCCGAGTCTCTGCATATGATGATTCAAATGACAGTGACCTGTGAGAAGGCCTGTTAGACATCATAGTCTAACAACTGTTTGGTATCAAGCTTCGAAGGGTGAATAAACGCCTTGGAGTGGGCCACTGCTGGAAGATTCTGCCAGAAGTCCATAAATCTTCTTGACATCCAGGGTAATGTGGACTAGGTATATCGAAACATTAGAAATGCATACTCCTGTTGTAGCATTAATCTTCCATTATTGGAATGAAGAATTTTTGTTTGATGATTTGGCAACATTGCTTCTCAGAAGTTTTTACCTGAAAATGAAAATTCGAGAAGAGAAAAGAATCACAAGAAAAATTGTCGGGAGTCGGTCGGTCCGGTTCATATTGTTAAAACTATTATCGGTAATTAGTTATAGTTTTTCGGTGGAAGTAAGTACAGCGTGCTTTCGATCCGTTATTCATTAGGCTACAGGGTAGTGTTTCCTTCCTAAAGCCGTTTCTAGCACCATCATAAATCAACAAGACAAATTACGGATTGAGTACAGGTAAGAATTTTTTTTATATTTCTTACAGCACATTATCGGGATGTTCTAGAAATAAACAAAACATACTCCTAAATGGGAATCATACATATAAACGACTGAATTTGCGGTTATGAAAACATGGAAATAGTAATACAATAGATCTTGAAAACACAAGTTTTCGTCGTGGCTCTGCGAAAACGATTTTTAAAAAGGGTTAAAAAAGTTAGAAATTGGGAATGACAAATACTTTATTCAATGTATAATTCAAAGGACAAGTAAAAAGTGACGAGAGGCGTCATTACAAACAGTTTCATATTAATGCTTATCAAAATCGGGCTGATACAGCATCCGTCCGGGAAGTCGTATGGTGGGCGTTTCTAGAGGTTACACGCGTTCCATAACTTCTCCATCCATAGAGTGAAATTTCGGGGTTGATTTCGGAATTTCGGGAAGTTCCTTCAGGTTCTCCTTCTTTTGGGGCATCTGGTATGGCTGGGCATCTAATTGGGTAGAATCGGTAGGCTACATACAGGATGGCTATAAAAAATATAACATATAAAATTATAGTCCAAATATCAATTGATTTCTGATTGATTGGTACATCTTGAATCTTCTTTATTTCTTCTTTCTTGATTTCTAGTGTTTCTTCAATGTGCTTCATTTCGTCTAAGTTTATGGCTTCCAGTTTAATCAGGTTAATATTTTGAAATTGAGGATTTATATATGAATAATTATTTTCAAAATTTAATTTAGGAAATTTGAATGATTTAAATTCAATTGTAGGATTCTGAAAACTTCTCATGACTGTATTGTCTATTTTCACTTCATATTGAAAAGTGAATTCTAAAATAAAAGTTCCTTGGAGAGGAATTGATTCTCTACTATTTTTGCAAGTTTGTTTAGCGACCTTTTGGCTTGGTGTGATAATAATCCATTTATTTTCTTCAATGTTCTGTATCTTCGTTCTATTAATCATTACAGTTTGTTAATTTCTTGGAATATTTAAGCATCTGGATTTCAGAAGGGGCTTCTTTTGGGATTACTTGTGGATTGTTTAATTGGCATAAGAATTCTTCATTTATGATTTCATTATATCTTGTGTCGAAAAGTACACAGTTTTCTTCATTTAGGATAAGATATTTGGATTTAGGAATAATTGTTTTGAAGGAATTATTCTTTGGGGTTGGTGAGGTGTATAAATGATAATAATTATAATTCTCCATTTTGACTATCAGTATTTCAATAATAGAGATTATTTTATTCTGTTTTGAAAATGCTTTGATATCGATTATCTTCTCATATAGTAAAATGTTTTCTATTTTAGGTTCAAATGGTAATTTACTTGTGGTTAAATATTTGGGAATCTTTTCGACTACTTTTAATATCTCATTTGGATCAGCCATGGAATTATGGAAAATATTCAACTTTGAAAAAGTTATAGCAATTTCTATTTTCTCTAAGATATCGTAAATTGCTTGAAATGCAGTGGTTATTTGTGAAATCGTTAATTGTATTATTGAAAATTGATCAATATTTTTGACTACTTGAGTTTGTATAAGTTTTTCAATGCATAGGAATTTCTGTATTGTTTTCAAAATTATCAATTGATCTTTGTAAAAGTGTTATTCGATCTGATATGAGAGTTTTCATTTTATTTTGATTTGATGAAAGTATTTCAATTGCTCTGTCATATTTTTCTGCGTCATTTTGATCTAAGTTACCAGTTATTGATCTGATAATTGATCCTAATCCATCAATAAGTCCTCGTTTTTGTTTTTTTTTAATTGAAGCATTAATTTGATAAATTTGTGTTATTATTTTCTTTTCTAATAATTCTGTTGAATAATATGAATTGTAAAATTCTACTTGATAGTTACTTCCTTGTGTTTTGTTGTCAATCGTAATTTTTAATTGGTGTAATCTCTTCTTTTAAAATATTAAATTCGTTTACTATATCTGTAATAGCAAATATTCGAATAAAGAATAAATATATTTTTTTTATTTTGAGAGTTTCCTAGTTTCAGTGGTAGTAATCCGGAGTTGTCATTAAGTTCATGAAATGCTGGTGACTTCATTTCTGCGTTGCTTTGGATGAAGAGTCTGAAATAAGAAGTTTATTTCTAAGCTCTTTAATATGAACAACTTCTTTTCTATCTGTTTTGTTTACTTGTAATTTCTATTCTATTTCTATCTAATACTTTTGATATAGTATAAGGTCCTATAAATGTGTTAAGTTTTTTATTCCTTTCTTGTGGAAAATGAGGGTGGTGTAAATAATTCATATGGATCACGTGAATTTGTGTGTCCAAAAACGAATTCAAAAGGTTTGAAATTCTTTGCACTATGTATGGATTCATTATATCCTATAATTGCATAGTCCATAAGGTATTTCTCTTCGGGGTACAGTTCTTGTAGTATTCTTAAATGTTCAATTATTGTTGAGTAGGATCTTTCAGCTATTCCATTAGATTCATGATGTTTAGGGGTGGTAAAATGGATTTTTATTCTATGCAAATTCAATATTTCTTTTGCAGTTTCATTATTAAATTCCGTTCCGTTGTCTATCATTAGATTTTCTGGTATTAAAAAAAAATAATTAGGGCGTTACTAATATGTATAGCGGTTTTTCCTGATATTGATGTTACTTGGGCAAATTTCGTAAATGCGTCTACTAAAGTTAAATACATTCGTTTGTCATATTGAAAAATATCTATATGACCAATGTGAAAAGGTTTTGAAGGTGTTTCTGTTAACATAAGTGGTACGTTAAGGTTTTTTCTAGCAAATTTTGCTCTTTGACATATGTCACATGAGTTTATATGGTCTGTTACTGTTTTTTCATATAGATTCAATAATAATTCTTCTTTAGTTTTTCTAGGGTTTCGTATTCCTCTATGGTTTGATTTACTTTCGGGATGATGTTTTGTAAATAAAAATTGATAATTTTTATCAGTTATGGTATTTACATTTTTTGTGCATCTTATTATTTTAGGTCCTTTTTCTGAAAAGTGTTCTGAATATACTTCACTAAATTTCCCATAAAGTTTTTCTGAATGAAAATATATGCAATAAGTTTTGTTCTGAATAGTATAGTCTCTAAGAAATTCAAGTATAGGATTTTTGTTAATTTTTCTCTGGAATTTTTACTGTATAAATTCTGTGGTTTTCATAGTTTTCATGTTTCACTTTTAATTTTGGGTAAATATGTGGAGATACTAATGTTTGATCAGTTTTATTATATATTATTTCATCATGGATTTTTATTCCTTCATTTGTCGTTTTATTTACGTTACTATGTTGGGTATTGTCTGAATATTCTTCAATTGGAGGTGTTTGTTCTTCAGTTGGTGATTCAATTTGAATGTCTGATAAAATTTTTATTTTTTGTTGAGTTTGGGGTTACTAGTATTCTGTATAGGATATTCTGATAAATTTATTAATAATGACATTGTTTCTTTGACAATGTCGCCTGGGTTATTTATTTTAGATTCATTTTCTACTGCGTTAATTTTAATTCTGGATAATGCGTCTGCATTTGTGTTAATTTACCTTTTTTATATATTACTTCATAATCGAATTCTTCTGGTTTTTGTCTCCAGCGTACTAATTTTGAATTGGGTTCTTTAAGTTTAAAAAGCCAAACAAGCGGGCGATGATCTGTATAAATTGTGAATTTTCTTCCAAAAAGGTAAGGTCTGAAGTATTTACAGGCCCATACAATTGCTAATAATTATTTTCCAATTGTACTATATTTTTGTTAATAATAATAATATTTTGTGTCATGTACTGCTTTTAAATCTTTTCTCAAACATGAAGTTAACGTTTGTTTGAAGGTGATTGACAATGTTTCATGATGAATTTCACTAGTTCGGACTTCCATTGTCTACTATATAAAATGATTTGAAATCCCTGAAACAACTCCCGCCAAAACGGGCATCTCCCACGGAACCAGTGAAGCGGAAAATGGAAAGCGGGGATAAGTGAAAGTACTCGAACGACCTATAAATAGTCATCTCTCGAATTGTTCTATTTTCACTTGTATTTTATTTCACTATTATTTCATTTCAGGTTTATTTTGGTCAATATAATTATTATTTTCAGCTATTTCATTTTTAATTCTTCTTTTTCAGTTGTTTCAGGGATTTCAAATCATTTTATATAGTAGACAATGGAAGTCCGAACTAGTGAAATTCATGAAGTTAACGGTTTTGCTAATTTTAGAAAATCTTTAATAAATTTTCTGTAGTATCCTACAAGTTCTAAGAAACTTTTAATTTCTTTGTTTGTTTTTGGGATTGGAAATTTTTCAATAGCTTCAATTTCATCGAGGTTTGGTTTTACTCCTTCTGGCGTTATTACGTGTCCTGAATAACTGGTTTCTTTTCTCAAAAAGTCTGATTTATCTAATTGGATTATAAAATTGGCTTGTCTTAGTCTTTCAAATACTTTAGTAGACATTCTGAATATTCTTGTAAAGATGTACTGAACATAACTATGTCGTCGAAATATACTACACATGTTTCATTTTGTAAACCTCATAAAATATTGTCCATTACCCTTTTAAAAGTACTAGGGGCATTCTTTGATTCAAAGAGCATTCGTTTATATTCGTAATGTCCGTTTTCCGTTGAAAAAGCAGTTTTTTGTATGTCATCAGGGTGCATTTCTATTTGGTGAAAACCGTTGGCTAAGTCTAGTGTGGTAAAATAATGACTTTTTCCTAATTTGTCTAGAATAATGTTAATGTTTGGTAAAGGGTATTTGTCATCTATTGTTCGTTCATTAATTTTTCTTCAAGCCCTATCCAAATAGGGCTTGAAAAGGGTGACGTTGATGGTTGAATTATACCTTGTTGTAACATTTTTTCAATTTAATTTTCAACTTCTAGTTTATGAATTTCACTGTATCTATAAGTTTTTGTATAAATTGGTGTTACATCTGTTAAGTTTATTTCATGTCGAATTTCATTCATAAATGTTGAAGAAAATATCTCGGTATTTATAACATAAGTTTTTTATTGCTCATTTTTCTTCTAAATAACAATGTTCAAGGTGTTAATTTTTTAAATTTGCTCTTTGAATCTTATCTTCAAAATTGTCTTATTCTTCATTAGTTTTCATTTTTTTTTTATGAAATTCACTTCTATTGTATTTAATGATTCAATTTCGAATGGTTCTTTGATGGATATTTCAATTGGAAAAGTGTGTGCGTCGGTAATAGTAGTATATGCAAAATTAATTGTGCATGAGGTGATTCAACTAAATCATCGTATTTCTGATATTTTGTAAATCCTAAACCTTTTTCTTTATTTACGGGTATTTTCACTATTTTGGTTGTTGTGTGTGGAACAATAATTGGTTTTTTTATTTTAAGGCTTTTCTTCAAATTTGAAAATTCTTCTGTTTCGTATACAATGGGTATTTTAGCTAGGGGTGTTATGATTTGTTTTTTCTCAAGATTTACAGAGGCTTTAATTTATTCGAGGAAATTTATACCTATGAGTCCGTCATATTTATTACTAAAATGAAATAAAGATAATTTATGTTACTGATTCATTTTAAATTGTTTAAAATGATAACTTATACTGTGTGCTGTTTGAATATTAAAATCTTCTGTTGAAATGTAATTTTTATAAAATTTATAAGCTAATTGAGTGAGTTCTTCCTGTATCTATTAAAAATTCATGTTTGATTCGGGGATGAAAATGTGTGGTAAATTGGCTTTAACTAAATATGTTATTATATTTGGTCCAGTGAGGTGTCTTCCTGTTGAAAATTTTGAGCTAAATTTTCATTATCGTGTTGGTTTTATCAAAATCTGGGTTTTCAAGATTCTCATCGGTATGAGAATACGGTGGGTTTTCGTTAATGTAAGGGTATTGGTAATTTTTGTATTCTTGTTGGTAACAAACGTTTTCATATTCTTGTTGGTTTTCAGAATAATAGTTTTGTGGGTCATATTCGTCAAAATTAGGAAGTTCTTGGTTAAATAATTTCGTTGCATAATATTTGTTCTGTGGATTTATTTTTGTGTTACCTGAAGATGTGTCCATAGATTCTGGTTTATAGTTTGTCTTAAATTGATTAGATTGTGGGAGATTTGTTATTATTTGATTTTGTTGATTTAAAAAGGATGGGTGTTTTTGTGTTGGAAAATTATTATTTGGGTTCCATTGAAAAAGAATTCTTTCACTATTTATTGGTTGATGAATAGGTTGAAAGTTCGGTTTCATAAAATTATATTGAGGTGGTTTATAATTATTTTGGGTATTCATGGGGTATTGTGATTCTTGAAAATGTAAATTAGGTTTTTGATCTGATGGGATGACTCTTGTAAATGGGTTATAATTATGTGTATTGTCACTGTTTGATCTATTTTGTTAATATAAGAAATTTTATTCTTCGATCACTAGAGACATTGCTTTTTCTAGTGAATCTGGGTTTCTGAGTCTAACATTATTTTGTAGGTATCCTGGTAGATTTCTTATACATGTTATTAATTTGTAAATTTTTTTCATTGTGCTTTTATTGTGCATAAGGGTAGGCATTTTTGTTTAGATGTGGAAAATTCAAGCGGTTGATTCTATCTAAACGTTATACATTGGTTCGTGATAATAATTGGTGTTACAATTGCCAAATCATGGTCCGTCTGATAAGGTTTGTGAATGTACCAAGAAACATAATTGATTATTGCATTTAGGGAGACCTTTGGCCGGGGTACAACATGACCAAGGGGTTCACGGAGCTATACCAAGTGGAGTTAATGCTAGTAGTAACGTCTCGAATACGAATACCTACTATATCGGAAAATTTTTGTGGAACGGCAAAAAAAATCGTAATAAGACAGTATTATATAAACGGTGATAGTAAACGTTCTGAACGGTTGAACGGTCAAGGTCAAGCTTAATCGGCTAGATTTGTATTGGATAGTGAAAGTCAGGTTCATCTCATCACTCATCAATGTTCAAAAAATTTGAACATTGTGTGTGATTTCCACTAGACATGTCTAGTGAAAATCACACAATAAAGTGTTTTTAGAATACGTTAGTTATAGATTTCCATCAAGTATCGGCCGATTCCATCATATATAATAAAACACAAGGCTTTATTTCAGTTTTTGAGTTTATTCAAATTTTGTTGGTTTCTCTTCAAGGTTTTCGCGTAACTCCTTCAAATTCAATGCAAGTATTGAATTTGAGAGTATTGTGATTATATAATATCTACGCTAATTTTTGTTATAATGTTGACATATAAAAATCAAGGAAATAATTACCCAATCAGCTCATTTAATTGAATAGAAAGGTACAGGATAGCGTAAAACAATAGTTCAGAAAATAGTCAAATATTGGTGTTCCTACAACTTCTAGAGGGAAGAATTTTTTACAGAAAGCTCCAATGACAGTTTTGAGGTTCTAATGAGCAAACTTTTTCCAGTCATTGATGGATGATCGCTGATACATCAAATTTCATTCGAACCTACAAAATATTCAAATGAATGATCCAAAAGTATACTTATTTTTTTTAGGTGTCTCTGTCAGGATGACTGGTTCGGACCATTGTGTTCTTCAAGAAATAATTTGTGCCATAGTGGTTATACAAAATGTTCGAGAGAATCGAGATGTGTTCCACAACTATCAAACTATGAGTGTGATTGCCCTTTGGGAAAAACTGGAAAATATTGTGAAAAAGGTGGATTTCAATTTTAATTTCATTATCAAAATGTTCCGAAATTTGAACCGATGAAACATAGAAAGCATTTTATAATAATCTCTCAAATCGACTAGAGAATCGCTTCCACAGGGAAAATATAACAACAATATCATCTTTCCCTGCAAAAAACTAAAAACCAAAAGTATAAATAATGTGGTAAATAATTTAAATAACCAGAATTTTATTGTTAGCGATATTCGTAAATGACCAATTCAGCAATAACATATTTAGGTATTTCTATTCGTCCTGATATAATAGTTTCTTCTAGCTGGTCGAACAAATGAAACATATAATGATTAATAATGAAAATTGCTTGTTATTTAAAAATGATCATTTGAATAAATTAGTAGTAGAAATGTATTTCCAATAAGGAGCTTTCATTCGCAAGCTCTAGAAAGGAAAAAATTAAAGCAACTCAAACCCATTAATTTATTACATTACACGATCCATATGATGTATTATAAGTTTGTTGTGAGATCTACATATTTTATGAAAATTCATATTTTTTTCTCAGATGTCAAGATCTCGCGACAATTTTTATACCATATGAATTGGCTAATGAAGTAAATAGATGGGATTGATTCAATTTGAAGTTTAATTCTTCAATCTATTCATTCCATTTAAGGCGTTGTTGTTGCAAGGTCGATTCCTATCCCTTAACTCTGTCGAATAATAATGATTTGAAATTGGATGGCGGCCATCTTTTGATGTAATTTTTTGTCAAAATCAGAGGGATGCATGAAACAGTGCAGAATCCTTGTTAGGCCGCCATATTGGAATTAGATTCTCGTCATTTTATTTCTCGAATTCTTTTCAGCAAACTCTTTCATTTGAAACCCATATCATATACGTGCATGAAAAATTCACTTTCTGTGACATATGAAATGCCAACAGTTCGTTAGTTGTGAAAACAAGTATCAGTGTAGAGTAGATGAACAACAACGATACGGGCCCATTTCAAGATCGTGCGTTGCTGGTAAGTATTTTGGAGTGAAACTTCAGTGAGTGGAAGATAGAAACGTGTGACGTCATCGACGTAGGATGGAATGAGTATCGTAGCGATTCAAGCATGGAACTCGGCCCCCTTGGTACTCCGCCTCACCTATCGGCCCCTCTTGCAACTCCGCATCACCGCTCAGGCCCCCTTGTCACGTGATTCTAATTAAAAAAAAGTTCATAGTTATGAAATTCGAACCGGGATGGTCCACGTGGTAGACATTGTCCTTAGCCTCTACATCAACGTAAGATATCGAAAGTAACTGCGAATGATGGGTATTCACAGCGTAAGTTTTGTCGGGACCGAAATTGACTCATTTATATACTTGACCGCATTTTTTTTATTTCTGTAGAATATTAGGGAAGTTGTAATCGTCATTATCATGTTGAAGATAGGAAAATATACTTGGATTTGGGAAAGAATTAATATTTCATGTAGAGATGTGTATGTGTGTTTAAGAGCGAGAGACGCGTATGACGTAATCGAGGTAAAGAGAGATGGAGATGGTATCGAGGTTTTACCGGTTGCTGGCGCAAGCAGGTGTTGCCGGTTTCAAAATTAAGCGTGAAAGACTCGATGAAAATTGGAAGTGCAAAAATGATATATTTTATAAAAATGAATCAGATTTAAGAAAAAATATGACAACTCAACCTGCGATCCCTCATTGCATACGGGGTGTCTCAAAATACATCATCAAAAAAAAAATATGACGTCGAAGTGTAGGGTACGCCAAAATACATCATTTAAGAAAAAATATTACAGATTAATGAGACTGTATCGTTTCAAAATGCGATACCTCAATGTTACAAGGTATCTCAAAATACATCATTGAAAACAAACATGGCGTCGAAGTGTATAGAATGCGTCAAAACACATACATCATTTGAGAAAAAAAAAACATAACAGGAGAAGGAGGAGGTGGCACAAAAGGTGTCGAAGAATTACTTATTGTGGAGTTAACATCCGAAAATGGGGAAAGCGAAGTATTCGACCGTTTTACAAACGTTTCGACCGTTTTGCGTGCCACCGTTTTGCATGCGACCGTTGTGCGTGCGTTTTCGATTGTTTGCGTCGTTTATCCGTTATCGTTTCATCGTTCTTGTCGTAACCGTTTTTCCTGTTCCGATATGACAGTCATTTATCACGTAACGCGTTTCGCTAACCAAGTAAGCATCATCGGGAGATGACTAAATCTGGACCTCCGATCGGAACCTTGTGGAACACTCAACTTTACTTCTGTTACAGAGTAGTGTGTCAGCCAATCAGAATGGAGAAATCAAATATCACTCGATTGATTGTGCTAGATGAAATTGAACTGGAGACTGAGGATCAAATAATGATAATAATAGTGATGAAACATTAAAACTTTGAAAGTGACGTAGTCAGCGTGGGAGGTGGTGGCGTGGTAGAAAATATGTGTAGATTTGTGGAAATGAATGTGTTATTAGAAAAAAAAATGGTGCAACTGTCAGAAGGGCACTGAGTTGTATATTCGCTAATAATGATCGGATCGTCGCGTACAGCACGTCAAATGAAAAGATCAGAAATGCAGAATTCATCGACAAAGAAAAATCATAGATGACGCATCATATCAGGAAAGAACAAAGCCAAATCTTCGTTAATGATAATTGAATCTCAACATGCAGCACATCAAATGGAAGGGAAACGAATACCGACAGAGAAAAAATAAAGATGGCGTGATGAATATAATATGCAACGCCTAATATGAAATAGCAAAGAAGAATTGCAAATTCAACATAAATCATTGAACAAACTTGGAATTAAAAAATGTTGGGTTATGAACAACTATAAGTTTATTCCAATTGCAGGAACTTGATCCAAAACGTAGAATTTATTGACAAAGAAAATGAAAAAATCATTGTAAACTGAAACATAGGATATATTTGGATTCCTTAGGGTGAGAAGGTTTCGAATCTATCAAAAAACCACTTCCACTTCCGGTTTTCACTTCCGGTCGTCCGATTTCGATGATTTCGACATCAATGGATTCGTTTACATGTCATGAAACATAATTATTCATTTAAGGGAGCCAAAAGGGCCTCATAACCTATTCTCATTATACTAGCAGCAACAGACCGATGTGGGTACTCATTTCAAATGATTTCATTTGTAGATTATGAAAAGTATAATATACAGCGTCTAATGTGAAATAGCATAGGAAGAATTGCACATTCGAAGAAAATCATTGATCATATTTGAAATTAAAAGTTCTTGGGTTATGAACAACTACGAGTGTAATCCAATTGCAGAAGTTTGATTCAAAACACAGAATTTGTTGACAAAAAAATCATCGTATACTGAAACATATGGTATTTTTGGATTCCTTAGGGTAAGAAGGTTTCGAATTCGTCAAAAAACGGCCACTTCCGGTTTTCATCTCCGGTCGTCCGATTCCGATGATTTGACATCAATGGATTCGTTTAGATGTCATGAAGCGTTGATCATTTCACGAAGCCAAAAGGACCTCATAACCTATTTCCGCTATACTAGTCGCAACAGGTCGATGTGGGTATTCATTTGAAATGATTCAATTTGTAAACTATAAAAAATATAATATCGAGCGCCTAATGTGGTCCGGCATAGGAAGAATTGCAAAGAAAAAAATCATTGAAAAAACTTCGGATCGTCACGTACATGCATGTCAAAGAAAAGAATAAGAATTGCAGAATTTATCGACAACGAAAAAACAAAAATGGTGCAACATGTCAGAAGGGCACTAACCCACAACTTCGTTATGAATAGTTGAGTCTCAACGTACAGTACATCAGATGAAAGGAAAAAAAATGCAGAATTTATCGACAGAGAAAAAAACAAAGATGGCGCAACATTTCAGAAGGGCACTTAGCCACATCTTTGTTAATAATTGTCAAATCGTCGCGTACAGCACGTCAAATGAAATGAAAAAAAATGCAAAATTCATCGACAGGGAAAAAACAATGATGGCGCAGTATGTCAGAAGGACACTGAGCCATATCTTTGTTAATGGAAGTTGGATCTCAACGTGCAGCACATCTAATGAAAGGGAAACGAATGCAGAATTCAACGACAGAGAAAAAAAACGGAGACGATGCCAAGAGGGCACAAAGTTGTATCTTCACTAATAATAGTCGCATCATCACATGTAGCACTTCAAATAAAAGGAAAAAAAGCAGAATTCATGAGTTTGTTGCGCTATTCATATCCAAGGTGACATGGATCAATGTCAACGCTGAATAGGCATCTAACAAAGACTCTTTGATTCTTTTTTGTTCCATTTCAGAATATGTCATCACTAATTTTTATATTCATACCAATGCCAATGCTGAATCTGCATCCGGAGATACGCAGTTCTCCAAGCGACGAAACAAAGGCTCTTTGTTTCATTTTAAAATATGTCATCACTTATTTTACTATAATTACGTCATGCATGGCGAAATGAGTTAGTTGCATCCGTTGAAAGTGATACCAGTGATAAGTGCACCAATTCTATTTGAAAGAAGTGTTTTAAGTTTGACTTTTCCCTCAGATGAATTTATTCAAATGTAATTTAATTGAAAGTTGGTGAGAATTGTTGAATCATTTGATTTCCAAAATTTTTCTTGATATATATATATATGTTCGATGATTTCTGTCAAATGTTTTACATGTCGTGGTTTGTTTGAGATAGTATTCGCATATATTGTGAATCAAAACATAAAGCTTCCATTTTTTATTTTTCGCAGATTGATTTACAAAAGTTGAATTCAAGTTCGATCGTGAAGAGTAAGCCAAGTATCAAAGTAGCAGATTTGCCTGTGGAGATGCCGCAGAGAATATTCACCGCCAAAATCGTGAAAGGTAAATTTGGTGAGGCGGTCTTATTGGATTTGGGATATCTCCCAAATCCAAGTATCATTCTTGCCACACCGAGTGACGGAGGCGTATCGCCCTCACAAGAATTTTCATCATGAAAATACGCTATTGTGTTCAAAGGGTTGATGGACATTGGAAAACCGAATCGTGCCGTTTCATTAGAAATTGTACAAAATTAAGGTAAGTACTGTTTCCAATTTTTTTCCATCTAATATGTAAAGAGTTTGTGGTTGTATTCAGTATTTTTCGTTCGGCTTTAAAATTCTCATTCATAGATATGATCTGTATAAAGTAGTGTTTTCATACAATATTTTCTCTTCATTTAGTACGTGCAGAATATGTGTTTTAAATTCGTTATTTTGAATGAAACTTGATTTTCACTATGAGTTTAGCAATCACTTCATGAAAGGCATTACCCTCTCTGTTGACAAAAGTATTTTTTTAGTGTATGTTTGTACTGAAAATCGAATGTATTTCAGAATGATACATCATCAACGTGTGCAGTATCAGTCAGAGTCATCTCAACAACAACAACATTCAAAACCGTCATAGCAACCTTTCCAGAATGAGTTCAAAATCTCAGCAGTTTTCATTTTTTTCAGTCTATAGTTGCACATTATGAGGCTAGAATTCGTCGATATTCAGGGATTTGTTGGACAGACTGCGCCTATTCAATATATACACAACCGTAGTGAATTTGAAAGACTTTGAAGGTTCATTGTGGTGTATTCCAAAATTGGAGAAAAACACGCCGTTCTGTATGGGTTATTCCAAAGGAAATTCGTTCAGCTGGAGTCTCAATAACGTTGATATTTTATATAAATGGCTTTATAATATACTTCCAAAATAAATTAAATACATATCACACATATCTTTTTTTGAAAATTAAAACTTATCTCATACAGGGAAAGTTGTCAAAAATATGCAATAACAAAACATTATATACCAGAGTTTATAGAGATGAATTAACATCATATTGAAAGATACAAGATTGACAAAAACAGGATATTTTAGAAATAAAGAAAATAAGTTTGTCTATCATTTTAAATTCTGATTCGTTGGGTCGTTATAACAAAAAGTGTCATTTTATATCTAGAATTTTATTCAGGACATTATTATAGATGATTGACATTTGACATAAAATTTAAATTGTGATATTTGTAAATTCATTTCGTATTGTAGTTTTTTTGAAATTCCCATTCAAAATAGCATCCTTTGATATAGATACCGGACGAGCCCGGTATCTATACTTGAGTCTATTATGTGTAGTTACCCTGAGTTTCATTTGTTCGGAGTTCTGAGTTCTTGGATATATAAACATAACAAAGTAACAATACAGACAAATATGAAAAATCGTCATAAAATAATTCAAATCCATTCAAGTGAATACATGAATTGAAAGATATTTTAACCTCAACTTCGATATTCTGAAACAAAAACACACAGTATTCACAATTCCATCTTTTGTTATTCCAAGTTCATAGTCATCAAAATAATACTATTATAATACTATTACTAATACTACTACTAATACTATTATAATATATATAGGAATATAAAACTATCTTCAAATACAGTTGCATGAATGCACATCAAGCATTTTGTCGTAGTACGGTGACCAGGGGCAAAGTTACAACTTCAGCATAATATGAATGTTTATAAGTATTAGGGAAGGTCATGATCATCAACAGGTAGTAAGAAATTCATTCGGTGTGCATTGATCACTCGTCAGAAAAGGTTCCAAAGCTTTCGGAATACAATGCAAATAATTTTTTTCATGACTATTCGTTCAATATTAAATATTATTACTTCAAAATATATCGAAATCATAACACGTTTGCGATTAATATATCAGTTACATTTGGAAAGTGAGTTTCAGTTTGCAGAAATAATAGCCCACACATGTTGGAAATTTTGCCATAGTGTGGTGAAAATCGTATTGAAAATCCTACGAAATATAAGCGCATATATACAGAGTGAATCAATATTGGAAATACATCGTTTGGAACCCCACATAACCCTTCTCTCTCGAAATTTGGCAGAAATAATGCTGAGTCGTATTGTGGAGTTAACGTTCGAAAATAGGGAAAGTGAAGTATTCGACAGTTTTGCATGCGACGGTTTTGCGTGCGTTTTCGACCGTTTTAAGTGCCTTCATTCGTTATCGTTTCGTCGTTATTGTCGTTTTTTTTTATTTCAATATGACAGTCATTTATCACTCAACGCGTTTCGCTAACCAGGTAAGCATCATCAGGAGATGACTAAAGTCCACGCTTTGTCATATGAAGGTTCGTTTTGCAAATTTTCAGACTCCTGAACGGAACCTTGTGGAACACTCAGCCTAAGTTCTGGTACAGAGTGGTGTCGTCAGCCAATCAGAATGGAAAAATCAAATATCAGTAGAATGATGGTGTTAGATGAAATTGAACTGAAGACTGTGGGTCGAATAATAATAATAGTGATGAAACATTAAAACTTTGAAAGTGACGTAGTCAGCGTGGGAGGTGGTGGCGTTGTGAAAAATGTGTGGTGATTTGTGGAAATGAATGTGTTATTTAAAAAAAAAATGGTGCAACTATCAGAAGGGCACTGAGTTGTATATTCGCTAATAATAATCGAAGTATCGCATACAGCACGTCAAAAGAAAGGATAAGAAATGCAGATTCATCGACGAGAGAATACAAAGATGGCGCAACATGTCAGAAGGGCACTGAGCCGTATTTTCGTTAATAATATTTGGATCTTCATGTATAGCACGTCAAATTAAATAGAAACGAATGCAGAATTCATCGACAAAGAAAAAACAAAGATGGCGCAACATGTCAGAAGTGTACTAACCTGCTTCTTCGTTAATAATATTTGGATCGTCATGTATAGCACGTCAAATGAAAGGGAAACGAATGCAGAACTCATTGACAAAAAAAAAACAAAGATGGCGCAGTATGTCAGGAATGCACTGACGCGCATCTTCGTTAATAATAGTTACATCGTCACGTGCAGCATATCAAATGAAAGGAGATATGATGAATTTATCAACAAAGAAAAAACAAAGACGCAACCAAAAGAACACTGAACCGTATCTTCGTTAATAATAGTCGGATCGTCGCAGTTGACGTGATTCATTCACTCAAGACTAGAATGGTTAGAAGATACCAACGGAGATGTTACGATGACTATTAGTTCTGGTATGTTTTGTTAGGTATCGAATGATGCGTGTATTTTCATTAATTCCAGCGACATGATTGTTCCAAGACATATTGGTGTCAATTTGAACCTCCAACAAACTTATCGAAGCAGAAGGTGGAACCCAAAAAAAATAGGAGATATAGTACACCAAGTCAGCGAAGAGCGGCATTTTTCTGCAGGGTCCATTTGAACCTCCAACAAATTTATCGAAGCAGAAGGTGGAACCCCAAAAAAAAAAGGAGATGTAGTACACCAAGTTAGCGGAGAGCGGCATTTTTCCGCCGAAAAATGTTTGAATTTCTTCAAAATTTTCAAATATCTGTAACAGAAAGACAAAACTCAGCTGCGGAAAACTTTTATCCACTGATGTTAAGTATGTGTCGGTAGTATGTAACGAAGTTTACCATTAAATTCACTCGTTGTGCCTTCTGAAATATGTTTGTTGCGATGCACCTTAGATGGTAATAGTTATTGTTTATCATTTCGAATCCGTTGTATACAAGGGCTTTGGAAATAGAAAAGAAAAGACAACGTTTTAACGCTTTGTAGACGTGTTCAAATCTCTATGCGTGATTTTTGACCAACACCCATTATCCATATTTTCAATATTATCCCGATTGTATGGCCAGCACATATTCAATATTATCGTGATCGCGCGCGATCACGATAATATTGACCCTCAGTGTCCAGTTCAATTTCATCTAGCACAATCAATCGAGCGATATTTGATTTCTCCATTCTGATTGGCTGACACACTACTCTGTAACAGAAGTAAGGTTGAGTGTTCCACAAGGTTCCGATCGGAGGTCCAATAAGGTCCAGAATGAAGCTCCATAAGAATAAACATGGACTTTAGTCATCTCCTGATGATGCTTACTTGGTTAGCGAAAGGCGTTAAGTGATAAATGCCTGTCATATCGAAACACGAAAAACGGTTACGACAAGAACGATGAAACAATAACGAATAAACGCACGCAAGCGATCGAAAACGCACGCACAACGGTCGAAAATGCATGCAAACGATCGAAAACGCACGGAAAACGGTCGAAGACGCACGCAAAACGGTCGCATGCAAAACGGTGGCACGCAAAACGGTCGAAACGTTTCCGAAACGGTAGAATACTTCGCTTTCCCCATTTTCGAATGTTAACTCCACATTACGTAATTATTCGACACCTTTTGTGCCACCTCCTACTTCTCCTGATGATGCTAACTTGGTTGATAAAGATACAAGACTTGGAACATGAACTTAGACATGTTGGAACGCTAGACTTCGGTTAAACCGGCATGTTTTTTCATCAAATGATGTATTTTGAAACGCCCTGTATACACATTGATATTATATTTCAAACCGACATGTTTTTTTTGAATGATGTATCTTGACGCACCCTGTACACTTCGACGCCATATTTGTTTTCAATGATGGATTTTGAGATACTTTGTAATATTGAGGGATCGCACTTTGAAACGATACAGTCTCATTAATCTGTGATATTTTTTTCTTGAATGATGTATTTTGACGCACTCTGTACACTTCGACGTCATGTTTTTTTTCCTTTAATGATGTATTATTAGATACCCCGTATACAATGAGGGATCGCAGGTTGAGTTGTCATATTTTTTCTTGAATCTGATTCATTATTATAAAATATATCATTTTTGCGCTTCCAGTTTTCATCGAATCTTTCACGCTTAATTTTGAAACCGGCAAAACCTACTTGCGCCAGCAACCGGTAAAACCTCGATACCATCTCTATCTCTCTTTGCCTCGATTACGTCATACGTGTCTCTCGCTCTTAAACACACATACACATCTCTACATGAAATAGAAATCTAAGTATATTTTCCTATCTTCAACATGATAATGACGATTACAACTTCCCTAACATTCTACGGAAATAAAAAAAAATGCGGTCAAGTATATAAAATGAGTCAATTTCGGTCCCGACAAAACTTACGCTGTAAATACCCACCATTCGCAGTTACTTTCAATATCTTACGTTGGTGTAGAGGCTAAGGACAATGTCTACAACACGGACGATCCCGGTTTGAATCTCATAACTATGAACTTTTTGTTAATGAGAATCACGTGACAAGGGGGCCTGAGCGGTGATGCGGAGTCACAAGAGGGGCTGATAGGTGAGGCGGAGTACCAAGGGGGCCGAGTTCCATGCTTGAATCGCTATGATACTCGTTCCATCCTGCGTCGATGACGTCACACGTTTCTCTCTTCCACTCACTAAAGTTTCTCTCTGAAATACCAACGACGCATGACCTTGAAGTGGGCTCGTATCGGTGTTGTCATCTACTGTGTAGTATTAAAGAATTTAAATTGCAGAAACTTTCAGATTGACATCTTGAAAACAATATAAACTGTCGAACGATAGTAATACGTCATTAATTAATGAAAACTCTGAGAAATTGCCAACGATTCACGATTGTAAATGTATTGAATCCAAACAAGAGCTGTGTCTCTCTGACTCTCTGATTGAATGTAAGCGTTAACAAAGAAGTATGTGTTATATCACATATTTTTAAGTCTCCTGTCGGCCCAATTGTAAACGTGTATGAAAAATGCCATCGATCAGTTGAGAATAACCGCCTCAAAATTTAATTGAAAGATTTGTCTCCAACAAACAATGCAAGTTAAATGAAAGTTTGTAATAGTGGAAAAAATGCTTTTACGAGTAAATATTTTTTCTTAAACTATAATCAATTCTGGTATATAGAGATGACCTAGGAAAAATTTTCTTATTTTTGGATATAATTTACCTTTATGAAATCTATCTATGAAATCAAAATAACAAATGGTCTCGTTCCGTTTTAATTCCGATTTCAATACAACATAATGCGATATTTGCAAACCATTGTGATGTCATTAGATCAATCTTAGTCAACCTTAAAATCCCAAAACTAATAATTTTTGTCAATTTTTTAGATGAAATTGTTACGGATGTTAGCTTCACTGGCAAGAGATCTTTTATTGCTTTGAAACCTGTGGAGCTCGAAGAATACAAGTTTCATTTTGAATTCGAAATTCGTTTGCTGAAAGATCAAGGAATCATTCTTTTTATGGGACGAAGAGAATCAACCTTTATATGCCTTTCACTATTGAATGGTTTGATAGAATTGAAAATAAAATCGGGTAATTGCATTTATGAGTTGCAGAAACTTCATTTGAATTCATATCAGAACGTTTATTTCAAGGTGCCAGCAAGATACCATCTTCAAGTATCACTTCAGTGAGAAGTTCCAAACTTTTGGTAAGAGCAGTCTGGTACACCGTGAAATTTGGGATGTTCGGAAGAAAAATTTACCTTTCGGTGAATAATTTAATAAATACAGGAATATTAGATGATGGTCATTTCCTAGGGATATCAAGAGGAACAATTTTTTTGGGGGGCCTCCCAGATATGTCAGAAATACCCATTTGCGTAGCGTCCAGTTTTCCAGATCATTTCCAAGGGTGTATCAGAAATTTATTCGTTAACGATATATCATTACCATTGACTAATTTGACCATAAAAGAATCGAGAAACGTTGAAGATTGTGATGGAACTCCCTGTGGAGAAGAAATTTGTCAAAATGGAGGAACATGTTGGTTAGATTCTTTCATGCAACCCCATTGTTCCTGCATTCCTCCTTATTTTGGCAACGAGTGTAAGAACGTTTCAGTATGTGATGAAAAGAGTTGTAGAAACGAAGGAAAATGCCTCAATAATAAATGCACCTGTGTTGTTGGATACTCTGGTGCTCTTTGTGAAAATAAGATTGCAGTTGCAACACCAAAATTCAATGGTCAGAGTTATATGTTCGTTAAAAGAGTTGGCGATAGAAAAAGAGACCTGAAAACTGGAAATGTCGAAAGTATCACTTTGAATTTTACCACTGTCAAACGTAATGGATTACTCTTATGGACTGAAGAGGTAATTTATATTCTCAATGTTGATTGAACAAATTTGACTTCAGTGCTTTGTAGAAAGAAAAATACCTAGGCATTGGGCTGGAAAAAGGTTTTATCAAGATTGCAATCTCTTCAACAGAGTTTCGGAAAAGTTTGTTCGAAGTACCAATGTATACCCGTGTATCCGATGGTTTGTGGCATGCAATCAATATTTCATTGAATCCTCTGAAATTAACCGTTGACGGAGTTGATGTAGTGATTCATAGAAAACTTGAAAAAGGTGAAAAGTTAAGTGGTGACTTTCTCATTGGCGGAGTACCTGAAAATGAAAGTGTAGTTGTGAAAACGAAAGGTTTTTTTTCACACCCCTTTGAAGGTTGTATCAGTTCGTTTGGAACCAATTCATTTTCAATTACAGATTTCAGTATTCAAGACGGTTCCAATATTGGTTCCTGTGAGTATATACAGAATTAGATATGATACCACCAAAGATGTTCGATGTCAAAATTTTCAGTTTCGTTGTGATTCACACTGAAAATTCCCATACAACGTTTACCGAAAATTTTTCTAGTCACTTATATTGTTATGTTATATACTTTTAGAATTACTGTATGTTAGTTTGATGTGCAAAACTACCTTTTTGGAAGATTTGAATAAAAACAAGAATTTGTCATTGTTTTCTTCACAGCAGACGTGTATTATTTTATGCATGATTAAATGGAGTTTCTGGCCCGTGACTCTAAAATAGCTAATATAGTGTTACATTTGAAGAAAAGTTCAGATATCTGAGTTCGAAGACTATAAACTATTTCGGTGTTCCAGTGTGTTATAACGAGATTTTGATTCTTTCCTCAACTGGTAGGAATGAAAGTTTCTTGGTTTTTTGGGTTTTGTAGTTGAAGGTCTTCTCGAATGCTGAATATGGAACACTATTTTTTGTTATTCAAGCAAATGCGGCAAAACCGCTATCATGTGTTTCCTACCGTAAAAATCTCAGAAATGCTCATGAAATTAATTCGAACCTATACTAATTTCAAGCGGCGATTCAGTAAAAGTAATAATAATCAATTAGTGAATAATATCAAAAACGTAATTATTCCTAATAACGCTAAATTAATATCGTTTGATGTTAAAAAATGTATTTTCCAGTTTTCCGCCAATTGAAACAATTGAGCTGATTGAGCGTCTGTTAGACAAGAACGATGTACATCCACTATTAAAACAGAAAATTTTAGATTTACCTACTATTTCTCTATCTCAAAATCATTTTCAATTCGTAGAAATTTTGTTCATGCAGTGAAAGATAATAATGGATAACCCGTTGAGTTCTTTGCTGGCTGAAATCTTCATAGATAATGTAGAGAATAAAATCCATAATAATCAGTTAACTAATATTTTCTTGTACTGGTAAAGATACATAGATAACATCTCAGTCTGTTTTACTGGTACAGCTTGACACTTAGGTAAGTTTGTCAAATATGTCAATTTTATTCACTCATCAACAAAATTCATCACTGAAGAGGAGGTAGATAATTCAATAAATCGACTTGACTATTACGAGGATTATTAATAAACATGATTTTGCCATTTTCCACAAACCATTTTATACAGACATTATCATACATAATTTTGCCACACACCCTTACCAGCATGAAGTAGCTGCATGAAGTATGCTCCACGTACTATTGCGCATTTCCAGAGTAAGCCGAGTTTCATTAAATAAATCGCTGATAACAACGGCTACAAGGTAGATATTATCGATTCTATTATTTCCAAAAAACTATAAAAACAAGCCATGAACCAGGTCTACCCAAATTCAAGAAACGTTAACGTCCGCTATGAGACATTGTCATATTTTGGTGGGTTTACCCACCAATAATATCACTCGTTTTTTTGAAAAAGAATGTTTAGACGTGACTTACAGACGAATAATATTTTAGGTAAAATTCTTGAAAACAGTAATGACAAAACTCAAGTGTCGGATAGATCAGGGGTATATAAATTGACTTGTGGCTCCTGTCCAAAACTTTGTATTGGCCCAACAGGAAGAACTTTTTTCCAAAGAAAAAAAGAGCATATAAGTAGTTTCTTGAATGGAGTACAATCATGAATATGACGTGTTACATTCAGAAGAGAAACGTTTGAAACTCAATATTTTAGAATGGTTAGAAATGAATAGATTTGAAAATCCGGGTAATTTACTAAATGACCGAATATAATCAAATAACTCACGTTACTGAAATCTGTTAAGGATTTATTCATCATCGTAAATTCAAGTTGAAGCGATGCACAGCTACTCGTTCTGTGTTAGGACTAGAATTCTCCTAGCATCTTTGTCCAACATAACGATTCATCCACAATCAAAGATTCAAATCAAACGACTAATATCCACTAAATCTTTCTCGAAACGCTGCAAAGCAAGCTACTAGGATTGTGTGGATACTAGAATTATCCAAGCATTTCTGGCCACCATAAAAAATGTGTGTGCTCAGAATCATAGATTCAAATTGAAAGTCTGTTATTCACCAAATTTCGTCTGAAACCTAGCACAATACCAGGCTTGGGGTAAGACTAGAATTATCCAAGTATTTTTGTCCAACAACAAACTGTTCATCTTCAAGTTAATAGGATGCTATCATTTTTAGAATCTCTCCTAACACCGTGAACAACCACTAGTCTTATGTTGAGACTAGAATTATCGAAGCAGTTTTGTCGAACATAAAAGTGTGTCTGTGTGTACAGGGTTCATCTACAACAATATATTCTAGTTGAAAGACTATTATTCATCGATTCTGAAATCCCAATATCCGCAAATTTCTAACACTAAATCCAACTCAGGCTTACCCTGACCAAATTGAGATACCTCACTCAATGAAACAAATTCTAAATTAATTAAATCAAAATATCTAGAAAAAACTGAAATAATGAAATAAAAAAATAGTATTCCAATCAAATAGAATAAAATCGCTCTGAAAAACGACTCTCTCTTCTTGGTCTCTTCCTGCTTCTAGATCTGGAACTTCGCTTTTTAGGGACATGTGGATCACATCTCTATCAGGAGATCTACGTCTGCTACCTCTAGAATTCTGAGCAAACTTTCTCTGGATTTGTGACGGCTTCTTACCCTCGATTTGAAGCGAGATCTGCGAGATTTGGAGCGTTGGAAACAAGACCTTCCAATTAAATTCTAACCCTTGTTCGAAGTTCAAGATGTCAGCTGTTAGCGACGCTTGACTACCCCTAGTTGTGTTCATGACTGATTGTTGAGCTTGTTAACTTTTACCGTACGCATGAAACGCTTAACTGTGTGAGAATTGCATCGAATGAAGTTACATTCATTTCGTGATTTTCTTGTTAATACATTTTTTCTATTAGTAAAAGATCTGGCCAAAATTCATCTTGATTATTATGAATTTTTACTATTTAGCTTCCTACTATTTTAGCTCGAATCAAACCCTTTGAAATTTCTACTTTACTTTCGCTGAAAGTGAAACTCAAATTTCTGCATAGTCTCATTTCATTATGAAAATATGAAGCAAAGTTTTCCCTGATCTTTGATTTTTTTCCTCATTTGTTCCTATCTTCCTATCTGTCAGCGGTACTCAATGTATCTACGAGTGTTAATCTGAACTTGGTTAAAAAAAAGGCCATTGAGTATGGGATTGAGCATGGGTGTGATTTGGCTAGTTCGACAATTGCGGAATTAGCCAAACGCCACACCCATGCCCAATCCCTAAAGATATGGAATGGAATCAAAGGATGGAATCTTGCCAGGACCAACCTGGGTGACCCTGGGAAGCTGGCGAAGACCAGGAAACCAGGAAAAATCTACACTGTCAACTGAGGAAACACCTCCATAATATGGGGCTAGTGGACATACCTTCTATGCAGGATGTGTGAACAGGAAGATGAAACTGACAGGCATGTCCTATGCGAGTGTCCGGGTTTATCGTCAATAAGACAGTGTTTATTCGGCGAGTCTTGGCCTACACCTGCCGATATAAATAAGATGTATCCGACCTACCTGTAAAGGGACAGGATGGACGATGGCCTAGGAGGACAACTCCTCGGGAGGATGTACAATGGGTCACATGTGGCCTGAGTGCTATGGGACTACACTCACCCTTCCTACTTTACAGATACAGAAGGCCATGTAGATATTCTCAAATTTAAATTTTAAAACCAATTTGCTGCCGGACCTCTCAGATGTAACTGTGCTACTGTGAGTTTGTTTTGTTCATGTCAACCCTGTTAAATGGCACTAGTTGTAACTGAGTTCAACCAATCTAATGCCCTATACTCTCTATCACCATGAAAAGTCCATAATGTTTGCGGTATATTTGGAACTACCCATTGCACTGTCATTGTATTCAGAATTTACAATAATGTTCCTTATAATAATGACAAATATATGGTGAAATATGAATAATATAATAATAACTAACGAATTTCAAAAAACACTTTATTGTGAGATTTTCACTAAACAGTTTTACAAAAAGGCAACACGTGTTTCGCCATACGATGGCTTCTTCGGGCATGTCTTCAGAGTAAAGACGTGTTGCGTTTTTGTAAAACTGTTTAGTGAAAATCAATAAATTGTGTTTTGAATATGTAAATTGACGTAACTGAGCGTATACCAAATGTTTGTTTGAAGGTGATTGATGAAATGAAATTCACCTCATAGCGAATATTGTGGTTGTCTTAATTACCATTATTGAGACCTATTCCTTTAATCATCCTTTAAAACTATTGAACAACCTGACAATACCCGTTAAATTTTTCTCCTGAATTTGACACTTGTCAAATTTTCTACATCATCTATCCCACCAACCGATTTCCTAGAGTCTTTGAAGTTAGGGCCGTAGCGAAAAGAAAAACCGGGGGGAAAGGGAATCCAAATTTTTCCAACTCCACCAGCAAAATTTTCCAACTCTCGAAGAAATGAAAGCCGAGGAATTTGTTACTACTATAATATATTAATTTTCTTACTTAGCTATCCAAAGCTTAGCTTATGCCCGTTAGGGTATGCACAAACAAAAATGAATTTTGGTGATTATAAAAATAATAATGGGAATTATTCTACTTTGGACCAAGGTCCCTGGTCTTCCACCATATCCACCATATATAGGAATATTCAATACAAATGAAAGGAAATAATATTGTGCTTATTGTTTTCTATTATTATTTTTTCTATCTTCACGGCCCGAAATTTCCCAACTTTTCCAAATCGGAAAAACAGCGAAAAGTTGGGAATTTTGTAAAATTGTCACTTCAAAATTTGTGGACTGTTCAGGACTGTTCTCTTAGTTGGGAGAAATTAAACTTTTTTGAAGATTTCAAACGACTCAGAATTCTCTTCAAGTTATGCATGTTGGGAAATCCCAACCTTCTCCTGGTTCTTTCCCTTTTCTTGTAACCTCTCCTTTTCTTTTCTCTCTTTTTATTTTTTTTTTTTATTTTCATTAATTTTTTTTAATTATTTTTTTCTATCTTCATGGCCCAAAATTTCCCAACTTTTTCCCAAGTCGAAAAAGCAGGGGGTGAGGCTTTCCCCATCCCCCCCATGGCGACGGCCCTGTTAGAAGTCAGGAAAGTTCATCATTTGCGTTAAACGAACTTCAACAGGTGAAAAGTTTTTTGTAGATGGCTCATTAGACAATTTCGCCAAGATAATGAAATTTGTAAACAAAATTTGTGGTGAGTTGAAAGTACATTTACCAATAACGGATGGTTCAACAGGAATATACATTATCATTGGCGACAAGAAAACGAATATTTACATAGAGTTACCAATTTTCAAGAGAGTTATGGTGTTAACGTATGGCTTGGTGTTCTTGATAATAAAATTATTGGCCTCCACTCTTTTGAAACATCTCTGACCGGAGAATTATACTTGGATTTCTTATCAGGGAGTCTAATTGATTTATTAGAAGACTTGCCACTTAGCCTCATAAGAAAATATGAGTATTTCCAACACGACGGAGCTCCACCACATCGCAGGAGAATCTGCAGAGATTTCCTGAATATAACTATGCCAGAAAGGTGGATAGGAAATAATGGTCCTATTAAATAGCCACCACGTTCAATCTTCTAGATTTTTCGTTGTGGGTCTTCATAAAAGATCAAGTATTCAGAGCAAATTTTGAAAACATTGAAGAATTAAAAGATTCAATAAGGAGTGCCTGCATCGATATCACTCCACAGATGTTAGAGAACTGCCACAAGCACACTATTGCAAGAGCAATTATTTTTTTAAGAAATGATGAAAGACAATTCGAACATTTGATGCGAAATCGCGTGAGACGGTAACTTGAAAAATGTAACGTGAGACATTCCGATATGGTGTTCATTTTCTATCATTCATTATTTCGTCGAGAAATACATATGTTGTGATATGTCAACGAATTTGTAATCATAATGACTACGAAAATGTATAAAAAAATATACAGGTCCGTATTTAAAAAATATATTGATCAATAAACGAAACGTTGCATTGAAAAATGAGTTCATCCAGATTATTTATAAAGCACATGAAATAAAGCGAAAAGTTTTTTTGTTATTTTTTGATATTGTAAATGGAGGCGGTAGAGCAAAAAAATAAAATCTGTCATTTTCAGTTTTTTGCAAATATCTCTGAAACCGTTGATGATTTTATAGATCTGAAAATACCAGTGTGTTGCATCCCTAAATAGGCAACTTTTGTTCCATTCAACCGTCCTTGTAGGATCTACCGTTTCCGAGATAGCAATAGTGGTTATTTGCTGCTATCCTTTATTCTGGATTTGCTATCCTTCTGGCTCCCACGCACGCCACGGTTCGGTGATTGTATAATGGAAATGTTAGATTCAAATGGCTTGGGAAACCTATCACCCAATGCTGGAATTTTATACCAGAACTCTCCAAATTTGAATGAAAAAAATTTGTGTATTTATTACCCAAGAAGTGAAAATATAAAAAAACGTACATTACCTCTTTTCATGAAAGTAAGGTTCTCTCAAAATCGATTAATAAGTAAATATATAGTTTTCTGCCAGGGCTTTGAAATTTTTTTTTTGTGTAACTGAAATGAAACAGCAGTTGTTCGACACCGAATTTCCCATAAAAAGCATTATTTCTTACCCAGAAATATTTTAGATTTTTAACTTTCGTGCTATTCAAATCCCCTTCAGGGTAACAGTTTATTACACTGATCAAAACTATATATTATACGTAACGTGACACAGCTGTATAATATGAAAATTCACTTCGAAATCCCAAAAACAGGAATCATGTGTATCGATCGGAGTATCGGCAGTCAATATATGTAAGGGAAGATTCTCGAGTTAATTAAAATAATTTTGATGTTATCGCGATATTTCAAACCGTGACAAATTCCACCTCAACCTCCACGAAAATTTCATACAAGTTTAAACAAAAATTTTACTCTGCAAAAATTGAAAACAAAAAATCTCACTATTGAACTAATTCACTAACGAAAATACCTAAGAAACGCAACCAAAAATTTACGAGGATTCAACCTATTCACATTGAAAGTCATATATTGAATTAATCTCGAAAAGGTTTCAAATCTTTGGCATCCCAACATCATCGAAATCTTCTATCTTCATCTTTGAGTTTATACATCCAAGTTGGAATTTTTCGAAAAACAAAACGATATTTTTCCTGTGCACCTTTTCTCCAACCCCGTACTCTACATTTCTTCTGTAAAAGTCGTAGTACCATTCGTTTTTCTGAGCAGCTTTCTCCAGTCGTTTCTTGACTTCGAAGTGTCTACAAAAATGTCTCCCTATCACGGGCCAAGGCTTTTTCATCCATTTCAAACTCTGTTTCACCATCAGGTTCTTGTTGAAGAATGTTAACAGGAAATTCTCTTCCAAAGACAACAGTGGTTGTGGGCTATATCCACTACTTTCATAGACTTGGCTTCTCATAGGACACGCAATTTATGAAAGTTGTTTATCCCACTCGCGGTGGTTTTCGGATACCTAACACCTTATCATTGTCTCCAAGGTTTCATTCACCCTTTCGGTGGGATTTGCTTGAGCATGGTAATTAGCTGTCCTAATATGTTTGATCCGATAAGAAGTTAACATATTAGAAAAATCTTTACTAACGAACTGAGAACCGTTGTCGAATATTAATACCTTAGGTTGGCCAAACATCTTCTTCTATATTGGACGAGAGTGGCATTTTTTAATGGAATCACAAGTGAAAACTTACTGAACAAATTTGAAATGTGTCCCTTTTATGACCTAGGGAGGGGTTCAGTTAAATCACACGATACCACTCCAAAAGGTTCGTCAACTACCCTATGAGGAGCTAATTATCCAGCAGGTTTCCTTTGTTCTGATTAATTTAAACCAGAGTTCGGCCCTGTCATTGGTGATTGAACAGTGAACCTTCTACCAGTATCGAAATAATTTGAAATTCAATTGTTAATACCGAGTAATTACAAGTATATAGTATATCAGTGTCCACTTCAAGTGTATTTGAAGAGCTGGAAATAATAAGTGAGTTCTCTACACATATATTGAACGTTATTCACCTATGTGAATAGTTAATAATTTCGAAGGATTTGCTTTGAGACTTTTTAAAAAACTTTATTTGTACATTTAAGGCAAATGACTACAATTGATTAATTTTTAAATTAAAATTATATCCTTAAAAAAAATATAACCCTTTCAAATCACTACAATTGAATGACATGAATAAGAAAACAAGGTGTATAAATAAGTTCGCATATGACGCAATGCTGAGTAAGCAGGCTGGATCGGCTAACGACCTGGTCTGGGAACATGCATCTGTAATGTTATACCGGTGTACTATCAGTTCCTGATATAACTCCTCCCTCCTCAAATTTCGACTTCGGTCTGGAACAAGACTGAAGGTGAATTTTCAAGTTCTTTTCCTTCAAATTTCACTTCCAATTCGGAGTTTGGTTTCTTCCTGAAGGTGTAGCAGGCCAAAATGAATAAAATAAAGCAGATAATTCCATAGAATCCAGTTGGTTGATTGGTAGTAATCGATGTCTTCTATTGATAGTTGATTTGTCGCATCGATATGTCTCTGAAGTTGATGGATATCTTCCAGTGGTATATTTTCTATCCTTAAAGGTTTTCTTTCGAGTGTCTCAATCCTTAACACTTCATTGTTGATTTTTGGCAAGACAAATGGTTTTCCAAAATTCGAATTTTGGCGGTTTTCGAATTTATATCGTTTGAATTCGAAACTGCAATTGGTTGGAATTCGTAGAAGGGTGCTGCCTTTGACTGTGAAGAATTGGTCCTCTGGGCATTTTGATTTTATTTTTATTTCTCCTGAGGTGATGACGATAATATATTCCTCGTTGATTTTATTGAATATTTGGGTGGGTGGTTCTATCGGCATCTGAGGGCACCTGGCATCCTTGTCGTGAATAAGGGCGGCAATGCAATCTTTTCCTGGGTGGAAACTTAGGTTTTCTTGATTGCAGAGATATATGATGATAATGAAACCTTTTCGAAATGAAACTTTCTTCTCTTTCGGTCAGAGAATTCAGAAAAGTAGAAGTACAATTGCTCCAAAATTAGTTTCAATGAACCTGAGTGTGGAAGAACGAACTTTCAAATTGCAAAATTACGATGAACTTTCTTTAAAAACCTTTATCCGTGGTTTAACAGGAAGAATACAAGACATGGTTAGACTACGAAATCCAAACTCTTTAGAACTAGCCATTTCTTATGTTCTAGAAGAAGAAAATTTCATTTATAATCAAAAACAAAATAATTACTTTCAAAATCCTCTTCAACATAATAAAACGATGTCTCCAAGACCACAATCATATAATCAATTCAAACCGCATCAACCAATTTCAAATTTCCGACAACAAATGCCAGTTCAAAATTTTCAAAGACCAAATTTCAATACCTAAAATATCCAAAATGAAAACCAACCACCGGTTGAAAATTTGAGATACCAATTTCCATCTCAACCTATCCATTTACAACCGAGAAAAAATACGCCTCCTCCAAAATATTTTACTAACCAACAAGTATTTGGAACACCCCGTAACGTTTTCAAACCTACCGGACAAGTTATATAAAATAAACCAGAACCTATGTCAACATCATCTCGTAATCCTACTGACTGCGCCAATTATTCAGAAGGATTTGCTTTGATACTTTTAAAAAAACTTTATTTGTACATTTAAGGCAAATGACTACAATTGAATGACATGAATAAGAAAACAAGGTGTATAAATAAGTTCGCATATGACGCAATGCTGAGTAAGCAGGCTGGATCGGCTAACGACCTGGTCTGGGAACATGCATCTGTAATGTTATACCGGTGTACTATCAGTTTCTGATATATCTAGTTTTTGCTGGAAATATCAACGAACCCAGCAACAAGCTTATCAGGCAGTGAATCGCCCGCACACAGAAACGTATTCAGGAACTGTCGATGACCTGATCCGCTGATCATAAAATCACAATAGAGTTTTCTGGAAATGAAAACTCCAAAAATCTACCTAATCAAATCCCACAACAACCATCATACTCATCCGTCATATCATCACCTAAATTTCCAAGCAAAGACAAGCTATAGTTTTCAACTCTTTAGACAACACCAAACTTGAAGATTACCTGATCGCATTGGGAAACAAAATTCAGCCAAGGAACATCATATTCTCATCAAGAATTTCAAATAACAGAATTTGTATTTATTTATCAAACGAAGAAGTTGTTGAAGACTTTTCAATCAACCATTATGGGCTCATAAACATAGGCAATACTCCACTAAGAGCCCGTAAACTGATCTCTCCACATGAAAGGCTCGTTTTATCCAATGTAAGTTCTTCAGTTCCTCACTCTATCATAGAAGCCGAACTACAAAAGCTACCGCTTCAATTGATGTCACCAATAACCTTCATCAAAATAGGCACTTCTAACGCTGAATATAAACATATCCTGAGTTTTCGCAGGCAAAACTACATTTCTCTTCAGCCGAATGCTACAATTCCAGATTCCATACTTGTAACACATGAAGAAACAACTTACCGTATCTTTCTATCATTGGACGATCATATACGCTTCAAATTCAAGCAAAATGGGCATATAGCCTCAAAATGCCCCTCTTCAAATATCAACCTAATTGTGTCGAATGGTGCAACAATTCTTTCCAAGAAAAATACCTCCAATTGAAATTAATGAAGACATCCATTCAGTCCCAACTGAATGAGTTTCAAACTCCAGCAGAAATAGAATCCATCACCGAAACAATACCCAATGATATCGAAATCCCATCTACCTTCTCGAATCAACCAACACCTAATCCATTAATAATTATATCATCTTCACAAGATTCAGAACAAACAAAATAAGGGCATGAGAATAAAGTGCTAATTAGGTGCTCATTAGATATTTATAGTAAATCTAGATTCCATAATTCCTATGGGGCTTATGGACCCGATAACCACCATGGACCCAATAACCACCATGGACCCGTTAACCACCATTTGATTTAACATAAGAAGTCTGAGATTTTATCTTAAACAGACTAAAGAGAAGATTTCGAATTTTTATTCTTTTAATATAATAATAGCAAATATTTATCTTCGCAGGTTTCAGAGCTTCATACATCTGTTTAGTCGACAAAAAAGGATCAGAGCTTCTTCAATGAGAACTTAATTGCCGAATAGAACAGAAGCTTCAAAATTTGATTCAAAATCTTTTCGTAGTTCTACTGAAAGAAAACGGAAAAAAAATTGTTTTTTGTGTTATTTAGAAAGAACATTATGAATTCAGTGACCTCCATAAAGAGTTGAGATATCGAGCTGCACTTCTGAAAGAATTTTTGTGACATTCTAAAAAAAATTCCAGACGGTGAGCGAAAGACTGTTTTTATTGGATCACTCCATTCATATAGACGAATCAGTTAAAAGTCATCTTGCAAACGCCCGCTAATGAAAAATAATATGTTTTTAAAATAAGAAAGTTATGACTTTCTTTCCAATTGTTTTTTGTACAAATGAGGATCAAAACGTTATTTCATTCCATTCTTGACATTTTCAAAGAAATAGATTATTTTCAGGTTTCTCAGACGTGCACTAACGAAATGAATGGGATACCAATCCAATAAAGAACATCAGCTACGGAAACTTTGAGCGCGAAAGTCAATAGGCATTATGGAACTCAGGTGTTCCATGACTATCTAATGAGTACCTAATTAGCACTTTATTCTCATGCCCTTATTTATTGAGGAACGTACTGTAAGAACTCAGTCCATCAGGCATAGTGGTTTTCAGATCCATAAGCCCCATAGGCATTATGGAATCTAGGTTTACTATTATTTATCTATTGAACACCTAATTAGCACTTTATTCTCTTGCCCTTATTTATTGAAGAATGTACTATAACGTACTAAATCAAAAGAGTACTGTTGCAGTTTCAAACTCCATCTGACTAACCTACCAGTAGGATCTTTCAAATTGTTCAACCAACATAAGGACCAATGATCCGTAACAACAGTAATATGAGTTGCTTCTATATATGGACGCAACTGCTCTATGCTCCAGAGCACTGCAAGGCATTCCCACTCTAGTAGAGAACTTCCTATCCTATTTTGTGAGAGAACGAGATAAGTAGCAAATGACTCTCTCCAGAGTCCGGATGAACTTAGGTTGATATTGCGCCTATATCATAACCACTAGCATCTGTTTGTATGTGAAGGGAAGTAAGAATTCTGAACAAGTCAAGATAGGTGATAAGATGTTTTTTAACTTGTCGAAAAGGTTCCTCCTGGCGAGATGTCCAACAAAACTTTACATTTTTCTTTAGTAATTCGATCAGAGGTTGAGTGAGTGAAGAAAAATTTCTATACCAAGATGCGGTACCAATAATACATCGTACGTCAGAAACTTCACGTGGTGTTGGTATTTTAATATTGCGTCTACCTTTTCTGGGTCAACATGTAGGCCATTCACGTCTACTACATAACCTAAAAATTTTAATTCAGAACGACAAAACTGACACTTATCCCTTATCAGTGTCAATCCAGCAGTAGTAAGTCTGTTGAATACTTTTGTGATTCCTCAGGAGACAAAAACGCGATTTCAACACATCCGCTGCCTGAACTTCAACATTGCTGTCCTTATCCGTAGTAAATTTTCATTTTTTTGATCTTAAATAAGGAACAATCCCCATTTTTCAGAAGTCAACACCTAAAATCAGAGTATGATTCAGGTCAGGAACAACCAAGATATCTATGACTTTTTTGAGTCCTGGTAGTCCTCTAGGATTTCGAGAACATGTATCTGGATTGTAGGCGAGATCAGGTTCTAACAGAAATTTCCTGTAATGAGGGGAAGGAACATAAGACTCGATTGACAATTTTTTGACTCGAGATTCCGACCTATTTTCCCGAGTTCTTCTATTGAAGAACTTGGTTATGGTTAACTCCGTTAACCATAATTTTTCAAAAGTATCTTGAGTCTAATATTCTAACGTAAAGAAGCACGTTTGAATTTCCTAACTTACGATTTAACGTCACTTTTGCAAAACTAAAATACCTACCAAAAACTGAAAACGTTTCGCAAGCTCATCATCAGCCTGCGCAACCATCTGTTCTGCCCTATGAAAAGTGTAAGCTAATTTCGTAGAAATTTTACAGAAAGGTGAACTGTTGTTACTTGAAATGTGACATGAATCTTCTGCAAAACTAAATGGGTAGGTAGGATATTTTATTGGTAGGCTACTTTTTTCTAACTTCAGAAAACCACGCAATTCTTGGACTATAAAATCTTCAGTAAAACCCCTAATCGTAAGTTCATGTACAATTTTTTCTTTTTCTAACTTGTATTTTGTACCTCATTTTTATTTTATTGGCGTATCGACATCCAAGTATACTGACGGAAAAAATAATACTAAAAAAAGCAAGAAAACAAAAAAATATCAAATATATGTAAGTACCTATAAAAAAATAATTTTGACGCCTGGCGTCGCAGGCATCGCTACGTCAGAGATATATGAGAGAAGAAAAAAATCTATTCAGTACGGAATACGAATGCAACAGAATATTGACCACGATTCAATCTGTTTAAAACAAAAAATCTGTTTAAAATCTGTTTTTCCGTTAATCAGTTGTCGCCCCCATACGAACGACAACTCTCAGAAGTTGAGAAACTTGTGCGAGCTAAAGACTAATGAGGTCTTATCTTTTAACGTGTGATTCCTAACACGGTTACAAAATCATCCCAGCTTCAACCAGATAAATTATCTCGAGAAAAATATCTGGTCGAGGCAGGAATGGAACCTACGGTCTCCCGATCAGGAGTCGGGCGCACTACCACCGCGGCCAATTCCACAACATATCTACATAAACACAAGTGTCCGAAGAAATCCTTTTGATCATCAATACCCTGTATATATGTTGACTGTGCAAATGCAAATAAAACGAAAATATGAATGTGATACAGCTCTACACCGAAATGTTTAATTTAAGCTAACCAAAGATCAAAAATAATGTACTGGGAAGAATTGTTACAACATTTAGACGTAACGCGTCTTCAATCTTTTCAAGTTGAAAATATTTCAAACGAATGAAAAAATAAAAAAAGGAAAACAAAAACAAATCACTTTACCTGTCGATGCTTCAGTACACGCGTACGAAAGGAATCACGGCTTCAGTTGTAGAGTTTGGGGGTAGATAGACAAGAATATATGTAGGTAACTTAATCTAGATATAATACCTACACAATTCTAAGAAAATTTGTTTTTTGTAAAATAGGCAAATCTCGCGACAAGCTTCAATATCGTATAAATTGTGTTATAACTTGATAGGTTTGATTTAATTCAAAGTATATTTTCTTGTTTTTAGAGCATTTAAATAAAAGCTTGTTTTCAAAAATGTTTTATTTATTATCCCTTTTTTTCTCCCAACAAAATAATAATTTATATGGTGGAAATAAATGTACCCAAACTTCCAAAATACAAATCATGAAATTATAAAACAACAACAAAAATTAATTAGCGCTCCGGGGCGACTTCATAGATTCCAGTAGCGCCACATCATCTGAAGATCTCGATCTGCCAATGTCCTCTCTCTCATGAAACAAAATGTAGGTAGTTTCCACAGGCTCCAATATATTCAATATATCGCCAGAACACTTAGTGATATGAGTATCGTTAAACTTAACAATCTATAGGACTCACTCGTATGAACATTATGTAATCATTTTCAGGTAAGAGTTAATCCCTTAAACAAAAAGTTTGTTGACGAACTGATCATGGAATTTATTACGGAAAAGTATCTGCCATTTAACTTCTTTGAAGATGTTACTGAAAATCTATTTTCATATTTGAATCCAGAAGTGGAAGAGGAAGATCAAATAAAGTTTGATCTTCCTCTTGAAGATGATCACTTGGTGATCGAAACACGTGTCGAGGTGGTAAAATAACGGTTTGGTGTCGGGAAAAAACTTCAGAAATATTCATTACTACACCAAAAGTTCCAAACAGTGCATCTCAAGAACGGAGTATCGGAAGTCAATATATGTACGGGTGGGATTCTCGAGGTGAATAGAATAATTTTAATGTTGTTGCGGTATTTCAAACCGTGACAGGAAGTGTTTTGTCCTGAAACTCCAGAGTACACCAATGAGGATGTGGTGTTTCATGTG
Organism: Leptinotarsa decemlineata; assembly: GCF_025532065.1. Lineage (NCBI taxonomy): Eukaryota > Metazoa > Arthropoda > Insecta > Coleoptera > Chrysomelidae > Leptinotarsa > Leptinotarsa decemlineata. The sequence goes on along the minus strand of NW_027412528.1, from coordinate 2,410,747 downwards.
AGTTTCTATGAATGATATGTTTCAATTGGATAACATTTGTTTTCAGTACAAACTGAATGGGAAAAAGTTATCTTCGTATAATTCAATTATCATACGAAAGTAGTTATTTAGAAAAGATTTTTTCTTTTCGTTTATTCAATTTTCATCTGAAAATAGTTGTTTCGAAAAGGTTTTTCCTTCTAGTTTGTTTCTGAAAAAAAATTCAGTATAAGCACTACATATCTTTATGGAAAGTTTTGATTCTGGGTATTTTTTTCATCCTTAATTTCCATGACACCCCCTACAGCACTACAGGAAAATAGTAGCGATTCACGTAGGAGTTGAATCGCTGGGGATTAAATTTATTTGGAAAAACATTCCCAGGAAGTTCATTCCACATAAACGCCGTTCTCCAAATGAAAGAGTTCTTGAACAGTGGAGTTCGGGGTGTACGGAGACACATACAAGAAAATAATTCATAAACTCAAATTAGTCCAATAAAATTAAATTATCGGGAAAGAAAGGTTTTTTGTTTGGCTTGGCTATGTGGATGATATCTGAATCAATTCCATAACGAATGTTTGGAATACAAACTAAATAGAGAAAAGTGTTTCTGTGTAACTCAATGCAGTTGTTTCGAAAGTATTTTTCTTTCGTGTAATTCAATGTTCCCATAAAAGTAACTGTTTCGAGAGGGCTTTTTTCAGTTCGAGTCTGAAAGTCACTTCTTTGCATGATCTACACATTTTTGTAAAGAGTTCATTTTGAAAGTAATTGTTTTATTCCTTCCTTTGGAAGATTCCCACTTTTTTTTTGTATAAAGAAAGTCAAAGCCTTTCTTTTCCAAAAATTATTCTCTCCTAAAAATATATCCCTTTTTGATTCAAATTATATCAACGTTGCGTTCTTAACTCAGCATTTTTGAAACCGCAAATGATGTTAGCCGGTCGCATAGTCCATCACGTGTGACACCTACATGTATCACATAATACGCATACCTAGCAAATATATTGTAGGCAAGTGTTGCCTTGGATACGGAAATCGACAATAATTGCTATGTCACGAATTAACCGCTAGTTCCACAATTAACTCATTTGACATATTGTGGATCAATAGAATACACGAAAACCTCTGCAATAAAAACGACGATGTAGTATTAAATGAAAATCAATGTGTATGGTTGTGATAGATTGGAAAGTACGTTTCATAGAAATTATTGAAAATTTTAATCGAATTTCAAAAGCAAAAACAATTTTGCTTTCGTAACTGGTATTACTGTATCATAGTATTCGTTTGAAAATGTCTTTATAGAACCAATCTACAGTAACGTTACTTACAAATACAAGTTGTATACAACATAAAGTTTCATTTCTCATTTTTCATTATGATCTCCTACCACGTATGATTTTTTATTTAAATCGAAACATTATTTTGAATAGTAGTTCTGCGGTCTCATATCAGGGCATGATAGATTTTAACAATGAAATCCTGTTTTTGAAAGATACACGTACTCTGTTCATATACGCGAACATTTTGATAATTGTGCTTTCAAAAAAAATGTTTGTGTTGAAATTTCTTGTTATTCAGATGATAAAATTGATTCAATTCGAGAATTGATATTCTGTTGTCATATCAATGCATTCAGAATATTTCAAGAAATAATCTTCACAAATAATACTCGACTTTAAGATTTTCCAACATGAATGTTAATTTTATGAACTCATACTTTGTTATTTTTTAGCAATACCAATCGAGTTACCTCGTCCTACGCACTCATGGTTTTATCATGCTGGTTGCTCTTATAACACTTTTTCAGGAATATGTTTTTGTTAAGATTACTACTTTATCTCTAATTTAAAAAGTTTTTAGAAATTATCAAATCACGAATTCCGAATACTATGAATACATTTTCTTTTTGATACTATTACGAAATGAGCAATTTCACAAACAACTCATTTTTTCAAGTAGATATTTGGGGCTCTAGCCTGATAAATCACTTCATCATACTGAATGATTCTTTGGAAGTTCAACTCCAATTTGTCAAACACGTTGACACGGTTTTGAAGAATCAGTAAAATCAATCTCCTGATGATGCCAACTTATTTGGTGAAATTGAAGGAATGAAGTATTTATAAAATTCTGAAAGATTTCTCAAAACTCCTCTTTAATAAATACTTGGTTCAGCACATGTCAGTTCCGAGTCTCTATTCAACTTATTTTATTATTATTGTGCTGCTAGAAAAACGGCAAGAACTTCTGTTTTTGCCTAACTCAATACTTCCGGCACTGTTCCTATTGTTGACTAGGTTTGTATTCCTTGAAACTTCAATATCGTCATTTATGTTATTTGTATTCATCACAAATCTACCAAAATCCGAAAACTACACCACCTACTGCTTTTTTTGTTAGTTTATATAATATTTATAAGCTTTCGTCATTGAAAGTGAAATTTTTATGATTTTTTCTTTTCAAAAAAGAAGTTGACAGAATGTACCCACAAGGTATGTAAGAGAGTTGTAAATGAAATGAATAGTGAATTGGAGGTTTGAGGGCATTTTCAACCAGTGAAAATGAGCCCCTTGAAATATATCACCTGTAATAAGATGGAACTCCTAGGATATTTAGGGTTGAACCATTTACCAGATGCCAAGCTAGAAGAAGATATGAATTATAATGTATATAACTTCTGAAAATAATGTCTTACAAATCAAAATTTCTCATGAATCAATGCCTTGTGGGGCATCCTCAATTAGCCTATCACTTCATAGAAATTTTGCAATCTTTCAATATCCAACAAACAGACATCCTTGTCAGCTTTGACGTAGCATCCCTTTTCACAAATATCCCAGTATCCGAAACTTTGTCCCTTCTCAAAACGAAACATCAAATCCCACAAGATACGATCAACCTCATCACCCACTTCATGTCCTGCACATACTAACCGCTACCTCAATGCCAAGTCCCATCATCATCCTGTCCAGCTGAATTCCGTTCTGAATTTCCTCATACATCGTTCTATAAGACTCACTGACAACCACAATAGATCCGGGGAACTATACGAACTCACAGCCTCCCTTCACCAAACGACTATCCCTTCTCCCAAATACAAAAATCCATCCAACGACAGCAAACACAAACCCCACCCCACGAGTTACCCGAGGAACAGACCAACCAGACAAAAGCTTTTTTCCCCTACATCCATGGAGTCAGTGACAAAGTGAGCCGAATTCTGAAGAAACATAACGTAAAGACAGTATTCACAGCCAACAACTAAATCTTCACTATATTAAGAACACCCAAGGACACGATACCCAATGAAGCGCAGGGCATAACGAAATACCATGTTCAAACTGCCCCAGAAGTTACATCGGCCAGACCAATTGAAGAATTTCAAACAGAGCCTCTGAACATGAACTAGCTGTTCGCAAATCAGATCCAGCATCATCTCTCTTCAAACACCACCAGGAAACAGGCCACACAATATGCTTCGAAAACATCAAGATCATTGCTACGGAGGAAAATCTTCAGGCCAAGATAATTCGAGAAGCCATCGAAATCGAAAAACGCCCCAACTGCCTTAACAAGCGAAATGATTCGCAGAGACTACCACAAACATGGAGAACATTGATGTCACGCAAGATACCTGAAAATAACTCAGTAACCAGATACCTGCTACAATAACATAAATATGGGCCCCGAACAACAGAGTGACCAGTACTAACTTAGAGTGGAACACAGCACACATAGAACTAGTAACGAGACTAGGCGACAAGGGAGATTACGATCTCGTCCTCGGGTCATGTAAGTACAAATCTAAGTGATTCTTGAGAATGGCTCCAAAGCAGAAGCCGAAATGTCGAAACGATGAAAATTACAGATGCGGTTCAACCCGGACAACAGTATATATATATATATATATATATATATATATATATATATATATATATATATATATATATATATACATATATATATACATACATATATATATATATATATATATATATATATATATATATATATATATATATATATATATATATATATGTATATATATATATATATATATACATATATATATATATATATATATATATATATATATATATATATATATATATATATATATATATATATATATATATATGTATATATATATATATATATATATACGTATATATATATATATATATATATATATATGTGTGTATATATATATGTATATATATATATACTTATATATATATATATATATATATATATATAACAGAATAATTAGTGACTGGATTAACTATAAATCGATTTAATTCGTGAGGTTGCAGTCAATAGCTGGGCTGTTACAAAGAAAACTCTTTGTTATATGTGAAGGTGTGAAATATACCGAAAGCTTGACATATAACAAAGAGTTTTCTTTGTAACAGCCCAGCTATTGACTGCAACCTCACGAATTAAATCGATTTATATATATATATATATATATATATATATATATATATATATATATATATATATATATATATATATATATATATATATATATATATATATATATATATATATATATATATATATATATAGTGTGACCCATTTAAGATGGAAGCACCCTTATAAAACTTACTTTTTTTACCCGATTGGAATGGTTTTTTTTTTGTTAGGTAGATATTCAAAAAGTCTATTAGGACACCAAATATCATGAATAAATCTCAATTTCCAGGGCCAACTAATCTTATTTTTCAAGGTCAAAAATCTAAAAAAATTACTAGCGATGTGACATTTTCAAATGGGTAACATGTAAATTACGTTGAAATGCGTCAATCAATAAAAAAGTTATAAAGGAATGAAATTTGAAAAATATGCCGTTTAATCAACCCACCAATTCATGTTCAGGAATTTTATGAAAATTTTGTATACTCCACTGGATTCAGGATGTCTTGAAATATTACTGATCACAGTTCCATCGAAATCTGTTCGGTAATAAAAAAGTTATAAAGGAATAAAATTTGAAAAATATGTTGTTCAATGGAATTTTAGCAACGTTCTTACTACACCACTGGATTAGGGGCAATATTCAACAAAATATTATTTATTCAAATAAAATTCATGAAACGTTTATGGGAGAATGAATTTCCTTTCATAATGTATGTCGAACCATATCAATCAATCAGTTTATCACAACAAACTTTAGTGTCAATAATTTCAAATGAATCTACAAAAAACTAACTGTAAGTACATTTTTCTAATTGCTACAAACTAGCGAAAAACAATCTGTTATTCACAATCAATGTAAAAATAGAAACCAAGAAGATACCGAATTGAAAAATAAACGAGTGCAATTCATATTCTGGTGGCCTCCACCAAACTTCCATCCAATTCAATGCATTTATCATATCGCTTACGAATATTTTTTAAAGTATTCCTCAATTGTTGTGGAGTAATTGCATCGCAAGCTTGCTGAATTCTGGTGCACAGTTCCACTCGATTCCTTGGTCGTGATTTGTAAACCTTTTGTGTAACATAACCCCAAAGGAAAAAATCGAGTGAAGTAAGGTCAGGCGATCTTGGTGGCCATCCAATTAATGTACTCCCCCTTCCTATCCAACGATTAGGGTAATTTTGATTCAGCCAACTCTTCACAATTCCCGCATTATGTATGGAACAACCATCTAACTGAAAATATAAATTTCTTGTTTCTGCAAGGGGAAGTTCATCTATTGCGTCCAAAAATTCATTCCTTAAAAATTGTAGGAAAATTGCGCCATTCATGTTGCCGTCGAAAAAGAATGGTCCAATTATCCTTTCATTCAGTATTCCACACCAAACGTTAACTTTTTCTGAATACTGCCTTTTACAGTTTATCACCCAGTTAGGATTTTCAGTGGCCCAATAGCGAATATTTTGTGATGAAACCACTCCATTTGTTGTGAAACTAGCTTCATCACTAAATAAAATTTTCTTTAAAAATTGCCTGTCATTAAGATACTCGCCCTGGGCCCATAAGCAGAATTCCAATCGTTTTTCTTGATCACCTAGTTCCAGAGTATGTAAAAACTTTGGTTTAAATGGCCTCAATTTATTTTTCTTCAGACATCGCC